>NC_062546.1:190043034-190351615 GCF_016906955.1 Phacochoerus africanus
TCACAGCATGCATTCTCAAGGGGGATGAAAACTGGTTCTTGATAGGAGAGGGGGTTTTGAAAAAAAAATATATATATATATATTTTGTCTTTTTGCCTTTTTTTGAGCTGCTCCCACGGTATATGGAGGTTCCCAGGCTAGGGGTTGAATAGGAGCTGTAGCCACCAGGCTACACCAGAGCCACAGCAACAAGGGATCCGAGCTGCGTCTACAACCTACACCACAGCTCACGGCAACGCCGGATCGTTAACCCACTGAGCAAGGCCAGGCACCGAACCTGCAACCTCATGGTTCCTAGTCAGATTCGTTAACTACTGTGCCACGACGGGAACTCCCTGAAGAAATATATTACAAGAGTTTGGAGCCCTCCAAAGCTGAACCGTTCTTAACAGTACTCTTTAGTATTCAGTTCATTTCACTGCATGGTCTTGGGTTTCACTGGAGAAGCACTGACAGGAAAAACACAGCAAATGCATGCAAGATTAGTGCTCCAAAACTATGGTGACAGGTGGCTCTGATCCTGTCTGTAACTGGAAGACTCCATATCAAGGGCTCAACTGCCAAGTCAGTTTAAGAGGTGACTTGCATGTGCAAGGAGCTACCATTGGCTGCCTTGTGGATGCTTTATGTTTAGTCCTAAGAGCTTCCATGAGTGGCCCAGGCTTTTCTAATTCAAATAGTGATTTAACAACATCATTAATTACATCAGGTGCTGGAAAGAAAAAACATCGACACTATCTGACTACCAGCTAGTTATTCTCTTATCAAGGAAAAGTTAAATTTATTAAAAATTACTTTTTAAGAAATTAATTTTTCAGGCATTCCCACTGCAGCTCAGCGACAACGAACCCAACTAGTATCCATGACGAGGGTCGATCCCTGACCCACGATGCCGTGAGCTGGGGTATAGGTCTCGGACAGGGCTCAGATCTGGCACTGCTGTGGCCGTGGCCAGCATCTACAGCTCTAATTCAACCCCTAGCATGAGAACTTCCAGGTGCCATGGGTTTAGCCCTTTAGAAAAAAGAAAAAGGTGAAAGAAAAATTAATTTTTCAATTGTTTTAAATTTACTGGAAAATGAGTTTTGGATGGCTTTAATTTTTTTTTGGTTACAATTATATATTTAATTGCCAACTGGAATATACAGTTTGATACAGTGCAGTTTATATAAATAAGTAACATTAAAAGCTATGTAGCAGATACAAAGTTAATGTTAGTAGGTTTTTAATTTTCTTTTTTATTTAGGGCCACACTTGTGGCATATGGAGGCTCCCAGGCTAGGAGTCTAATTGGAGCTACAGCTGCTAGCCTACGCACAGCTGCAGCAATACCAGATCTGAGCCGCACCTGTAACCTACACCACAGCTCATGGCAACGCTGGATTCTTAACCCACTGAGCAAGGCCAGGGATCGAACCCGTAATTTCATGGTTCCTAGTTGGATTTGTTTCTGCTGCACCATTAAGGAAACTCTGGTTTTTAACTTTTAGCTTAAAAAAACTTTATTCTTAACCCTGAATTTAACTAAAAAAAAAAAAAAAATTCATACTTTCCCTCTTTATGTATAAAACACAGCTATACATACAGTATGTAATAAATATGCAGTGTATCAGTGGTATTAAAATTTTAAGAAGGTGCAGGAGAGAGGATTAAGGTGGCAAAATAGGACTGAAGCTCAACTTCTCTCTTAAAAACAACAAAATTCACAACTCAAAGCTGAGCAATCCCCACCCAAATGGACCTGAAACCTTAAAAAAGATACCCTACTCCAGAAGAAAAAGAGGAGGCCACATCAAGAGCTAGGAGGGGCGATTTTGTGATATAAACAACCCCATACCTCCCGGGTGGGGAGCTCCACAGACTGAAAACTAACTGGTTCACAGAGACTCACCTACAAAAGTGAGAGTTCTAAGCCCCACATCAAACCCTCACGTGCGGGGATCTTGCACAGGGAGAACAAGCCCCTGGAGAATCTGGCATTGAAGGCCAGTGGGGCTTGTGCGCAGGAGCTCCACAGGACTGGGGGAAACAGAGACCCCATTCTTAAAAGGCACACATGGACTTTCACGTGCACTGGGTCCCAGGGCAGAGCGAAATCTCCAGAGGAATCTGAGTCAAACCTGACTGCAGTTCTTGGAGGACATCCTGAGAAAACAGGGGTGAATGTGGCTTGTTGTGAGGGAGGGACATTGAAAGCAAAGCTCTTGGGAATGTTCAGCAGCTGCCTTTCTCTGGAGGGGGCCAGAAAATCTGGCCCCACCCATCAGTCAGTGCTGAGAAGCCCCAGGGCAAACAACAATCCAGGTGGGATCACAGCCCCACCCCTCAGTAAACAGGCTCCCTAAAGACCCCTCAGGTAAACAGCTGCCTCTAATCCCATCCAGAGACTAAACCCCACCCACCAGAGGGATTAGAATCAGCTCCACCCACCAGTGGGCAGGCATCAGCCCCTCCCATCAGGAAGCCTATAGCAAGCCCCTATACCAACTTCAGCCACAAGGGGGGCAGACACCAGAAGTAACAGAGGCTACAACCCTATTATCTGTAAAAAGGTCACCACACCAAAAACCTATAAAAATGAAAAGACAGAGAACTATAACTCAGATGAGGGAGAAAGGAAAAACCCCAGAAAATCAGCTAAGCGATTAGGAGATTTTCAGCCTCCAGGAAAAAGACTTTAGATTGTTGATGCTGAAGATGATGCAAGGCATTGGAAATAAACTGGAGGCAAAGATGGATAACTTACAGGCAACACTGACCAAAGAGATACAAGATATAAAACTTAAACAAGAAGAGATGCAAAATACAATAACTGAAATAAATTTACTAGAAGCAGCTAACAGCAGAATATAGGAGGCAGAAGAACCAATAAGTGAGGTGGAAAGCAGATTAGTGGAAATTACAGATGTGGAACAGAAAAGAGAAAAAAGATTGAAAACAAATGAAGAGAGTCTCAGAGAACTCTGGGACAACATTAAACGCACCAACGTCCTTATTATAGGGGTGCCAGAAGAAGAGAGAGAGAAGGGGACAGAAAACATAGTCCAAGAGATAATAGCCGAAAACTTCCCCAACATGGGAAAGGAACCACTCACTCAAATCCAGGAAGTACCATATAAAACAAACCCAAGGAGGAAGACACGGAGACACATATTAATCAAACTAACCAAAATGAAAGACAGAGAAAATCTTGAAAGCAGCTAGGGAAAAGAAACAAGTAACATACAAGGGAACCCCAATAAGGTTATCAGCAGATTTTTCAGCAGAAACTCTGCAGGCCAGAAGGGAGTGGCATGATATACTTAATGTGATGAAAGAAAAAACCTCCAACCAAGATTACTTTACCCAGCAAGGCTCTCATTCAGATTTGAAGGAGAAATCAAAACCTTCACAGACAAGCAAAAGTTGAGAGAATTCAGAAACACTAAACCAGCCTTACAACAAATACTAAAGGAACTTCTCTAAGCAGAAAAGACAGCAACAGGAAACAAAAATTCCACAAATGACAAGGCTCACCAGTAAAGGTATATATACAGTAAAGATACGAAATCATCTATGCACAATTATACCACCAAAACCAGAAATCATGAGAGGAGGTGGGTACAAAAGCAGGTCACTGGAGATGAACTTGCAATTAAGAGAACAGCAACTTAAAACAATCTCATGTACATATAGACTCTTATATCAAAACTTCAGAAAAACTGCAATCCAAAAATCTACATGTGATACAAAAACAAGGAATCTCTGGAGAAGAAATATATCTCATAGTAAATAAATGCATAATCCACCATGAAGGGAGTCATTTGACATCATTCTTAGATGGAAAGGAAAAAAAAAAAAAAAAAAAAGAACTGATCCTGATTCCCTCTCCATCAAAGAATTTATGATAATTATAATTAAATAATGCAACTGTACAATTAAATAATACAGCTCTACAATTGTAATAACCATTTCTTGCCATGGTACAATGTAAGGTCTATAATGTCAAACAAGACATCACCTAGAATGGTGTAATGCCTATACTGAAAAATCAATAAGATATAACAAATTGTGAGGACGTATTTATATAGTTACACTGTTTTTTAACCAATTTATGCATTTTATATTTTACTTATTTTCAGAGGGTGTATTATTTTTGTTATTCTTCCCAGTTATTCTTTTTATTATGCTATCTAAAATATTTAATGGTATATAAGGCTTTCTTCTTTATAAATTTTAGTTGCATAATATACACAATTTTAATAAAATGCTAATTTTTAAAGAAAAATTGAAATGTAATAGATAATACTAAATAGTAAAGATGAAAGCCATACAAAATGGGGGAAAAAAAATTTCAAGAAGGTACAATTAGGAAAAAGTCCAAAAAGTCTCCTTAAGGGAGAGATAATATAAAGAAGTTGATAGGAGTTCCTGCTGTGGCACAATGGGATCAGCGGCGGCATCTTGGGAGCACTGGGACACAGGTTCGATCCCGGGAACAGTTGGTTGGTTAAGGAACTGCCAATTGGGTCACAACCGTGGCTCAGATGTGATCCCTGGCCCAGGAACACCATATGCTGAGGGGGAGTCAAAAAAGAAAAAAAAAAAAAAGAAGAAGAAGAAGTTGCCAAACGCTGTGTTACAAGATCTACCAGATGGGAAAGTGAGCTGACCAAGTCATTCAAGGGACTGAGTGTGGCGCACGCCTGTCAATGCTGAGCACCGAAAGGTCAAGTGGGTACCAAAGCATGCCAAAAGCAGAGGAGGTGAGCCTGAGTGGAGAGAAATTTGCCTCATACACATCACGAACAGTGAGACGGGAAAATAAACACACTCCAAGCACAATATGAGGCTAAGTGAATCGTGACAACTGCTGAAGCTTTTACCAGCACTGTGGCCCATGTTTTGATGTGTGGTGATCACTGCCCTTAATAAGACCTCAAAAAAGGTAACAAAAATTGTAGTATTTGAAAGACTGCCTCAAACACAAAAGAGTAGAGAACCAGAGGATTAAGGACTTTTTTTTTTTTTTTTAAACACAGAGTAATAAGGGCAAGATGTTTAAAAACCTTTTACTTTTTAAACTCGATGCCTTAACAGAATAACATCTTTGCTGACAGTAAGTAAAAATGTAGACACGCCACATAGATCCCTCTTCCTTTCAGTCTAGACATTCTGTGTAAATCAAACCATAAATGGAACACCTTTACTCCAACAAGTTGTCAACACATTTTTTTCTCAAATATTTCCACACTCATGTTACACTGAAAACCAATGTGAAGATCAGAGAAACACCACATTTCCATGTATATTTTTTAGCATCTGAAATCTTTCACAGGTGTCCTGAAAGAGGAAAAAGGTCATGACCTACAGGTCAAGTCAATGAACATTAGGTGACAGTGTAACAGAAGGTATCTAAATAATCTCTGTGGGTACATATGGTAAAGGATTAAATGTGCCTATTACTTACAAGGCTATTTTTCATTTCACAAAATGAATTCTGAGCAGCATGAAAATTAGAATTATCAAAACTAAAAGCACTAAAACTTCTGTTTTTCCATCAGGGATCTTTGTCTCAGGTTAACTGACATTTTCTGTAGATTTGTGAATAAACAAAATTGAAGTAGTAACAAATTAAAGGGGAAAAAAATACACTCAAGTCAATGCAGCCAATCACACAAAAGCCCACTACCTTCCACAAGAAATTATTTTTGCCACTGATTTGCCCAGGAACTATATAACTGTTCTAAACACAAAAATGCTGGGAATTTTCCTTGCCCAGAAATAGTTTTTGAAAAGGATAGTGCATTTTAACATACATAATTTAGTTTGCAACAAACCACAAAAACCAAGGGGAAGAAGTCTGAAAAAAAAGCATATACATATGCTGTCATAATCTGATCAAATGCCACTAAAACATTCTGAGTTAAACACTTTTGAAGCCCCCAAAATGCTCTATAGTCTGTTATAAGGTTAAAGGTTCTTCTTCCTTTTTGTCCACTCAACAACTGCTCTTATTTTATCAGCAATTTAACATTCTAGCTCACCTTGTGCTCTTAATGGCAAGGGTTCTCAGCAAATAAAACCTATGTGAGACGAAGCAACTATGGCTGCAATCATGGCTTCAGGAGTACTTCTCAGAGATGCACAGGCTGCAAAGGGCTGTTGCCTGCATGAGAGGCAAGGTTACATGCTCATGTCAACAGAACTCCCTGAGATCAGTGTGACGATCAATCAAATGAGTTTCCTTATTTTGCTCGCAATGAACAGTGCCAAGTTTCTCAAAGGGGATCAAGTTCTGTTCCACACAGTTCTACCTCCAAACAAAGCAACAGGAAGGAAGCCAAGGGTGTTCATTAGAAAGGACAGCAAGAGATTAGGTGTAACTGCCAATGAACTGACATTAGCAAGACTTGCTGATGAACAGACTTAGCTCCATTATAATGACAAAGTCACCAGGGATTTTTAATTATTAAAAGGTAAACCATATGCCAGAGTAATAAAAGACAACTGAGTAATCGAGAATGGTAGTTCTTAATCTGTTTCTACTTGACTTTTTGATACTCTGAAGACCTTTTCTTGCAGCAGAAAAAGTTACATGCAAAATAACAATAAATCAGAGGAAATGGAGTGCTAATTCCATTTCCTGTATGGAGATTTACTTAGGAGAACTATATATGAGATTCATTTTATATATATATATAATAGCAACCAAAATTCCTGTATGGAGATTTACTCAGGAGAACTATATACGAGATTCATTTTATATATATAATTTTAGATGAAGAATACCAACTTTGCTGCTGACTTACTTTGATAAGCCACTTCTTTAGGTCTTGGTTTCCTTAACCATTTAAAAAAAAAAAAGGCAATCATCTTGTGATTAGATAATCAAAACAGATAATCAAAACACAATAAAACTCAACAGCAAAAAACCAACAAAAACCCAATCAAAAAATGGGCAAAAGACCTAAACAGACATTTCTCCAAAGAAGATATAAAAATGACCAACAAACACATGAAAAAATGCTCAACATCCCTGATTTGTAGAGACACGCAAATCAAAACTACTATGAGATACCACCTCACACCAGTCAGAATGGCCATCACTAATAAGTTCAAAAATAACAAATGCTTTAAAAAAAATTAAAAAATAACAAATGCTGGAAAGGGTGTGGAGAAAAGGGAACGTTCCTACACTGTTGGTGGGAATGTAAATTGGTACAACCACTATGGAAAACAATATGGAGGTACCTTAGAAAACTAAATACAGGATTATCAAATGACCCAGCAATCCCACTCTTGGGCATTGGAACAAAACTTTCCTTGAAAAAGACACATGCACCTGTATGTTCACTGCAGCACTATTCATGACAGCCAATACATGGAGATAACCTAAATGTCCAAAGATAGATGAAAGAAGATGTGGTATATATACACAATGGAATTCTACTCAGCCATAAAAAAGAAAAAAATAATGCCACTTGCAGCAACATGGATGGAACTACAGAATCTCATACTAAGTGAAGTCAGAAAGAAAAAGACAAACACCATATGATATTACTTATATCTGGAATCTAATATACAGCACAAATAAACCTTTTCACAGAAAAAAGAAACTCATGGACTTGGAGAACAGGAATCTGGGGTTAATAAATGCAAACTATTGCCTTTGGAATGGACAAGTAATGAGATCCTGCTGTATAGCACTGGGAACTGTTTCTAGTAACTTATGATAGAGAATGATGGAGGATAATGTGAGAAAAACAATGTATATATGTATGTGTGACTGGAATACTTTGCTGTATGGTAGAAAATTGACAGAACACTGTAAACCAACTATGATGAAAAACATGAAAATCATTAAAAAAATACAAAAAACATTACAATATTCTGAGAGCTATGTAAATTCAAAAGGAACCACAAGATGGCCTCTGCCCTCAAACAAAATCAAACACCATAGCAACAACTTGGGCTAAAAAAAAAAAAAAAAAAAGGGAGTTCCCACTGTGGCTCAGCGGTTAATGAATCCGACTAGGAACCATGAGGTTGCGGGTTCGAGCCCTGGCCTTGCTCAGTGGGTTAAGGATCCGGCGTTGCCATGAGCTGTGGTGTGGGTTGCAGATGCGGCTCGGATCCCGTGTTGCTGTGGCTCTGGTGTAGGCCAGCAGCTACAGCTCTGATTAGACCCCTAGCCTGGGAACCTCCACATGCCGAGGGAGCGGCCCTAGAAATGGCAAAAACAAACAAACAAAAAACTGAACAAAAAGATCTACAACCACATCTTAAGTGGTTAGTTTATTTTCTAACTAAAACACACACACACAGGGACACACACACATACTCACTCTCTCCCCAAACCAAAACAGACATCTACATATTAGGGAAATTACATACTAAGTATTATGTTGTTTTGGTGCTAAAATATATAAGGATTAAAATTATAATATCACAGGTTTAGAATGATAAAAAAAAAAAAATCAACGCATATGAACTGTGTTATAAAATATTCCAAGTGACACAAAAGGATCTAAGTTCCAAGTGGAACTTTTCCAAATGCTGAATGCTATAGCTTCTACCTTCATCAAATTTCGTAAATCAGTCTTCTCCTTGGTATAACCTCGGAGTCCTTATTCTCACTGCTTTAGAACACATTATAACACCTTTCAACCATTCTCTTCCCCTCTACTCTCCATGCCACCTGACTTAACGAATCGCTGCCAGATTAATACCTTCACAGTGCAACTCTAATCATACCACTTACCCACTTAAAAAAAAAAAAAAAAAGACACAGCAGTAACTTCAATATTTTCCCATTAATGAGTTAAAATCCTTTATTCTAGCACTCTGTACTCTAAATGTAGGCCCAAGCTTCTTCCTCACTGCAGAGTGAAACCAAATTGCACTAGGCCATGTTTCCCATGAATCTGGCTTTGTTCTGGTGGTTTGGTTTGCCCTGTTTCCCTGTCTCCACCTATTCCTTCAAAGGCCCATGTCACTGCCCAGAAGCTCACTACTGCTTTCCCAGAGGCCCCCAAGAAGCTGCCCTGCCTCCCTCTTTGGAAACTTCAAGGAACTGGCCTAGCAGCTTGGTGTGAGAGCTGGTATGCAGTGATCATTCCCCTATAGGTTGACAGCAGTGCCCATGTCCTACTTATTCCATCTTCTTAAAGCCTATCTCATGACTGAGAACTCAGATTCTTCTGAGAAATAGATGTCTAAGGAACTTAATGAGATGGGAAAGCCATAATATTAAGATGTTGGCTTACAGCTTATAGAATCATCATTAATAGAAAAGTCATATATAAAAGTACAATATCCACCACAAATTATGCTCCAATTTACCGTTTCAGCTCTCTGCAACCTTTCGAGTACAAAAAAAAAATTAGATGTCACATATATGGTGTAATTTGTTTCAGGGAACAGATTTATCCAGTTAATTGCTATATAAAGTAAAATTTCTGAGAAAAAACTTTGTATAGAAAGTAAAAAAACAAAAAACAAAAAACACATGTATCACATCAGCTTTCAGGTTGCCATTAACTTGGATGACCAGATCTTAAAGCTGAATTCTAGAAGAGTTAATTGGTCAATGAGAAAGTAAAGCCACTATAAAGACAGGCAACTTGACTTTGTGGAAAGAACACTGGGAGGCAAGAACCCTGGGTTCTACGTGTGTGAACCAGCCCAACTCACTTAACGTGCCGAGCCTCAGCTCCTTCACTTGCCAAATCAGGAAACTGGACTTGATGAACTCCAGGACCCAGTTCCAAAACTCTAAAATTCTGTAAGAGTAGCACGTCTTCTCTTGATGATTGTGAATGAGAGACACGGTAGAAAATGGTAACTCCCTGCCATATTTAATCTCTCAATTTTATAAAAAAAAAACAAAAACAAAAACAAAAAAACCCCGCAAAAATCTTCAACCTAAAAAGGCTCACATAGGAAGTTTCCATGTGGTGCAGCAAGTTAAGGATCTGGCATTGTCACAGCTCTGGCGCAGGTCACAACTGTGGCACAGGTTCGAACCCTGGCCCAGGAACTTCAACATGCCATGGGTGTGACCAAAAAAAAAAAAAATTAAATAAAAAGGCCCATATATTTAGGATTATTGCATTTTCAAAGAAGTATCCAAATTAAAAAAATGAAAACAAATAACAATTTTAAAAAATCTGAGAACTAAGGGAAAAACAAAAATATACCCTCCAAACCTCACACCACTACAAATAATAACACTTTTAAAAAAATGCATGTTCTAATTATCACAACTATATTTCAATAAAACCTAAAAAAAAAAAACTGAATGTTCCGATAGAAATTTAAGATACCCAAAACACTTATATATATATATATAAAAACCTGTAAAGTAAGTAAAATAGTAAAAAATTGTAAAGTAAGTAAAATAGTAAAGTATTTCTTTCAAGTTGCTTCTGGATCTCTTATCTAACAAAATAAACTCAGATGCAAGCTTTAGGAATATGAAAAGCAAAAATTTCAGAATTCCTCAAACAAGAAGAAACTAGCATTTTAGGAATTATATAAGTTAGCTATTATATAAGTTAGCCTTTTTCCTCCTTTTGCCCTAAAGGCTTCAGACAGGCAGCTTTGAGGGCAAGTCATGAGTTTAGGTTCTCTCAGCTTCCATTTTGGATTGTGGGTCTGTCATGGCTTGATGGTGCCGGTAACTAGGGGTTACCAGCACTCGGTTGGAACAAAAGAATCCTGTGCGGCACTACAAGAGCTCTTAAGAGCATTTTCTTAAAATGCTGGAGGGAAAAGGGATATTTCTAGAAAACAATGACAATTGAAATGAAACTCTATGTGCCACCTCCCCCATCCCAAATCAAAACCAAAAACCCTTTATCACAAATAGAGCTTGGCCTCTTCATCACAGTACCACTGACTCTGGACTCAGATGATCCGTCTCACCTTCTGATGCTTTGATCACATATCCTCCCTTCTTTTCACCAGGAGGCACAGCAAATAGCTGCATGATTCTGTCCAGGAGCCCATGGATTATCTCAAACCCAGGATTCTTGTTGTAATAAACAGCACAGAGATGCCTGTAGTTTCTTGCACCTACATCTGAAAAAATAAAAGAATTGGCCACAAGGCTACATTGACCATCACTTAAGAAAGTGATTTACCCCAACACAATCTTAGGCAAAGTCAACAAAAAAGAAAACCAATTAGTCAACAGAGAACCAATTAACCTCACAAATGCAAGATAAGATGGTTTTCAAACATCAAATTCCCTGAGGTGCTTTTATTTAGGGGGGCTGTGGAAAACCCTCCATGCTGGCCCAGGAACAATAAGGCTTTATCGTGACATGAATTGCTAAAACCATTTGTAAAGAATTTAGCAACATATATCAGAGTCTTAAAACTTTGCATTCTTTTATTCACACACTGTCCAAAGGATATAATCCTGAAACAACAAAAGTTTCAGGTAGAAAAACATTATTTCTAAATAAAGCATTATTTATAATATGAAAATCAGAAACAACCTAAATTGGGAAATGGGCTGAAGTACAGCACAATCACTCATCAGAATACCATGTGGATAAAAAGCATTTTTATGAAGATTTACCCCAACAGACCTAGAGCAAATACTTCAAAACCAAAAAAAAAGGAAGCCACAAAGTTCAAAGAGAGTCAAAACTAAATCATATTGTCTAAAGAATATATATAGGTTGGAAAACTACAAAGCAAAGAAAGGAATGACTATCACAAGACTTATAATAGTGATTGCTCTAAATAAAGGGAAGGTAATATAATAGGAAAGGGTCTTACAAGAGGCTGAAGATACTGGCAACAAGGCATGCAGAAGTTCCCGGGCCAGGGATCAAGCCTGTGCCACAGAAGCAACCAGAGCCACAGCAGCAGCAACATCAGATCCTTAGCCTGCTGAGCCACTAGGGAACTCCATTTCTTAATTTGGATGGTTACACCAATGTTTGCTTTATAATCTTTTTAAACTGCATATGTCATATACACACATCACAATTATGACATGAAACAGGAGTTCCCGTTGTGTCTCAGTGGTTAACTAACTCAACCAGTATCCATGAGGACATGGGTTTGATCCCTGGCCCTGTCAGTGGGTCAAGAACCCAGCGTTGCCATGAGCTGTGGTGTAGGTTGGAGACACACCTCAGATCCCGAGTTGCTGTGGCCGGCAACTACAGCTCCAATTCAACCCCTAGCCTGGGAACCTCAATATGCCGTGGGTGTGGCCCTAAAAAGACGAAAAAAAACAAATATGAAATAAAAGCAATTTATGAAGAATCACAACTATGCAAATATAACCGTGAACCAAAAAACTCCATGCACAGAAAAAAGAACATAAAGAACTATACCTAAGTATTAATAGAGGTTATGTTTGGGCAGGAATATATTTTTTGAAGTTTATCTTCCATTTTTCTTGATTAGTATATATTTTTCTACTTTGAAAATCAGGTCAAACTTACAAAATGTAATATTTTTAAAAAGAATTGCAATAATCCAAGTGAAAAATGAATGATTAAATAAACTAGTTCACCCTTAAACTGGAATTCTACTCAGCAGCAAGGTAGACTTGCTAACAGATGAATCTCAAGGGCATTAAGCTGAATGAAAGAAACCAGTCTTAAAAGGCTACAAACAATATAAATCTATTTATATGACATTCTGGAAAAGGCAAAAGAGTAACAACAGAGCAGTTCCCTCGGGGCTCAGCCGGTTAAGGGTCCGGTGTTGTTACTGGCGTGGCTCTGGTTATAGCTGTGGCATGGGTTCAATCCCTGGCCCAGGAAATTTGCATGCCACACATGGGTGTGGCCATAATAAAGCCCAAACAAACAAAAAACAAACAAAAAACTATAGCAGCAGAGAACAGATACTGGTAGCTGGCTTAGACATGGGGGCGGGGGGGAATGTGACTACAATGGGACAACGTGAAGGATTTGGGGGGTGACAGAACTGTATCTTGTAGTAATGATTACTAAAATCTAAAACAGTATTAAAATTCATTTTTAAAGAAAGAAGTACATAGCATATAAAAACAGGCTCAAATTTGGTAGTGATCATTTTAACTTTTTAACAGGTAAATATACTTGTGGCTCTTTAATAAATTCTGGAGGAAATGATTCCAAATTCCTCTACACAAACACTGAATGAATGTTGGCTTCATTTTGTCTTTCGAATTAAAAAGAGAAAGATGAAACTAATGTCTACTTGGGGGAACAAACTGGAAATTAAAAACTGCTTCATATTAGCATGTATTGATCAAAAGTTCTCCCACAGACGTACCAGCCATGACTGATATAAAATATAGAATGTCTTTCACTTTCCAGACAGCCAAATCAACAAAAGAGTATTTTAAGACACTGCCTTCTGGGAGTTCCCTTTGCAGCTCAGTGGTTAACGAATCCGACTAGGAACCATGAGGTTGCGAGTTTGATCCCTGGCCTTGCTCAGTGGGTTAAGGATCCGGCATTGCCGTGAGGTGTGGTGTAGGTTGCCTATGAGGCTCGGACCCCACGTTGCTGTGGCTGTGGTGTAGGCTGGCAGCTACAGCTCCGATTAGACTCCTAGCCTGGGAACCTCCATATGCCTCAAGAGTGGCCCCAGAAATGGCAAAAAGACAAAACAAAACAAAACAAAACAAAAAAAGCACTGCATTCTACCACTAAAGTAATCTACAAGTGAGCCCATAAAGGGGGGGAAGGAAAAGGAAACTAAGATGAACTCATTATCTACTATGTGCTAGGACTTAGTACCTATCAACCCTCTTCTTTAATTCTCAAGACAAGAAAGTAAGGTAGGTTTCACTATACTTATAAAACGGAAAGGGAAAAGAAGATGGGGAAACAAAAGCTCAGAAAGGTTTTGCTCAAAGTCAACCTAACTGCTAGGAGCTAATTGTAATTAATTACACACCTAATAAGTTTCAAAATCAGAACTTGACCAGGACTGCCTAATTCAAGAACCCAGGCTTTCTCCACTGCACAGGAGAAATCTCCAAACCTCTGAAGGATTTAGATGAAATCACTAAAGGATTTAGAGGAAAACAAACAATATAAGGGCAAACTTACATCTGAACATACACTTAATATAGTCAAAAGTGCATTCTTGAAATGTTTTCGATATGACAAACAGATGTTTCATTTTCAAAAGTTTTCATATTTAAGAATTCTAGTTAAGTAATTGAAATAAATTACTTTTTGAAGTCAGTTTTTAGCCATCAATAGTATTGTAACTCAGGGAAAGTGTACACTGAGTTAAACTTCTGACAGAGAATAGGTAGAGAACTTACTGTTCTTGCCAGGTAACATTTCTTGGTAGCTACTATGTTCAAAGTGCTCCATTCTAAGTATCCCTAGAGGGTAGAAGTCAAGGCCAGTACAGGGCCTGCACAGACTAAACCCTCAACAGTTGCTTTCTGAATAAATGAATAAAGTCTGGAAAGGGAGTTAAGCAAGGTCAGGACCAGACAGTGGCCAAATTCTAAGCCAGCACAAGAGCCAGCTGATGCTGGAAAGTGAGCACTGTACCACTGTCATTCTCCCTCATTTCCGCATCCACGGATAAAGAAATGTGGTATCTAAAATCTATAATCAAAGGTGTAAGAATAAAGATTAATATTAAAGCCAGGTAGCCATCAAACCTCACTAAATCAAACACACGCATTAACTAAAACAAGGGACCTGATTCCTCTGTGGGAAAACACACACACACACACACTCTCTCTCTCTCTCTCTCCTTCTCCCTCTCCCCAACTCTTTCTCTCCCTTCCCCATCCCCTTTCCCTGCCCCCCTCCCCCTTGAAGGGAAAAAAACGAAATGAAACAGAACTAAATTATCCCTTTCATATTACAGACTTGCTCCTGGGTATCTCTGCCATGTGGTACCCATTTGTTGGTGTCACATGCTTCTACTTTAACACACAGGCACGTATTGAAACTACTTTGTAGCTCCACTCTTGCTGTGAGGGAAGAGCCCAACAGTAATGCCACCATTCAGAGAGCTTAGCAACACAAACTGGAAGCTCTATTTTGGTAACCTTTGCCTTGGAATACGTCTCTCCTGATCTCCAAGTTATGGAAAACTTGCCTTTCTGATAAGAGGAGCAACATCTGGTTTAAAGACTTATTTTTTAAAAAATTAAATAATTGATAATCAGAATAATGAAATTACAATAAAAAATATAGGACTTAAAAAAAAACACTCCACTTAAGAAAGGTTTTTAGGATGTTTACAGCACACACATACACAATAATGTGCTATTTTTAGATTCAATTTTGCAGTATTTTTAGGAAAGGCCACTGACTTTCAGGGCTTTATATTAAGCCCACCATAAGAATTAGATTGAACACATTATTTGGGTGCCTCCTGATTGACTGTTTTTTCACATTTCTCCCAAGTGCTACCATTCGCTCTAGACTTGCTTCCTCATGTCTTGCTAAGATACTCCCTCTGAATTAGCTGAAATGAATTAAAAGAGAAATGGTAACACATACTGAGTTCCCACCCAGAATTCCTCCTCAGAGAACCTGCAAGGTATAGCGCAATTCCCATTTTCTAGTATTCTGCACTAAGGGACCCTATTACATCACAGGAAATTCATTGACTGCACACCACAAAATAAGAACTATTTAAATTTCATGCCAAAACTAGGGTTTGCTGGAAAGGCCTCAGTTCTTTATAACTCAGTTAACAGACCTCTTGTGTCATGCCATTAAACAATTCTGCTTTTTAAATGGGCCTGCCAAGTATGTCAGCCTAAATTACCAATGTCTTTCACAGACTTCAAAGTACTGCCTGGAGAGACTGATCTAAACCACCCAAAGGAGGGGTGGCTGGCTATGATTCTGGAAGCAGAAAGAACATGCCAACTGACTTTCTAAAAGAAGAAGAAGAAAAAAAAAAAAAAAAGACACATGATGTCCCTTAGTAAATGGCTATCACATACAACTCAAATTTTTAGACTAGCTTGATGAAGATCTCTTACCAAAGCAACAGTGATTAAAAGCAAATGAGTGGTATTCAGTTGTGTTACCATATATCCCACAGAATGCAAAAGGACAGAGTCTTCAAGAGAACCTTTCCATCTCTATTCTCACATTCACTGAGAAGCCCAAATAAAGATGCTAGGAGAGGGAGTTCCCACTGTGGCTCAGGGGTAACGTACCCAACTAGTATCCATGAGGACACGGGTTTAATCCCTGGCCTCACTCAGTGGGTTAATGATCTGGTGTTGCCGTGAACTGTGGTGTAGGCCAGCAGCTGCAGCTCCCATTTGACCTCTAGCCTGGGAATTTCCATACGCTGCAGGTGAGGCCCTTTAAAAAAAAAAAAAAAAGGTGCTAGGAGAAAGCCTACTGGAAGCCAACAAAGCTTCAGGACAACTGGCAGCTGATATTGAGTTTGAGAACAGCAGCCAGGCCAACCTCAAAAAAATGAAACAAACCACCTTGATTTTTAGTCTATTACATCTAACAAATTTCTTTAATATTAGTACACCAAGTGACTATAGCTTATATTGCAAATTTTATCTCCTGAAGAATTTTAAAGTAGACCTAATGATTCACAAAAGCCACAAGAATCTTGTCATGACATGTACCTTAAAAAATTAGATCTAATGTGGCAAAACAGGAACCATTATATACTCTGGGTAGGATTACAAATTTGTAAAATATCCCTTTTAGAGGAGAACTTGATAAGGTATCAAATGTTTTATGTGCATGCCTATGGGCTGACAACTTCAATTTCTAAAAATACATATTTGTATAACAGTGCAAGAATAGTCATTACCAATGGACATTTTAGCAAAAAAGTGGTAACAGTCTAAACAGTCATCATAACAGTCTGAGTAAATAACAGAATACCCCTACGGTGGAGTATTATGCAACCATTAAAAAGAATGAGGTGGACAGAATATGTTCATAGGAAAAAAGCGCAGAACGAGACAGATAAAGCATAATCCTATTAATGTAAACACTAAAAAGTATTTATCTGTGGCTATATATAGCAATATAAGTGTGTGACTGCATAAGCACAGTATGTCTACTAATTCTTGAGAGTAAGATTTGGGAGAAGTTGGATACTTTTTTTTTTTAATGTAAAAACAATTACTCTTAAAAACATGTATTTGCGAAAGTGCTTAAAGATATTATAAATGTGGAGTTCCCATGGTGGCGCAGCAGAAATGAATCTGACTAGGTTGCGGGTTCGATCCCTGGCCTCACTCAGTGGGTTAAGGATCTGGCATTGCCATGAACTGTGGTTTAAGTCACAGATGTGGCTCAGATCTGGCGTTGCTGTGGCTGTGGCGTAGGCTACCAGCTGTAGCTCCGATTTGACCCCTAGCCTAGGAACCTCCACATGTTGCGGGTGTAGCACTAAAAAGCAAAAAAAAGAAAAGATACTGTAAATGTGTTTCAATTTTAAAAACCAACACAATAAAACTTAAGAACAATTTTCCTTAAAATACTCCTATAATATAGCACTGAGTTAAGAGACTTTTAAATAATACTGAAAGCCAAGAAACAAATGTGAGGAAAAATCAATGACCTTCTCATGCATGAAGGAAAAAGTTCCTTGTGGGTTGGCTTTTATTTCCTTAACATAAACCTGGAATGGATTTTTATCTATTAAAAAAACACAATATTCAATGCATGACAGAGCACATTATACTCACGTTAACAGATCTTAACTGTGTTGAACCAAACATACTAAAATAACTTTCTATATTAAAAATGATGTTATTTACATAGTTAAGATGCCATCACATACTGCAAATGATGCTACTTCAAATGTCCATGTTCCTTACACCCATATTTTTTGAATTATTAATTGGAAATTCTACATGCCAAAAATATGAAGTAGTAAAATTAAATTAATCCAGGCTGATGACATAAGCTCTCTTCAGAAAGCCACATTCCACATGTGGATGCTAATCTTCCATTATTTAATGGCTAAAGAATTAATGGACAATTTCTCAAAGCTGAAGTATTTTACAAGTTCATAATGAAAATGCTTTCGTTGAGTTTTTTTAATCAGGCAAAGAATTATACATAAAACTACTTGGAGTAAGTGCACTTGTGAGGCAAGTGAGATAACTAGACCCCTCTGAGGGGTAGGGCCTTTCACACTTTCCTTCTGTTGTAATATTTATTAACACCCCAAATTCTTTAAATGCAGTAGTTAAAACTAAAGTGCATGGCAATATGATTATCAGCATTCTCCACAGATATCACACTACAACTGGATTGACTGCATCAAGCTAAATTTAAATCACCTGTATACCTGCTTTGCAGAGTCAAACCATATCCCCCTTCTTAGGCCATCATTCCTTTTAAACTTAGATTCAACCCTGTGATGCATTTTCTCCTGCCATTTTTGTGAGCTTCTAGGCATTCTGGCAGCTTCAGTGACCACTGTGGAATAAACTGTGATGGCAGAATTCAATCTGTGTTCAATAAAACATGCTGGACTTTGCAAAATATAGTTGCATTTCTGGGCATGAAGATCAGCAATTCACAACTGTTCCTCTGAAGCAATTTTCACTTTTGTTTATAGTTTATTACTGACACTGAACAGAGAAAACAAAAAGAGTATCAACAGGAGTTCCCAAAGTGGCACAGCGGAAACAAATCCAACTAGAAACCATGAGGTTGAGGGTTCAATCCCTGGCCTCGCTCAGTGGGTTAAGGATCCGGCGTTGCTGCGAGCTGTGGTTTAGGTCAGAGGTGAGCCTCGGATCTGGTGTTGCTATGGCTGTAGTATAGCCCGGCAGCTATAGCTCCTATTAGACCCCTAGCCTGGGAACCTCCATATGCCGTGAGTGCAGCCCTCAGAAGATAAAAAGACACACACACACGAGTATCAACAACCAAAACCAACCAGGAACTCAAACAGCAGCTGATTTGATAGCTTCATGCAGCCTCTACTGACTTCCCATTATAACAAAATCTACCCCATGGCAGAGTCTGCATTTAACTTTTCATTCTAAAGACACATGGCACTCTGTCCAAGGAAGGGGATAAATCGGCTTAGTCCTTCAAGTTGGGACTAATTTTTTAAAATGGTGTAACTTCTATCTTACAATTCAATAAATGCAATGACTGGCTCAGCCTCAAAGAACAGCAGTGTGTCTCACACTTGAGGAGGGTGCCCGAGTCCCTCACAGGGCAGCCTGACAGCCTCGTGGCATGGACTGCCAGCCAGAAGGTCCTCATTAGCATAAAGAAACTGTCCAAGAAGGCCAAGTACAAAGGAAGGGGCTAGCGACTTTCGTCTACTCTTACAGGAACACGGGTCACACAGAATTTGTGGAAGGTATACTGAAATCCAGTATTGACTCCTTTTCCATTTCCATTTTGGAAGATACACTCGCCTACACAAAACTGACGTGAGGCTGAGTGTTGGGTTTTCCTAAATGTTAACAGAACAAACTAGAGGCAGTTGTCCCTCTTTTCTCTGTGCTATCAGGGCATCTTGTACCTTCCCTTGGATCACGACTTACGAAAACTTTTCACTGGTCTGTCTCAAGACTGGAAACCTTTCCTCTTACATTCCAAGCAGTTCCTAGCAAAGAAAAAGAAAATACTTTTCTACCAGCACAATGAATGTGACTGTCTTGCCCACTCTGGCCACACATCTCTCTTTTGAACCGATAGTTTTAGTGTTGCCCTCACTAGGGAAGATTTGGGACACTTCTGTAACTAGAAAATTGCTCTATGATTTCAAGTTTGATGGTCTAGATTTTTTTCTTCAAAACAGTTCCATTATTTAGGAGGAAATGGCTAATGTAAATTCAACAGAATAATGGTTCCCAGTTTGAGAGATGGTAAAAAAACATGCACTCAATTCTTTGAAAAGTAATGGGTGATGAATTACTTGAAAAACAACATTCCCGATTTCTTAAGTAAATTCCCATTAGTACATTTTGGTTTTTTTTATCCTAAAAAAAATAGTGCACAATAGAAGAAAAACCAATTAAGTCAAAAGTCAGGATACAGATGAGCTCCAAGTGCTTCAACAAGGTAACATTACCCTTTAATGACCAATAAAGATTTTCAATTCATCCTCAAGGAAAAATTCCAGAGACCAAGATGCAACGTATATGGCCTTAGGGATTACTAATACCTCGAAAGAGCAAACACCAAACAGTGCTCACCATGTGGCTGGAACTTTTCAAAGTACATTTCATTTTCACAACAAATCTAATGAAGTAAGTGCTATTATTACCCTCACTGTGCAGAGGAAACTGAGGCACAGGAAAAGTAAATTGTCCAATGCTAAGCCACTGGTAAGTGGCAGAGCCAGGGCTTACATGTGGGTGCTCTGTCTCAGTCGCTCTACGGAACTGCTGGGCTACCTCTCCTGCAGGGCCCTCTCTGTACATCACATGGCAGGCAGGGAGCCCATAGGTCCATAGTTAGGATAACCCATCAGAAAAGCTTCTTTTGTTATAAAATAAAATCCAGGCTTACACCAACCGGAAACATACTCCATATAAATTAAAGTAAAACTATGTTTTCAAAATGGTAGACTTACTGAGACTTACTTCCTCTTGTTCCTCAAATCCCAATAATATGATAGAAAATTTTAAAGAAAAATAAACCATAATAGTGCAAGATAGAAGGCAAAAGTAATGTCAGATGAAAATAGACTGATATGGAAAACAGCAAAATAATCACTACTAAAAACGAGTGTAAAAGAGGTCTGCTACAGAGATAAGAACTACTCCTCCTGATGAAATAAAGTGCAGCAGAAAAAAATTTTAGAGTTAAAAAGTCTATGGACAGGGTTTCTGGGGTTATCACCAGGGTGATTTGTTAAATGATGGCCTATAGCAGCACCAGCGCTTATCACCGTTCTCTCTCAACCTCCAAGCATGGGTCTTGGGGCCTTCCCAAGAAGCACAGAAAATTAAAAACAGCAAAGGCACCTTTACCTAGGACTGCAAAGTAAAGTGCTCCACGCCTACAGTGAAAGATTCTCTGTGGCAACTGTGGGGACCCCAGCTCGCTCCTCCCTCCCCTCACCCCTTCCGGACTCTAAGGGGCTGGCATGTGAGCATGCCCAGCCCTACAGGAAGCCTTTCAATTAGGCTGAAGCTTTATTACACAACTTTTGAGGAAATTTCTAATAATTAACCTAACCTATATTTAGAAATATGAATGGATCACCAAGGATCAAAACAACATAAAATTCAAAGAAGAGGCCAAAAGGTAACAAGTCAAAGTTAATAGAAAAATCTGATAATGGAATTCTCACTTATCTGTACCAACTGATGATTTATGAAGCACAAGAACCCTCAAAAGTATCTGCAGGGAGTTCCCACTGTGGCACAGCAGAAACGAATCTGACTAGTATCCATGAGGATGCAGGTTCAGTCCCTGGCCTCACTTAGAGGGTCGGAAATCTGGTGTTGCCGTGAGCTGTGGGGTATGTCGAAGATGCGGCTTGGATCCTGTGTTGCTGTGGCAATGGGGTAGGATGGCAGCTATAGCTCCTTTTCAACCCCTAGCCTGGGAACTTCCATATGCAAAAAAAAAAAAAAAAAAGTATCTGCAGCTGGCACTACAAATGTATTCTGATTTCTACTACAGGAGATTTACCACCCAAGGAAAATTCTGCATAGACTGATATGAAAATGAACTTTTATGCTCTAAGGATATAGGCACTGAGACCAAAATTTTGGTCCCAGCTCTAAGTGCCTTATTTTATACAGCTCTAAGCAAATGACCACTTTTCTGTCTTGATTTTCCAGTACATTAAATAGGGACAATATTTTTCTCATCTGCCGCAAAGAATTGTTTTAACAATCAAAAAAGAAAAAGTACCTTTAAAAAAGGTTTTTTGAAAAGCAAAAACTACTAAACACAAGGTGACTGATAACCAAAGACCCAGGGTGCACAGTGGGGAGCAGATGGAATCCAGCTTTGGCTGAAAAGTTTGCCACAGACAGTTCACAGACAGACAGCCAAGGTGGTCATTCCTCTACACCATCTGTTTCCTAAGACAGGAAACCAATAATTTAAAATCCATAGTTCTTAGCTGCTTTTGGTAGTTAGAATGACGTCATATTGTCCTCTTCGTGAAAAACTGAGGTAAAGGCCTCCTCTTTTGTCAACTGATTCAAAAGAACACACTCTGAATTCTAGAGTCTAGAGTAAGACTAAATGCTGCTAGGACTTCAACTGTTAAATCCATAGAGCCAGCAACTTCATCATTTGAGGGCACTGCTCACCGAATGATACCTCATATGCAGTTCAAAACAGTCAGACTTACGTAAGTTAAAGACATGGAGAAGTCAGAATTGCCATGAAATTACTTCTTGGCAATCAGTTTTAAGTACTCGCTAAATACAAATTATATGTATTAAAAAATAACTACTACATTCTAAATATTGAACAAAGCAACCTGCTGTACTAATAAGTCCAAGCCATGTTCAAAAGAAACAAAAACTGGTAAAACACATTTACAGTTATTGGTACAACAGTGATATGAACAATCACTGCTGAACTAGAATGGTAAGATATCAAGTATGTCAAAATGATATGCGTATAAATCATGTGACATAAGAAAAAACTATTCCATGGTGCTTTTCAAGTTGAGGTTCCAATAGAGTTCTTCATAAATATTATTAAATTCTTTGTCAAAATTTGCTTTCTATTGAAAGTAAGAGATATAGGGATTTCCCTGCTGGCTCAGCAGGTTAAGGATCCGGGGTCATCGCTGCAGTGGTTCTGGTTACTGCTGTGGCATGTATTCTATCACTGGCCTGGCAATTTCCACATGCTGCCAATGTGGCCCAAAAAAGAAAAAGAAAAAAAGAGAGATATAATAATCAAATATTTGACCTTGCTTGGACTGATAGGAATCAGTTATGAAAATTAAATTTATGAGGAGTTCTCATCATGGCTCAGCAGAAATGAATCTGACTAGTATCCATAAAGAAGCAGGTTCAATCCCCGGCCTTGCTCAGTGGGTTAAGGATCTGGCATTGCCATGAGTTGTGGTGTAGGTCGCAGATGTGGCTCAGATCCTGAGTTGTTGTGGCTGTGGCCAGCAGCTACAGCTCTGATTTGACTGCTAGACTAGGAACTTCCATATGCCGCCGGGTGCGGCCCAAAGACAAAAGAAAAAAGAAAGAAAAAGAAAATTAAATTTATGAAACTATTGGGAAAACTCAAACACTAGCTGGATATTTGATGGTAAGATACAATAATGGTGTTTGGATTATTTTTTTTTAACTGGGGTAGCTCTTTTAGAAATACAAACTAAAGTATTTATGAGATGATATCATGACTAGGATTTACAATAAAAAAATATGAGGAAGTAGGTTAGGGTATCAATGAAAGAAGCCTGGCCACCTAAGTATTGTTAACTACTGAAGTTGAGTGCTAGAATCATGGGAGTAATTACATTATTTCCTCTACTTTTATATACTGTTGAAATTTTTCATAATAAAAAAATGATTTAAGTATACAAATGAAAAGTGACTCTTACCTCTGCTAGAATCTTTTATTACAACGTCAGAGATTTCAAACAGTTTTAGAGGAAGGGGCATCTTCCGATTTGCAGCTATGGTTTTTAGGAGGCCAGGAAGAAGGGTAGTGCGTGCCACCTACAGGAGAAGACATGAAATTGCACTGACTAAATAGGAACCAGACAGACACCTGGTTAGTCTCCATGGCCTCGTAAGAAGCCAGTTTTGTAAAATGCAATACCTAAATATCTGAGTCATTTTAATTTCTAATTCTAGGACACTAATAAAGCAAAGTATTCTGGATTCCAAACTTACAAAATGAAAAATCATAAATTTGATTAAAAAAATAAGTGAGGAGCTCCCGTCGTGGCGCAGTGGTTAACGAATCCGACTAGGAACCATGAGGTGCGGGTTCGGTCCCTGGCCTTGCTCAGTGGGTTAAGGATCTGGCGTTGCCGTGAGCTGTGGTGTAGGTTGCAGACGTGGCTCGGATCCCGCATTGCAATGGCTCTGGCGTAGGCCGGCGGCTACAGCTCCAATTAGACCCCCAGCCTGGGAACCTCCATATGCCATAGGAGTGGCCCTAGAAACGCCAAAAAGCTAAAAAGCCAAAAAAAAAAAAAAGTGAAAAAGAAATACTATAATTTCCTGCATCTAGGATTAGTTTTTATCATTTTTTACATTACGGTTAGCATTCAAGATCTCAAATGTGCAAATTTTCATATCCTGCTTCATTTCACAAAGTAATTGAAGTAGATTACAAGAAATACAAATATTTAAATAGTATGAATATGAATTAACCAAATTTTTAAAAACTAGGTCCAAGGAAAATGTAAATGCAATTAAAATACTAGGACAATGAGGAAAACAGACTACAAATCTACAACTAAGAAAACCACAAAGCAGCTATGGGCAGGATGTAAATACAGTTTTCAGCTTAGGAGTCAAAATAGGAAAACATGTAGAGTTATTTCATTTTACTATTCATATGAAATACAAATTCATATTCTAATTCTTTAAAAAATTTTTTTTTTTTTGCTTTTCAGGGCCACACTCGTGGCACGCATGGAGGTTCCCAGGCCAGGGGGTCAAATTGGAGCTACCGCTGCCAGCCTACACCACAGCAACACTGGATCTATACCACGTCTACACCACAGCTCAGGGCAATGCCAGATCCCCAACCCACTGAGCGAGGCCAGGGATCGAACTCCACAACCTCATGGTTCCTAGTCAGATTCGTTTCCACTGCGCAACGACAGGAACTCCCTTAATTCTTTTTTTTAAAAAAAGGTAGGGAGTTCCTGTTATGGCACAGTGGTTAACGAATCCGACTAGGAACCATGAGGCAGCGGGTTTGATCTCTGGCCTTGCTCAGTGGGTTAAGGATCCGGCGTTGCCGTGAGCTGTGGTGTAGGTTGCAGACGTGGCTCAGATCCCACATTGCTGTGGCTGTGGTGTAGGCCAGTGGCTACAGCTCTGATTAGACCCCTAGCCTGGGAACCTCCATATGCCACAGGAAGCGGCCCTAGAAAATGCAAAAAGACAAAAAAAATAAAATAAAAAATAAAATAGGTAAAATTTCCCCACATTAGTCTGTGTAATAAAACTCTCATTCTAAGCTGTACGGTAGCTTCCAACACATCATTTTACTGGAAGGGTTTTATGAACGATGGTATGACATTTGCAGTCAGACTCCAAAACCATTATCTTTTGCTCAGACTCCTGCATGAGCTGCTTAGGGTAATTTCTCTGCTTCTATTATGATCTATTATTCTTCCCACAGAATGACTTCTTAAGACCTAAGTCAGATCGTGGAACTCTCCTGCTCAAAAATCTCCAGGGGAGTTCCTGCTGTGGTGCAGCGGTTAACAAATCCGACTAGGAACCATGAGGTTGCAGGTTCAATCCCTGCCCTTGCTCAGTGGGTTAAGGATCCGGTGTTGCCGTGAGCTGTGGTGTGGGTCACAGATGCGGCTCGGATCCCACATTGCTGTGGCTGTGGCATAGGCCAGCGGCTACAGCTCTGATTAGACCCCTAGCCTGGGAACCTCCATATGCTGCGGGAGCGGCCCTAGAAAAGGCAAAAGGACCAAAAAAAAAAAAAAAAAAATCTCCAACAGGCTTCCATCAGATTTTGATTAAAACCCATGCCCTATGTAGGACCCCATGCAAACCTAGCAATAGCCCCCTCTCCCACCTGAATACCTGCCACTTCCCTTGGCGTGAGCACAGTCCAGCCATCTGCTGCCAGCAGAATCCCATCCATCCGAGGCCACGACTCTAGCTCTTTCCTCCACCTCATACATTCTTCCCCTCGATTCACATGTAACTATCTTACTGCCTTCAAACCTCTGTGCAAAAGCCCTCTCCTACATGGGCCAGCCCTGGCCACCCTGGCAAAAACAGCAGCCTCTCCCATATCCTGCACAAGTCGCAGTAAGCCCTTAAAAGGACTTGCTAGATAGTGTTGAGGAAAAAAGAGATCACTCTTTTTACCCTACCACTCAACCAGCAAGCTGCTATTACCCTTCAACTTGTCATTGTCTAAAATATGAGTCACTTTTCCAACTAGACAGAAAGTCCCCAAACTGCTGTCAGAAACAAAACTACAATGTTAAAAAAACCAAAACAAAAAAAAGTTTAACTTATTGGGATATACACAAGCTACTTCTGTAGATGACTTTTCTTAGGTTTTTTTTTTTCCACTTTATTTTCCAGATAAAATTTATTTAAATACCCACAGCAATACAAAAAATTAAACCTGAATTTGATCAAGCTTCTAGATCTAACACCAATTTACTAGAAATAGAGGGGACCACTGAATATAGTCAGCAAAATCCTACATGTGAGAACTCTATAGGACAAATGATCCAGTTTCTTCCACAAAATGAAATGCAGACAGAAAAAGAAATGAAAATGGATGGAGGGGCAACCCGTGAATTAAAAGAGACTGAAGATGCACATCAATCAACTCTAATGTATGAACCTCACTTGAACCTCAATCAAACATACCTTTAGAGAAAAAAATAAAACACTTGAGAAAATTTGAAAAATAACTGGATATTTGAGGATATTACAGAATATGATTGCTATTTAGGGAGATATGATAATATTCTGTAATTGCATTTACAATAATAATAGTACAATTTTACTATAATGTTTCTATTATTTTATGCATTCTCTAACACATCTACTATCAGAAAACAGCTCAAAGAATTAAGCAAAAGATTAAGCTTAAACAATATATTGAGATCTAAGAACATTAACAACTTACATTTATTTTAACCATAAATAAATATATAACCTGTTAAATAAAAATCCTAACAGCAGGACATAACTATTCGTAAAGTAGATATAAAATATAGAACCTGTAAAATCTAAAAGACAGACTCAGAATTGCCTAACGGCTCAGCAGGTTAAGGATCCGGTGGTGTCACTGCTGTGGCTTGGGTAGCTGCTATGGTTCAAGCCCTGGCCCCAAACTTCCATATCTGTGGACGCACCAAAAAAAAAAAAAAAGACAAACTCTCTTTCAACTCTAATGTATTTTATGAATATTAATTCTTATATGTGCTGAGCCACAGCTATTTATAGTGACTTTTTTTTGGTCATGTCTGCAGTGTATGGAAGGGCCAGGGATCGAACCCACACCACAGCACAGACAATCCCAGAGTTCCTTAACCTGCTGAGCCACCAGGGAAATCCCTGTAACAACATTTACTGTGTTTATTTGTTTTCCTTCCACTTAGATAAAAGAAATCAGATAAGATGTAAGCCCTAAAGAACATAACATTACTACACTGTATCAAATCTATCAAGCTTGATAAGCGACACTGGAAGAAAAAGAAAAATCTGGAAAAAAATTAAAAATCCATTAAGATTTACTGAAAAAATCCTTTATCCAAACATATTTGAGTACCTCCTACTAAAAGAATACCTCAGACATCTTTTAGAAGCAGTAGAAAAATTAATGGAAGACACCAACATCAAATGCTTTCACTGACATGTGGAATCTGAAAAAAGGACAGACTGAACCTCTTTGCAGAACAGATGCTGACTCACAGACATTGAAAAACTTATGGTCTCTGGAGGAGACAGTTTGGGGGGTGGGGGGATGTGCTTGGGTTGTGCCATGGAAATCCTGTGAAATTGGACTGTGATGATCATTATATAACTAAAGATGTGATAAATTCGAGTAATAAAAAAATAAAATAAAGGAAAAAAAAATTAACAGACTTCAGAAAACAAAACATAAAACTATCACAACCCTTCCAAACTAGTGTAAAGAATCTTTGAAAAGTTCTGACACTGAATATAGAGAAGGAATTTATGTACTTGATGCATATTATTATCAATTAGTTCTTTAATCAGTCTCGTTCTAATTTGCCACATGAGTAGGTAGTTCTATAGATTAAATCAAAATTTTAAAAAATCTAAATATTAATATTTTTAGAACTTTTATACTTTAATTTAAAAATATTTTCATATTTTTAGAACTAATCCAGCCCACTACTTTTATAAAAGTGAAAACCAAGACACAAAGAAATGGAATTCCCATTGCGCCTCAGCTGGTTAAGAACTGGACAGAGTCTCCTCAAGGATGAGGGTTTGATCCCTGGCCTCATTCAGTGGGTTAAGGATACAGTGTTGCAAGCTGCAGCATAGGCCTCAGGTGCAGCTCCAATTCAGCCCCTATCCTGGGAATTTCTATACACCACAGGTGCGACCATAAAAAGAAAAAAAGATCCAAAGAATCTATTTCAAATCAGAGCATTCAGATATTTTATAACAGCATTAATTTTTTTTTTTCCCTTGTCTGTTTGCCTTTTCTAGGGCCGTACCCACAGCATGTGGAGGTTCCCAGGCTAGGGGTCTAATCGGAGCTGTAGTCGCCGGCCTACACCACAGCTCATGGCAACACTGGATCCTTAACCCACTGAGCAAGGCCAGATCGAACCCGAAACCTCATGGTTCCTATTCAGATTCTTTAACCACTGAGCCACGACAGGAACTCCAGCGTTAACTTTCTCAAAAGCATTTCCGTTACAATTTTAAGATTCCCCTTGATTCTAGAAGACATAAACTTCTCTAACACTTCCTGAAAAAAAAAATCATAAAACTGCATATATAAGAAAAATAGAGCTTATTAGTACGAAAGATGATTCAAAGTCATTGATAAGCAAAAGACAGAATAAGTTTGAAATGCTCTGTTTTGTAGTTAATACTCTAATCTATAATGTAAATCTCTTAACATTTACTATTAAGTGAGTATAATTTTCATTTAAATATTCCTAACCTCTATGTGAAACTGTGAATAAGCTAGACAATTACAACAAAAGGCACAGTCATATAGTCAAGATCTGGTATAAGAACCAAATAAAAATATAAACTTATCCAAGAGGAGATTCTAAAGGAGCTCTACAATTTTGCCATCTGAGGTAAAATAACTGAGAGACTTTTTCATAACTCATGTACTGCCTCTCAGTTTTTACCCAAATTCTTATCTACTTAGAACTCTTACCTGAAATTCAGCTGTTTTAGGATTACTTATGTGGACTGCCTTTGTTGCAGAGATATCCAAACCCAGTTTATCAGCAATATCTTCTTGAGAGCACTAAGAAACACACAGAAATAGATCAATATGGAAAAGCAATGACTAAATCTAATACAAAAAGTATTTAATGTTGTAACTCATCTTTTGATAGTCTCATAGGAATACAGATTATATAAATCGGTAAGCTAAGAACAAAAATATATCACTCAAATTCAGAACCACAGCAGATGCAATTAAATATTAAGAGCTCTCTTACAAGGAGTTCTAACCATGATGTAGAGCTCCAGTCCATTTTCCACAGAGAGATGGTGGTATAACCTGTTCTTGGGCCCTTCCTAAACTAACCTCCCATTTACCTTACTAGTCTAACCTTCTACAATTCCCTACTCATCTCCTGAACCATACACTTTTCCCTATATTTACCTGAAGTGCCCTTCCTCCTGCCATCCCCCAAGGCTCTACTTAAAAGACCTCTCTTCCACCCACTCCATAAATAAATCCCTAACGACTCCAGCCATCAATTTTCTCTCCTTCCTTGGTGTCCACGTGGCTTTCTGTTTGACTACTATTCTAACCTATGCTAAACCCAGACTGACTTGTGGCAGAATGGTAGGACTAAGAACAGAATTCAAGCAGCCTGAATCATGTCATTAAACTCAGTACAACTATTGTATATAGAATGGAAGCTCACCGGGGACCTGCTGTATAGCACAGGGAATGCCACTCAATAGTCTGTGGTAAGAATCTCAAAAAGAATGGATATGTCTTTGTGTATAACCAAACCACTTTGTTGTCTAGCAGAAATTATCACAACATTGTAAATGAACTATACAAAATAAAACTTTTAAAAATGGAAAAATAAAGTCTGTGCATATGTGCTTGATAAAGCTCCAGGTAATGAACGAACTCACCCACCAAAAAGAAAAAGATGCTTGCCACCCTCAAAAGTCAGGATGGTAGGCAGAATTATGAAAATAAATCTCAGTGATTACGAGATACACCAAGTCTAATAAATGAAACGAGATAAAGCAAATACAACGCTTGGCATAAATTAAGTGATCAAAAAATATTAATGATGATAAATAATGTCATTATTAAGAATGAACAATTATCCCACAGTGCTAATTTTCTGAAAGAACTTAAAACTTAACATGACAACTGATGTACCATCAGATTACTCTTTCCTATTTTCCAATATTAGGCAATATTCACTGCACTGTTCCACAAAACTGTCTTCAAGGACTATTGGTCTGTGTCTCACTTAGAAAAAAAGAACAGGTTTAGATCCATTTTATGCCAATGCCAATTCTAATAACTCTTGCTCTGTTGGGAAAGATTCTGAAGATACATCCAGACACAGCAGAAGAGAGCTCCCTGAGCTGCCACAACTGCAGTGGTGGAGAAAGGTGGCAGGCATGCTGGGAATAACCTTTTTTTCCTCCATAAAATGAAAGAGTTTTTATAACAAGAGTTAGTTATTTTTTTTAAGTCTTTTTTTTCCGCCTTTTCTAGGGCCACTCCTGTGGCATATGGAGGTTCCAGGCTAGGGGTCCAATCAGAGCTGTAGCCCCCAGCCTACACCAGAGCCACAGCAACTCGGGATCCAAGGCACGTCTGCAATCTACACCACAGCTCAGGGCGACGCCGGATCCTTAACCCACTGAGCAAGGCCAGGGATCGAACTCACAACCTCATGGTTCCTAGTCGGATTCATTAACCACTGAGCCACGACGAGAACTCCCTATAACAAGATTTAGATATAATGTGACCAGTTAGTTTGGAAATGCAATTTACATGATGCAATCTACTCTCAAACAGGACCAGTACTGTATGAATAAAATAAAAAGGCTCCACAGCAGTTCCCATTGTGGCTCAGCGGTAATGAATCTGACTAGTATCCATGAGGATGCGGGTTCGAATCCTGGCCATGCTCAATGGGTTAATGATCTTGTGTTCTCATAAGCTGTGGTGTAGGTTGCAGACTCAGCTCAGATCTGGTATTGCTGTGGTTATGGCTGTGGCAAAGGACGGCAGCTGAAGCTCCAATTCAACCCCTAACCCAGGCACTTCCATATGCCGTGGGTGCAGCCCTAAAAAGGAAAAGGTTCCACAGACACATGGCGATGCAGCCAGGTATCTGAGTGACCTTGCCCTTTATCATAGTGATGGACAATAAGGGACAGAGATAAGCAACGATTTAAATCAAGGTATCCTGAGGTGGCAGTAGCTGGAAATAGGATGAAATGTTTATAAATTTAATATTCACATATTTTAGAGTGTTAAAAAATACATGTAACAAGTAAATGAAGTCCATGATTATTTTATTCTCATAATAAGGCTAAAGTAGGCTTTTAGTTTTAAAAATGAAAAATGAGCTAATTTAAAAGAAAATATTGGCGTTCCCGTCATGGCACAGCAGAGACAAATCTGACTAGGAACCATAAGGTTGCAGGTTTGATCCCTGGCCTCATTCAGTGGGTTAAGGATCCGGCGTTGCCCTGAGCTGTGGTGTAGGTCGAAGATGCGGCGTGGATTCCATGTTGCTGCGGCTGTGGTGCAGGCCGGCAGCTATAGCTTTGATCAGACTCCCAGCCTGGAAACCTCCATATGCTGCGAGTATGGCCCTAAAAAGCAAAAATAAAATAGAAATAAAAAAACAAAGCAAATGAAAAAAAAAAAAAAAGGAAAAGAAGAAAGAAAATACTACTACTAGTACGCAGATAGAGCAGAAATCACAGGGAGTTCTCTAGCACCTAACTCCTTTACCCCTTCACCGTGATAACGTGTTGAAGTGACCACAGACAGTAGTGGAACAGACTGTTTCTGACGCTCCTGGTGGGACAGTTCAGTCACAGGCCGAGGGTACAGGTAGACCTGGGCTGGAATCCCTGGTCCACAGCCAATTGGCTTCAAGGAGCAGGACAAGATACGTAAATCAAGCGCTGTGTAAGACAGAAACAGCTACTCCACAGGGCTGCACCCAGGGACAGAATCGCCTACATAAAGCCCTCAGTGCCAAGCTATCGCTATGAGGCAAAGTATGTGCTCCCCTTGAGCCGAATGGGGCTGCGTGGTTACAAAATCATTCCTCTGCCACTTAATGTAATTTGTAAAAATAGGATACATTGAAAAAGAATTGGATACACTTCTTTACATTACATCACTTTCCATGAAGTCACTGCTGCTCCCGACTACACATGTGCATGTGGGGTGTACGTGAACAACATGGCCCGCCAACCTTTTCAGGCTGACGTGACAGAAAAGCACTCTTCCACAAGGCCAGATTCTGGTCACGTTTTCCTGTTCTCCGTGTAAACTTTGCTGAGTACTAATGCTCTCCTGGCACAGGCTTCCTCACTGATACAGTGCCTGGCCTATGACAGATGCCCCATAAATGTTGTCAAATAAACAACTGCTAAATCGGGAAAATGAAGGTGCTGAACTAGATCTGCACGGTCCCTTCCAACAGTAACAGCCTATGAATTACAAATGCTCAATCAAGCAATGTGAGAGAGACTGCATCTCCCCACCGACCCTCTGGGCTGGTAATAATTCCCACCGATGCCCCTGCAAATACTTTAAAAGTCTGAAGAGTTCCCATCGTAGCTCAGCGGAAACAAATCTGACTAGCAACCATAAGGACGCAGGTTCAATCCCCGGCCTTGCTCAGCGGGTCAAGGATCCAATGTTGCCGTGAGCTGTGGTGTAGGTTGCAGACGTGGCTCCCACATTGCTGTGGCTGTGGTGTTGGCCGGCAGCTGTAGCTCTGATCGGACCCCTGCCTAGCCTGGGAACCTCCATGTGCCACGAGCGAGGCCCTACAAAGACAAAATGCAAAAAACGGTAATAATAATAAAAAGCCTGAGAATTTTAGGGCTGGAATTGAGCTGGGGGAACTTTCCTGGTTGTTTTGGTTTGGTTTTTGACCCACACTGTTAAGCTGAAACGTACTTTGAACACTCGAAACTACACTCTGGGCACCACAGAAAAGCTCAGCAAGAGAGAAAAAGCAACTACAAATTGCATACACATTTCATTCTCTTCACATGGTCAATCTGCTGGAAGAAGGAGATTTCCGTCTGATTTTGTAATAAAATTCATTTCCTGATTTAGGCCTTTTATGTCAGCTTTTCAACTCAAAGCAAATGTTTGTGACCATGTTCAAAGACAAAGAAATAAGTTTAATGTGGAACAGTCCACAAGCCCTTAACCAGGGCGGCATCTAGTGGGCACGGCTACAACCAAATTAAGGTTAAAAATTCTAACCTAATAAATCTGGTTATGAAGTTTATTGTGAACCCTCAACACTTACATGAAACTCTAAAATACAGTCATCTAAGACACTGCTCCAGTCCTTCGTGCCTTTCCATGACTAAAACGAGAAATCTTCATCATTTCTTTACCAGAAATTATACAATCTCAAGTAACAGAGTTATTCTTCCAGAACCTGGAAACTTCATGAATTTTTATAAATTCATAGAAGGACTCATACATCAAGTAATTCAGAGATTCAAAGAAAACAATCAGCAGAGCAGAAAAAGCAAATAAAACATACCAGGGCAAAGGTAAGTGCTTCAGTGAATCCAGCAGCTGCCATGTCATGTCTCAGGAGTTCTGTGAACTTATTTAGGGGGAACTGGGGGAGAAAAATAGTTTAAATAAAATTCTCACTCTTTTTTAAAAGAGATTTATAGAAAACTTGTCATTTAAAGGAAACCACCCATCCTCACTAGTACACTGCTAATCCCGCCACTTCCCCATGGCAACCCTACCCACCTCACTACACCAATACCCCTGCACAGATGTACACACCCCATTCCCACCTCTTCCATACACGGCTGCTGCCGTCACGCCCAGGAAAATGAATCACCCAGTTAAGGATGCAAGAAGGGCTCCGAACTTGAAACCTGTCTTTCTTCAAAGAGCTCGTCACCACAGGTTTTCAACGTGCTCTAATCAATCGGGCATCTGTTTTGTATCCTCTCCACAGCAAATGCCTCTCAGAGCAGAGCATGTCCAATACTCCTTAATTCCTATGTTCTGTTTCTCTCGAAGCCTTCCTGGCATTCAATAATCAGTTTCTAACAATTAGGAGTGTTTATTTAAGGGGGCAATCTTACTTGATTAGCTATGGTGTATGTTTTCGGGAGAGTCATCTGAATGTTGTTATATCCATAAGCAATAGCTGCATCTTCTATGATATCACAGGCATGGATAATGTCGGCTCTGGTCGGAGGGACCTCAATCTCAATCTGATGCCCATCGCCTATGACTTCTGACTTTAAACACATCCTGGTCAGAAGCTTGGCAAGATTTTCTGGAGTTTCTCTGCAATAGGAATGTACAAACCATAAACTTCACGGAATTATTTAAAATATGTTTCCATTTTGTTTTAAAATACGCTACTACCTGAAACAGTGACCTTTCTTTGTGAATTCCAACAGACACCAGACATTCTGAGGTTCTATCATCACTTAACTTAGTCTTAAGGGATATCAAAATCCTCTCCAAGCCCTTTTTTCAGGAAAAATTAAGTAGTCTTGTGTGTACTTCATTCTTAAATTCTCTTCAATAGTAAATAAATCAATGAAGTTTGCAGAGCATACCTGATTCCAATTTTTTTGTTAATTAGATCAGCTCTCACTATCTCCTTTCGGTAAGCCAGTTCCTTAGAGAGAAAAAGTTTGAGAGACTTAAATCATTCCCATCAGATACAGCATTAGCCTTTAATTCGATTCATTGTTGAGGTTTCATGTCTCCCCCCAAGAAACTGTCATTAGAGCCAGACATTGAAAATAAACTAAACTAGGAGCTTCAAAACATTATTTGCTATCATACATCCATACAGGAATATTCTATTTGCTAAACAACTGGAACTGTTTGGAAATCTTCTAAAATGCCAAACACTCTTCACTTTTACATCGTCAATTACCATTCTCTTCATCAAAACACTGGTGCATGACACCCTTTCTAAAATGTTTACAAATCCTGCTGAAGATTTTCACTATCATCTCACGCAAATACGTATTTATGACCAAGAAAGACTAATTCATGTGTCCTACTGCACTAACCATCATATAAATCTAAGTGTTATGAAGTCATTCCTTTCCTAACATTTTTTTTTCAGGTAGGGAAACGCAATCATGCCCCAGTCCAAGCTGTCAATTGCTCCAGGAGACAGCAGGGCTGGCAGCACCTTGTGAACTAGTACTCACTCCCCTTCAGACAGTTCATAAACTCTACCATGTGAGATAGGAATACACACACATAAAATCCGGGCTTTTTAGCAACTTTGGAAACATACATATGAATATTTTTTAATCACTCTATTACTCACAAAAATGTAAAAAGCACTAGCAAAAAAGGCAATACATTTTAAAACCTGTTTGGACTCAGGTAAGGACGATGGCCAGTCTTGCCACTGGCAGTTCTCAGAGCAGAAGCATCATTATCACCCAAGTGCTTCTAGGAAATGCAAACTCTCAGGCTTTATAGTTAGTGGCAGTTACACCAATCTACAGATTCCGGATCTGAGTGTTATCAAGATCTCCAGTGATGGGAATGCACAAGAGAGTTGGAGACGCCCTGGAAGGCATGCTAAAAATAACAGTACGAACACTTCCTGAACAGTAAATATGAGCTATGCAGGACAAAACTCACTTTTAAAATAATCTTACCTCTCACACTAGGATCCTCATGTGACAGATAAGGAATCTGACTTTTAGACTAATAACTAGTCCCCGATCACAACAACAGCAGGCTGCTGAGCCCTAGCACTGCCATAGTCCCAGTGCTTAGAAAAACACTCGTCAGAAAATAAGCCCTCGATCTACAGTTAATGAGTAGATGCACACGTGAAGCAACAACTGATCTAATGAATTCCACGAGTTCAAGCAGAATAATTCCAAAGCTCACACCATTAACCATTAGTCTAACTACCACTTATTATCTCCTCCAGTTCTCTTATTCCAAACTCTATTAGTTTATATGAAATAACAGATTAGGAGAGAACTTTCAAAGTGTTTGGAAAAATATGCTATTTTGAGTGAGGAAGACTCAGCTTCCCCAGAGGATCAACCTCTTCTGAGATGACAGTCTGAGAAGAGCTGGTCCGACCCAAGCTTAGAAGGAAACAAATTAACAAATGACAAAACACCAGTGTATACTCTTTTACAGAAAGCCATCCATTTCAAATTTATGAAAGCTCCTTATAATACAAATAAATGATTTCCAGAAATTAGCTACACGAGAACAAAAATGAACCAAATTTTGAGAGATTTCTTTTTCTTCCCAAAGGTACATATTTCATTTTAACACTTGACAATTTTTCAAACTAGAAAGAAAACTTTTCCCAAATCAGGCTTTATTATAAAACTGACTAAACTGCTATCTCTATAGCTAATTCCAACTACCACTGTGCTCAACCATATAAATGGCCGCCATTTCTTTCCTCTCTGTATCCATAACCTTTCAATGTGATGCTGTAGGTCCTCTCATCAGGAAAGAGACTCTATTTCTCCCTTTCGCAAATCTAGCAAAGTGACGCTTTGGCCAACAGGACACCATGCTTAAAAGCACTTGAGCATTAGACTTGCTCTCTTGCTATTATGAATACTGCAACCACCACGTGAAGAAGTCCAAACTAGCCTGCTGAAAGATGAGAGACACTTGACCAAGAAGCAGATATGTGAGTGAGGCCATCCCAGGTTATCCTGCTAATAGCCCACCCACCAGCTGGAGCTCTGCAGAGACTAGCCCAGCCAGTCCAGACCAGAACTACCCAGCTGACCCACAGAATCATAAACAAATGGTTGGGGTTTTTTTGTTTTTTCTTTTTAGGGCCAAATCCACAGCATATGGAACCAGGTTAGGGTTGAATTGGAGCTACAGCTGCTGGCCTACACCATAGCAACAGCCACGCCAGATCTTAGCTGCATCTGTGTCCACACCACAACTTGAGGCAATGCCCGATCCTTAACCCACTGAGCAAGGCCAGGGATTGAAACCATATCCTCAAGGATACTAGTCAGGCTCTTAACCTGCTGAGCCATGATAGGAACTCCCAACAAATGGTTGTTTTAAGTCAGTAAATCCTGGGGTAGTTTGTAACTTGACAGAAGCTAACTGGTAACAGCCACTAAAACCAATTTTTTTACAAAAAGATATTGCCCATAATTTCAATCATGCTTTCTATAGTTACACATCTTTTTTTTTTTAAAGGGCTGCACCTATGGTACATGGAAGTTCCCAGGCTAGGAGGTGAATCAGAGCTGTAGCTGCCAGCCTGTGCCATTAGCCACAGCAACGCCAGATCTGAGCCACATCTGTGACCTACACCACAGCTCACAGCAATACTGGATCCTTAACCCACTGAGCAAGGCCAGGGATTGAACCCACGTCCTCACAGATACTAGTCAGGTTCATTACCACTGCGCCACCATGCGGACTCCACATTTAATTTGAATAGTAATTAATACTCTAGAATAAAATATGATGCTAAATACTAGTGTTTTCAGGAGAGGGAGGTTTTGATATTGGCAGGTTTTATCTACTTCAAAAACTTTTTTTTTGTCTTTTTAGGGCTGCACCCATGGCATATGCAGGTTCCCAGGCTGGGGGTCTAATCAGAGCTACAGCTGCCCAGCCTGCACCACAACAACGCCAGATCACAGCAATGTCGGATCCTCAACCCACTGAGCAAGACCAGGGATTGAACCTGCAAGCTCATGGTTCTTAGTCGAATTCGTTTCCGCTGGCGCCTGACAGGAACTCCCTAAAAACTATATAAATAGTAGAAACTATTCTATGCTCTGATTTACTTCATAAGTGGCAAATGAATTGTGAAAAATCCAAAGAACTCAGAAAGAATGGCCTCAGTGAATTAGAACCACAACTAAATGATTGTGACACTGTGAGAATGTGTTGGAATGGCCATGTAGGGGGTGAAAAGCCCAATCAAGAATAACGGGGGGGCTAGCATTGTGGCACAGCAGAAACAAATCCGACTAGGAACCATGAGGACGTGGGTTCAATTCCTGGCCTCGCTTGGTGGGTTGGGGAACCAGTTTTGCCGTGAGCTGTGGTATAGGTCTCAGACACAGCTTGGATCCTGTGTTGCTATGGTTGTGGTGCAGGTCAGCAGTTGTAGCTCCAATTCAACCTCTAGCCTGGGAACCTCCATATGCCACAGGGGAGGCCCCAAAAATAAATAAGTTAATAATAATAATAATAATCCTAGTTTTGGAGTTCTCCTGTGGCACAGTGGGTTAAGGATTTGTTGTCACTGCAGCAGCTTGGGTTGCTGCTGTGCCAAGGGCCTGATCCCTGGTCCAGGAACTTCCACATGGCTCGAGCATAGCACCCCCTGCCCCCAAAAGAATAATATAGTTTAAATTTTTATCAAGATCTTATGTCTTCAAAATAATTGTGCTTACTACTAAATTAGTCCTGTTAACACACTTGGAATTGTTTGCTACAGCAACGGCCTTTCAGAACTGCTAATTCAAGTGTGACACAGACTAAGTATAGAGGGCTGAGTAATCTTAAAAGAGGCGAGACTATAAATTACCCAGTTACCTAGTTAATAAGGGAGTAAATCACAGGAATCATGGCCACATAATGCTGTGGTATAAGAGTATATTAGGACTACCTGGGCTTAAATCCTTGCTCCGCTGTTGAATAGCAGTAGGCAAGCTATTTACCATCTCAAGGTCTCCCTATCTACTAAATGCTATATTAACATTACAGGGTTAATGTGAGGATTAAATCCATGTAATGCACACAGTAAAGTGCCTGGCCTGTAGCTGGAGGGATGGATAGATAGAAAGAGCACAAGCATGCTGAGGCTACTATTACTGCTGTTGTCAAAATCGTCATCAAGTCACTTCTGTACTTACTGGAAAGGTATGTAATTTTCCATTAGGAAAAACTACCTCAGCTGCTTCAACCCTGAAAAATAAATAAATAAAGCCAGAAATAAAATTAAATAAGTAAAACTTACGTGGGGAAAAAGAGCCATAAATTCCAGAAATGTGTGGTTAACAAAATTTCCACTTTGTCAACAACTGCAGCCTCAACACGTTCAACTCATTCACATTCCAGCACTGCTGTCTGGATCTACTCTCCCACATGCAACACTATTCTTTTGTTTCCTGTGGCTCCCGTGTCTCTCCAGGCAGTGCCCACTTGATAAGTTTATCTCCCTGTGGTGCAAAGCACCCAAACTCTACGAACTCCATGCCAACACTGATGTACATGCCAGCCTTCACCAGGGTCATGGTGCTACACAACGACAGCTGACCAACATAAACACTAAAACGCCAATTAAAAAAAAAAATCTAACACAGCCGTACAATTTCAGTCATGCTTTCTACAGTTGAACATTTGTTTTTGAATTATAATACTCCAGAATAAACCATGATGCTAGTACACAGTAAGGACCACATTGTTTTGATAAGTAATTTTTTTAAATAAAAATTTAGCTTTGGAATATAGCAATCTTACTGGTACATGTGGAATATATACTTTTCTCTTATATATGATTACCTTGGTTAGCTGTTCTTTTGCTATTCCTCCTGCTTATATTCCCAAATCCCATGATCCTTAAATGCAGCTTAAATGTCACTGCCTCCATGAGGTCTGCCCAGATTGCCTCAGTTAGCAGTAACTTGTCCTTAAAAATGGCCAGAACATCACTGAAACTTTTTAAAGTACTTATCACCTTTTACTTTAGACATTATTTATTCATGTCTTAGCTCCCTAGAGAGATTATATATTCTAGTTACAGAAACCATATTTTCATCTTTATAATTGGCACAAGGCCTTTATGCTTTAACTTCAGAACAAGAGGCCATCATCGATAAAGATAGTGAGTGAACTTACGTAAACTGATTATCACAATATTCACTGAACATGGTGACAATAGTATCAAGAACTATTTTTGCCTGCAAAGGAAAAAAACAATTATTATGGTAACTCATAAATATACCATCTCTTCACTCAGATGGAAATGAATCTTTAATTTACTCTCCAAACATCTAAAAATGGACCTATGTATATAAATTTTAAAGAAAGAAGTGGAATAAAAACCCTTGAGCTAGAGTAGGTCTGACCTTATCTTCAAGTGTTCTGCATTTATGTGGCTCTCTTGAGAGTTACATCCATGACTGAGACAAATCATTTATTTTCCCACCCCTCCCTTGGGTTCACCAAGTTTCAAGAAAGACAGATGGCTAACTATGGCAGTAAACCTTATCAATCTCATAAGTCTCTGCAGCCAGATGACAGACTTGGCCCATCTACTTACTAGTAGTCTGACTCTGGGCAAGTTAACTTATCTTTGTACTTAAGTCTATTTGTCTAAGTAGAGGTGATAAAAGTTCATACTTCATTTGGTTAATATAAGGATTAAGAATGGGAAAGTGTGAGCATGAGAGAGAGAGTGAGTGTGTGTGTGTGTGTGTGTGTGTGTGTGTGAGAAAAACATAGAGCAATGCCTAACACACAGTGACAGCCATACAGATTTTTTTTTTTATTCAAAGAAATGCTTAAGGAAAAATACAGTAACCTTACTGGGATATATGCTTTTCTTTAATGTATACTTCATTTACATACAAGCTTCAGGCAAGATATTCAGGGTCTGGTTATGTGTAATTTTAAAAGAAGTTTTTAATAGGAAAAGCTATGTAAACCTGACAATATTTCTGAAGGCAAATATGGTACATACGAGTTGTAAATGAAATATCTGGAATTCCCGTCGTGGCTCAATGGTGAACGAATCCAACTGGGAACCAAGTGGTTGCGGGTTCGATCCCTGACCTTGCTCAGTGGGTTGAGGATCCAGCATTGCCATGAGCTGTGGTGTGGACTGCAGATTTGGCTCTGGTCCTGCACTGCTGTGGCTCTGGCACAGGCCAACAGCTATAGCTCCACTTGGACCTCTAGCCTGGGAACCTCAATATGCCGCAGGTGCAGCCCTAAAAAGACAAAAACAAAAAAAATTTTTTTATCAAGTACAAAAGTTATGAAATTAGCACTGAAATGAAGCCAATAAGACTAATACTTTATACAGATGGCATTACAATGCATACCCCATTCTCTGTTTCACAGTTATGTGTGTGGCTAACTCTCTCACAAGATGACAAGCTTCCTGGAGTTAAGAACATATAACTTTTTTTTTTTTGGTCTTTTTAGGGCCCCACCCGCGGCATGTGGAGGTTCCCAGGCTAAGGTCCAATTGGAGCTGTAGCTGCCGGCCTGCACCAGAGACACAGCTATGCCAGATCCTCGCCGCATCTGCAACCTACACCACAGCTCATGGCAACACCAGGTCCTTAACCCACCAAGCGAGGCCAGGGATTAAACCCGAAACCTCACGGTTCCTAGTCAGATTCGTTTCCGCTGCTCCATAATGGGAACTCCATATAACTCATTATTAAATTCATGGCATTGGAAAGATAATAGGTGCTCGCTGAACATTTGTCGACTGAATTAAAGCACCACAACCAAAGTACAGAATATTGACATCTTTCTAATTTTAAATTCCTAAAATATGTTCCCACCTACAAAATAAACATTTTTAAAGTTTAGCCATATAGTCTTGGCACAGAAGTAAAAAATCTATCCTAACAGTACAAAAATAGAATAAAAGTTTTATTTACCTTAGTAAAGTCAGTTCCTGTGCATTCAATAAATACATTTCTAGTATTCACTGTTATTTTGGAATGATTTCCTGCAACAAACAGAACAACAAAACAAATCGGTTTCAGAAATAGAAGTACACTAAAAAGCTCTACAAAACAGAAACTACATTTTAATTTAGAATATAATATAGGGAGTTCCTGTCGTGGCGCAGTGGTTAACGAATCCGACTAGGAACCATGAGGTTGCGGGTTCAGTCCCTGCCCTTGCTCAGTGGGTTAAGGATCCGGTGTTGCCATGAGCTGTGGTGTAGGTTGCAGACACGGCTCGGATCCCGTGCTGCTGTGGCTCTGGCGTAGGCTAGTGGCTACAGCTCCGATTAGACCCCTAGCCTGGGAACCTCCATATGCCGAGGGAGCAGCCCAAGAAATAGCAAAAAAACAAAAAACAAAAAACAACAACAAAAAAATTAGAATATAATATAAACTGACACCTCGGAGGTAAGGAGATATACAACTTTTAAGTTTCTATTAGAAGCTACAGGATAAAGATAAAAATAAAAACAAGGCTTTACTAAATGCATTCAATGTGTCAGGTACTTAACAGAAATTGTCTCATCTCATTTTCACCACGACTCCATGACAGAGCTGCAGGCAGGACTACTAAAATTCAGAGATTAAGCTCACTGACCACAATCCCAAGCTATGAAGCAGCAAGGCTAAGATCTGGGTCTGGATCTGGCTCACTCCAAAGCCCTACAAGTACTAGAGTCCAAGATCTTAGGGAGGAAAAGATTCTTCTTCTCATCTTAAATCAACTGAACCCACTTCAGCTCTAGGAAGGCAAACATCTATGGCTTTGCCATCACTAAATTTTACAAATACATTCAAGATGCTTCAACAAAGGCTTCAGAGAGGAGTTCAGAGGGTAAAATGCAGTTTTAAAGGTCTTTCGTTTTTTTGTTTTTTTGGTTTTTTTTTTTGCCCACAGCCATGGCATGTGGAAGTTCCCAAAAGGGATTGAACCTGAGTTGCTACAGTGACAACGCTGGATCCTTAACCCGCTGCACCACAAGGAAATTCTTCAGCTATGAAAAGGCAGGCCAGATGGAATCTGACATGGAATTTAACTAAATGAATTATCTGCTAAAACCAACATGTCAATACCCTTTGGAAGAATATAAGAAAATCCAAAGAATAGCACCAGAAAACATTTATAAATTACAAATATATATGTATTTACAAATTATATAAAAATCACCAGTGCAATATTGAATAGATGAATGAAGAGAAATATTATAATTAAATCCACAAAGGACTTGAGATTCTCAGATTGTTATCTGATTGATTCAGCCAAGGCTATTGAGAATTCCATAGAAATGCTAAAGACAAAGAGGGAAACTGGGGAAAAAAAAAAAAACCTACGATGTGTAAGACATAACTCACCATTGATGATTGGAGGCATGGAAAGGACTACACCATTGCTGTCATAGATAACTGGATACAGAGGTTTGTTTTCAATTATATGTAAATAATGTTTAAGTTGATTGTCAGTCTGGAAAAAAATTAAGTCAAAGAAAATGAGTTTTTTATTTCTATCACCATAATTAGTTTACATACCTCGCTAGCATAAAAAGAAGGTGGAAAGTCAGAAAAACAATGAAGCAGCCCCCAAAAGTTCTAAACGAATAACATTTTCTAATATAGATATCTCAGTTCCCTGACACAACCTCATCTCCTACTGCGGAAAGATGAGACACACCACAATTGAGTTGTTCTACACGACTGAAAACAGATTTGCAGAATAAGCCTGAATCACCTTAAGCAAAACACAATCCATACAAATTTAGATAAGTAGGAAGAAATCACTTGCAAATCAGGCCAATGATAATAGCTCCTTTTTCCAAATAATGCCCACCTCTTCTATGATTTGTTAAGTGCAATTAAACACTGAATTCATTTTCACCGCTGGACTCTACATGCTAATAATGGGAAGTAGATGCTTTGTAATAGTGCACCTCTACACACACAAAAATCTTAATTGTACCTTACATTTGCATAAGTTTTAATGGTACCTAAATATGAATATTACAATGTAGTATGCCCTACCTCAGTGGTTCTCAATCCTAGTTGTTCATTAAAAGTAGCTGAGAGGATAAAAAAGTAATAATAGGAGTTCCCGCTGTGGCTCAGCAGTAACAAAACTGACTAGTATCCATGAGGATTTAGGTTCAATCCCTGGGCTCGCTCAGTGGATTAAGGATCCAGTGTTGCCATGAGCTGTGGTATAGGTCTCAGACACGGCTCAGATCTGGCATTGCTACGGCATAGGCTGGCAGCTGCAGATCCAATTCGACCCCTAACCTGGGAACATACATATGCTATGTCCCTAAAAAGCAAAAAAAAAAAAGTAATAATAAACACAACTATGCCCAGACCCTACTCTAAATCTAATGAATCAAAATCTCTTGGTTGGAGCCCAGACACTGATATTTTTTCAAAAGCACTCATTACATTGTCTTAAGACTTGACTTTGGAAGAATTTCATGATTTATGCAGAGCTATGACATTAATATAAAAGACCATTTACCTTGTATATGTTCATCAGTTCACAGGCTGTATACTCCTTGCTCTTATTTAGAGGTTTGAATTTGATGTCTGCAGGCTTCTTTGCAGTGTAAGTAAATGGGCCTGACAAAGTGTCCAAATCATGGGTACCAATAGCAACAAGTGCTCTTTTCCTAAACGTGGAAAGCAGAGAAAGACAAACAGAAAAAGAGATTTGAATATTCCAAAGCAGAAGTTCTAACGATAATATCAACTACAGGTCTTTAAAAACTATTTTTAGTCTCTAAAATAGCCCATTACTACATAGCACCTTTACAACCATTGAATTATGAGAACTTGGGAGTTCCCATCGTGGCTCAATGGAAATGAATCCGACTAGTATCCATGAAGATGCAGGTTTGATCCCTGGCCTTGCTCAGTGGGTTAAGGATCCAGCATTGCTGTGGCTGTGGTGTAGGCCAGCAGCTACAGCTCTGATTCGACCTCTACCCTGGGAACTTCCAAATGCCATGAGTGTGGCCCTAAGAGCAAAAAAAAAAAGAATTATGAGAAATTACAAAACTACATAAAATACATTATTTCAGTAGCTAAAGTAAATTCTTCCACTATGTTTTCCCAAGTACTATGTTATCAGGACATTTTCAAAATCAAGATACATTTTGCTTTTAACCTATTTTCTCTTAGTGTCCTCAAGTAAACATAAATGTTTTATTAAATTAGAATAAACTACAAAAAAAAAAACTGCTGTGTTTTTTGGCTTTTTTATATGTTCCTAAATTTCTGGTCACACAGCTATATTGCTTTATTAATGGAAATCATTTAATTTTGAGTACTGTGAATCATAAAGTTTAACCTGTAAGGAAATTTCAAGAGCTATTAATTTCATTTGTTCTACAGTTTATCTGCAAAGGATTTAAGGTAATTTTAGAACCGTAAAGCAAGAATTTAAAGCAAGTAGGAGACAAAGAAATAAAAGTAGGGATGTAAAATGGAGCCAGAAGAAATGCTGATACTCAATCAACATCTCAAGGCCTATAGTCTTATAACAAAGGGTCAGAGATTTGGTTCTAAGCTTTCCAACAGACAATCCAAAAACAGAAATCTGATCAGAATTTATTATGTTCCTAAGAATTCTTTACATCAACTATACTCCAATCAAATTTTTAAATTTTTTTAAATTTCAAAAAAAACTCTTAGATTTCCGATCATGGCTCAGCAGTTAGCAAACTCGACTAGCATCCTCCAGGACTCGGGCTTGATCCCTGGCACGGCTCAGTGGGTTAAGGATCTGTTGTTGTTGAGGTGTAGGTCACTGACGCAGGTCGGATCCCACATTGCTATGTCTGTGGCGCTGGCTGGTGGCTACAGCTCCAATTGGACCGCTAGCCTGGGAACCTCCATATGCCGCGGGTGCGGCCCTAAAAGGAAAGGATACGATACAACACAATACGACACAATACAACACAATAAAATAAAACAAAAAAATATATAATAAAATAAAATAAAACAAGTTCCAATGGCTGTCACTGGACACAAGGCAATGAAGGGCAGCAATCCTTAAAGACAGGAAACAGAGGAAGTGAGCCCTACGACCGCCCAGCTGACTGCCTATAGGGGTTTCAAGCCACGAGGGCAAGAAAGGAGGTCCCATTAGAGCCCAGTGGACACCCTAAGCTGAAGAGACATGGCTGAGAGTCTAGGGAGCTCAAGACGACCTGAGGTCACTGAAAGGAGAGGACAGCTTGATGCAGACAGAGAACTCTGATATCTGCAGAGAGGCCCGCTCAAGAATTGAGTTGAGTACTACTCAGTATGTGCTTGTGAGGAAACCACCTCAGGCCAGGCAGAGAACTCACAAAGACTGAAAACCTCACTCTTCACATGGGAACAAGGGTCTCATTCAAATTAAGTAAGGAAATGCCTTCCAATTTAGGTACAAATTAGATTCTTCAAGTGACCAGGGCAGACAACTGGGCTCAACAAGCACTTGCTAGCTATATCAATGTTTGTCCAAACTCCTCTATTTTGTCCTTCATTTTGAAACTATATTTAAAGTCTTATTGTTTCACTTAATAATATCATTACCTGCAAGACAACAAATAGATTCTCTTTGTAAAAGAACTTGAAACAAATGTTATTTGGAATCTGAGAAAAGAAGTTTCTTCCACCATGAATGAAAAGATCTTTCAAGGAAAAACAAAAAAACTTGTGGGCTTAACCACAGGTATTTTTTAATTTTTTATTTTATTTTTTGTCTTTTTGCCATTTCTTGGGCCGCTCCCGCAGCATATGGAGGTTCCCAGGCTAGGCGTTGAATCAGAGCTGTAGCCACCAGCCTATGTCAGACCCACAGCAACGTGGGATCCAAGATGCGTCTGCGACCTACACCACGGCTCACGGCAACACCAGATCCTTAACCCACTGAGCAAGGCCAGGGATCGAACCCTCAACCTCATGGTTCCTAGTCAGATTTGTTAACCACTGAGCCACAACGGGAACTCCCAGGTGTTTTGTTTTTAAACTACTTGCATACCAGAAGAAAATGCCCAAGTCCACCCCAGCCCCGTCTCCAGCCCATCCCTTACACACAAGCCCCTGCTAATTTCCCTAGCTACCAAACTGCAACTATTGAAATTATTAATAAAAATCATTTGTCTATTTTTACCTAAGACATATAAAACTGCTGCCTTTGACTAGTATAAAATAACTTACAGTGATGTATTTTAGGACCAAAACGCACATACACAAAAAAACTTGGTATGCTAGCTAAAGGCCGAAGTCGACTTATCATTAGTAAATATATAATTTCTATTAGGATTTTTGAAATCTTGAAATTAGTTCCAGGACTCCCTTTGCTAACTTCCTCAACCATTAGGAGTTCAGGAATGATACAGGTCTGAAGATCACCGCACTAAGGGGAACTGAACTGTATGGGAAATGATGTCCAGCAATACCAAGGACAGAATAAGAAAATTCAGGTATTTAAAAGTCTCAAGGAGTTCCCATCATGGTGCAGTGGAAACGACTCCAACTAGGAATCATGAGGTTGCGGATTCGATTCCTGGCCTTGCTCAGTAGGTTAAGGATCCAGCGTTGCCATGAGCTGTGGTGAAGGTTACAGAAGCAGCTGGGATCTGGCATTGCTGTGGCTTCAGTGTAGGCCAGCAGCTGCAGCTCCAATTAGACCCCTAGCCTGGGAACCTCCATATGCTGTGGGTGCAGCCCTAAAAAGATAAAAGACAAAGAATAACTAAATGAAAAATAAAAGTCTCAAGTTTCCTGTATCAGTTTGTGATATTTTCACTCAAAATGCAAGATCTAGACAAAAATTTGTCTGTTTTTAAAATAATGAGTTATAATTCAAAATACCATGGTTTAATATTTAGTCATATAATTCACTGCTCAAGATTTGAGCCAAAAAAACAAGAACAAGAAATAAAAACCAAGAAAAACTCTAGGACTACATATTTCTCCTCTATACAGTACTCAAAATCTCTCTTATTTCTCCATGCATACACCATTTACAAGCAGTGACAGAGTTGTTCGCTAAAATTTAAACTTACTTAAATTTGAATTAGTTAAGCAAATTTAAACTCTTATTACCCTCATATATCATTAATTTAGAAATGCTTTGGGGAAAAAGGCAGTGGAGGAAGAAAGGAAAGAGGGAGGGAAAGAGGAAGAGTAAGGAGAAGGGGAGTGGATGAGAAAGGGATGGTCAGGAGCCGGGGGGTGGAGGGGGGACGACCCGATGCAACCACGAACCTGCAGATGTTCTGATGTAATTTCTCCTGAAGTTCAATGAAGCTGTCATACCGATCTTTAGTAAACTTCATGTTTCGTAGAACCGCTGCAACAGCATACGGGCGTATTTTAGCTGTCTGAAATTCATTACATCATTAGAGATGGTGGATAGTAAGGCTTTTCTTTGTAATAACATCTTGTAACTGAAAGTTAACTGTCACAAATTTTCATTCAAACAAGCGTGTATTCATTCATTCAATCAACAAGTAATAAAATACAGTGGTGAAGAGGAAAAAGTCATTGTCCTCAGGTAATTTACATTTCAATAAGATTTCTGAAAATTTACTAAATTATTGAGAAAAAAAAAATTAACCTTTAAGTAGACTGCTCATAGTTAATATTTCTACCAAAATAGCCTTTCCTGAAAAGATTTTCTTTCTAAAGTTTATTAGTATACCACAATGTAAACAACTGTATCTCAAATGTATTTTAAACATTTGGATGTTATTTTCCAAAATTATTCATGGAAAACAGATGCTGTGTTCCCTTTCACTTCTTTGTAAAAATAAAATGACAGTTTTTTTGTGTGTCTTTTTTTTTTGTCTTTTCTAGGGCTGCACCCTCGGCATATAGAGGTTCCCAGGCTAGGGGTCTAATCTGAGCTGTAGCCGCCGGCCTACGCCAGAGCCACAGCAACGCGGGATCCGAGCCGCGTCTGCAACCTACACCACAGCTCAGGGCAACGCCGGATTGTTGACCCACTGAGCAAGGGCAGGGACCGAACCCGCAACCTCATGGTTCCTAGTCGGATTCGTTAACCACTGAGCCACGAAAGGAACTCCCAAAATGACAATTTTTAAGAGCTAGAGGCTAAATATACATCCACGTTAGCAAATGGTCAAAGAAAACTACATTTGGCAGAAGGCTCAGCTTTGTCCCACCTTATAGATACGTACACAAAAGAGACGTTTTTAAATGGAAAGAAAGACTTGATCCTTATTACCTCTTCTGTGATGATTAATTTCTGGATTTCTCCATTGGGCATTACCCGTTTATACACTGGAGCCTTTATCCTAAAATATTAAAACAAATTTACGCATTATTAACCACAGCATTTGATAAACTAATTTTATTCTGTGTATAGAAAGTATACAAAATGAATAGAAATAGGACAATGGATTAAAGTTACAGCATATCAAATTTGGGCTGAATATTAAAAAAAAAAAAAAAAAAACCCAAACCTAACAAACTTTCTAATATTTTCAGTTGTCTAAAAAGGGCTAGCATGCCTCATGGTAATGTCTCATCACTGAAGTCACAACAGAGGCCAGAAAACCATTAACTAAGCATCTATAATCATCTGAGGAGCTAGATTAAATAACTTTTATTACAACCATGAGATTGAGTGTCTAAGAAAAATACGCCTTATTAAAAATACACATGGGTTGGAGCTCCCGTCATGGCGCAGTGGTTAACGAATCTGACTAGGAACCATGAGGTTGTGGGTTCGATCCCTGGCCTTGCTCAGTGGGTTAAGGATCCAGCATTGCTGTGGCTGTGGTGTAGGTTGCAGACGTGGCTTGGATCCCCGAGTCGCTGTGCCTCTGGCGTAGGCCATCGGATATAGCTCTGATTAGACCCCTAGCCTGGGAACCTCCATATGCCGCAGGTGTGGCCCTAGAAAAGGCAAAAAGACAAATAAATAAATAAATAATAAAAATAAATAAAAATACACATGGCCTGGTCCCTTCTGGACCTAATCAGGATATTCAAGGGAAACGCCTGGTAAACAGTACATTCTGAAGGCATAGTCTAGGTAATTGTTATACCAGCGGAGGGTGAGAATTACCATTTTTAAGTCAGTGCTTTTTAAACCTCAAGGTGCCTACGATCAACTAGAGAATTTGTTAAACCACATATTCTGATTCAGTAGGTCTTGGGTAGAGGCTGGGATTCTGCAGTTCTAACAAGCTCCCAGTGTTACATATGATGCTGGTCCACAGCTCATACTCTGAGTGGCGAAGCTTTTAAGTCACTTTCCTAATTCTGTCTCATTCTAAAAATCATACGAAGTGCCTGCTAAAAATAGAAATTCAAATCAGGCAGCTTTGGGAAATACACTATAAGGGATTATCCCTGACCTTAAAATATAAACATCTGATTGTCATGTGAAGAACCAACTGGGTGGACCCCTAAATTTCAACTACCTTAACCAAATGCCTAACTATCACCGTTTCACTAACATCCATCACTCATCTGAAGGCCTAATAGTTCCAGAGTCTAGCCCATCAGCCTGAGGCTCTTAGTCTTTTGCACCTGACTAGGTAATATATAAATAATCAAAGCCAAAAACAATTATTGTTGATAGCTTTACTGTTTCACCTCTTTTTCACTTTATATGTTTATCATTTTCTACGTGAAGAGTTGGAAGGGGACCTAAAAATATTTTTAATTAAAAATTAGAGATGAAATTAGCAAAGTTAATTAACTTGCCCCTAGTCAACAGAGATCTTCAGTTTTCTGGTTAGAAAGCTCCATTCCCAAGCTTCCTCAGAATTCTTAAGAAAACAGCATATGGAGTTCCCACAGTGGCTCAGTGGTTAACGAATCTGACTAGCATCCGTAAGCATCCAGGTTCGATCCCTGGCCCTGCTCAGTGGGTTAAGGATCCAGCATTGCCTTGAGCTGTGGTGTAGGTCACAGATGTGTTTCAGATCCTGTGTTGCTGTGGCTGTGGTGCAGGCCAGCAGCTACAGCTCCTATTTGACCCCTAGCCTGGGAATCTCCACATGCCACAGGTACAGCCCTAAAAAAAGACAAAAGAAAAAAAAATTTTTTTTTTAACTTAAAAATAAAAAAAAATTAAAAAAAATTAAAAAAAAGGATTTGGCATTGTCACTGCTGCGGCTTGGGTTCAATCCCTGGCCCATGGATTTCCTCATATCATGGGAATGGCAAAAAAAAAAAAAAAAAAAAACCCACAAAACAAAGAAAAAAACACTCCCAAAATGAAAGGCTATGACTCAATATTCAGGCAAATTTTCACACAGCTACAATTCTACAATTTATAGGCTCCGATCATCCCTCTATGCAGACCTAAAGCTGTGTTCCTGTCCAGTACATTTTTTGCTAGAGACTTATACAGGGATGCTGATAATGTTGAGCAAAGAAAACAGAAATACAAATTAGCCAAATATTTACTGAACATGTTCCCTTACCTTTCTTTGAAGACTTGAAGTCCTCGAACCAATCCTTCCAGACAAAGGAGATCATATCTATTGGCAGGGACGTCAATTTTGTAGAGAACAACATCAGAGGCCCCCTGTGCCTTTTCATTACCTTGTTCCTTACTTATAATTTCCTTCTCAGAAGTCTAAAACAAATCCCAAACATAAAATAAAACTAAATAAACCTAAATTCTTTTGAAAAAGTAGTTAGCAGTCCTATAAAGTAGTTGACTACATTATCCCTATTCTTCCCAGGGTAGCAAAAATCCATCTAAATAAAGCAAGGACGGGCCAAATCATGACTGCCACCCATTTCTGTACATGAAGTTTTACTGCAACACAGCCAGGCCTATTCATTTATATTTCAACTACTATTACTTACAAAATGCAACAACTGAGTTGTGACTATATAAGCTTCAAAGCTTACTATCTGGCTCTTTACAGAAAAAAGTTGCCCCTCCTTGATCTAAAAGAAAATGAAAGCACAAACAAGAACATAGGGCAACAACAGGGAGTGGGCAACAACAGGGAGTTCCTGCCATGGGTCAGTGGTAACAAACCCACCCAGGATCCATGAGGATGTGGGTTCAATCCCTAGCCTTGATCAGTGGGTTAACAATCTGGCAATGACGTGAGCTGTGGTAGTCACAGATGTGGCTCAGATCTGGTGTTGCTGTGGCCGGCATCTGTAGCTTCAACCCCTAGGCTGGGAATTTCCATATGCCAAGGGTTCGGCCCTAAAAAGCAAAAAACAAAAAAAAAAGAACATAGAGCAACAACAATAAAAGTTTCAATGAGGCAAAGTAAAGAGAATTCACCAAAAAAAAGATTCCACTTTTCATAATGATACTGAAAGCTAAATCCAAGCCTAGAAGCAACTGGGGATGAAAGTGATGCTATAAAAGCAAATAACATCTGAAGCTCCTGATGAAGAGATTTTCAGAAGCTGTGGAATAAATTAGAAGGGATTATAGGTACAATGGGAAGAAATCTAATGACAGTAAAAGGTACAGAGTAGCAGGAATGAAAACAAACAAGGAGAAGAAGAAATACCACTAAAATAATTTCTAACACAGGAGCAAAAAGCTTAGAACATCTCAGTCACCAGATTCTTATTCTATTCTTAGAAATAATCATTGCCAAGAAGTTAAATTCTATTCCCTGTGTTTACTACAACAGCAAACTGTATAAATACTTAAGAAATGTTCAATCAAAACGCTAGAAAAACATATTCCAACTGTTAATGTTACCCACTAATTATGTGGAAACCCCTCTTAACTAGAACTCCTACTGCTTCCACCAACAACCTGCTAAAATAACTGATGGATTCCTATCAAAACATGTAATGATTTTTGTTTTACATGATGCCCTCCCACTGCCACAGTATGAGCAGTTCAAATTATTGTCCAAATAAAGAATTATAGTCTGCACTGGTACTGCATATAGAAAAATTTGCTTTTGATCAATAAGCACTGTGTGTCACACTTGAGGAATCAGTCCATACAATGCTGGGGCCACACAAGGCTTTGCTGGGCTCCAAAGAACACCTATACTGGGCATCTTGAACTCAGGAGGCATATTTTAAAATTTGGGAAAAGTTAAAAATAAAAAAGGAATAGGAAGAAGAGGGAGCAGGAAAGGGGAAGAGAAATGAAGGGGGTGGGGAGGTATATAAGAAGAGGCAGGGGAAGAAATTAGAATTTAAACCCCGAGTTCAATCAATTGGATCAATAAAATTGCCCCCCCCTTTTTTATGTCTTTTTGTTGTTGTTGTTGTTGTTGTTGCTATTTCTTGGGCCGCACCCGCGGCATATGGAGGTTCCCAGGCTAGGGGTTGAATCAGAGCTGTAGCCACCGGCCTACGCCAGAGCCACAGCAACGCGGGATCCGAGCCGCGTCTGCAACCTACACCACAGCTCACGGCAACGCCGGATCCTTAACCCACTGAGCAAGGGCAGGGACCGAACCCGCAACCTCATGGTTCCTAGTCGGATTCGTTAACCACTGCGCCACGACGGGAACTCCCCCCCCCCTTTTTTTTAAAGAAAGATGAGTCACCTCATAGGGGATGCTGGATTTCAGGAGGGATCCATATAAATAAGGGGAGAAAATGTGGCACCCAGGGAAAAGAAGGCATATGAACAAAAAAATGGCCTATTTCTTTTGCAAATAAGACAGTTGCTTAAACTTTCATTTTCAGTATCTGACTTAATGATCATCTGTGAAAACTGGGTTTGTCAATACTAACAAAAGTGCTATGGAAATCAAGGACCACAGAAATTTTGAAGCCAGAGGGATCTGCAGAGATCATGTAATCCAAACCCTTTATTTTAATTTGATTTTTTATTTTTCTAGGTTTTTATTTTTTCTATTATAGTTGATTTACATTGTTCTGTTGATATCTGCTGCTAAGTGACCCAGTCTTACATACATGTATGTGTATATATACACACACATTCTCATTCTCGCATTATCCTACATCATGTTCCATCACAAGTGACTAAATATAGTTCCCTGAGCTCTACAGCAGATAATCCAAACCCTTTATTTCACAGATGAAAAGGAGGCCAGAGAGGCAAGTGACCAGAGCTGTCCATGGTCACATAGCTAGTAAGTGTGGAAGCTCAAGCTATTACTCAATTTTCCTGATATCCATTCCAATGCTTAGATATCACACAGCCTCAAACATAACTGGGTTCTAAAAAATTATATAGGAGTTCCCATCATGGCGCAGCAGAAACAAATCCAACTAGGAATCATGAGGTTGCGAGTTTGATCCCTGGCCTTGCTCAGTGGGTTAAGGATCTGGCATTGCTATGAGCTGTGGTGTAGGTTGCAGACGCAGCTTGGATCTGGTGTTGTTGTGGCTCTGGCATAGACTGGCAGCAACAACTCGGATTAGACCCCTAGCCTGGGAACCTCCATATGCCGCGAGTGCGGCCCTAAAAGGACAAAAGACAAAAAAAAAAAAAAATTTCTATAAACTGCAAAAATCTCAGCTGACTTCTCAAGCATACAGATACTAATTAATTTAAAAAAAATCTTCCTGTAACATTACTAAAGAAGTAGCAGAAGGAGTTCCTATCAGTGGTTAACGAAGCCTACTAGGAATCATGAGGTTGTGGGTTCGATCCCTGGCCTCGCTTAGTGGGTTAAGGATCTGGCGTTGCTGTGAGCTGTGGTATATGTCGCAGACACGGCTCAGATCCCGAGTTGCTGTGGCCCTAGTGTAGGCTGGCAGTTACAGCTCCAATTAGACTCCTAGCCTGGGAACCTCCATATGCCTCGGGAGTGGCCTTAAAGACAAAAAGACCAAAAAAAAAAAAAAGGAAAGAAAGAGAACGATAAATACCACATGACATCACTTATATCTGGAATCTAATATACAGCACAAATGACCATTTCCACAGAAAAGAAAATCACGGACTAGGAGAATAAACTTGTGGTTGCCAAGGGGGAGGGGGAGGGAGTGGGATGGACTGGGAGCTTGGGGTTAATAGATGCAGACTATTGCCTTTGGAATGGATTAGCAATGAGATCCTGCTGTGTAGCACTGGGACCTATGTCTGGTCACTTGTGATAGAGTATGATAATGTGAGAAAAAAGAATGTGTACATATATGTGTAACTGGGTCACCATGCTGTAGAGTGGAAAATTGACAGAACACTGTAAAACAGCTATAAGGAAAAAAAAATAAAAATCACTATATAAAAAAAGAAAATGCTTCAAAATCATCTTTACAAGCAATTCTTCAAAAAGTGGGAGATCATTTGATAAGATCAACGTACAGCGTAATAAATGAGGAACGAATTAACACTGGTTAAATAAGCCTGGGGAAGGTGGGGTGGGGCACAGAGGACTTGAAAGAGTGGAAGCCACAGGCCAAGGAAACATCAAATGGCTGAAGCAGAGTTGCCACTGCTCCCAGCACCCTTCCACGTGGTTATCTGCCAGTGGTACCTCACTACTGGGGAGCTGGCTCTCATCCTGGGGTTACCTGAGAGGGTCGACCCACCTCCACAGCACTAGCCTGTTGACCTGGGGTGACTGCATTAGAAGAAAGCATGAATCCCTTTGGAGACTTTACACAAAGCACACTCTTAGAACCAGAGTTCAGCCCCTTAACACGGAGAACACAGAAATCACCAAGATCCACAGATGCTGCATCTTAGTCTAACCAGAAGGTAACAAAGATAAAATACAATGAACTTACACACAGAATATTAAAGAAATATATATCCAATACATACAATTTCATCGAGTTCCAGACCAAATTCAAAACATAGTTCATCAAATTCTTCATTGGCTAGAAAAAAAAAAAAAAAGAGATTGCTAATTTTAATCCATTCAGTATAAATGAAAATAGCATACAAACTGCATTTTTTAAATCATCTTACATCAAGCATACTAAATAGCAGGCAGCAGATATCACCACTTAAAAACAAATCAAAAAAAGCTGAGCCAAAAAGACTTTAAAGAAAAAAACAAAACTATTAAATAAAGCACTGATTCATCTAATATTAGCTAAGAGTTAGGTTACATTTACTTGGAAGAAAAACAATTCTAAGTAGGGATCCAGTGTAAATGTAGGCTCCAAATCATAGCTCCAACACAATGGAGTAGTACCCTATAAATCCTATCATTTAAAATTCTATGAGGCAGCCTGACAGCTGGCTTTGGAGCAAGGCCAATTTGAGTTCAATTTCTGATGGTTCCGCCTACTAGTTCTGAGAGCTTGGCACCTCAGGTAAACTTTCTGATTTCTATTCATAAAGTAGCATTTCACAGCCACTTATTCATAAGCATGCAACTGTGGAAAGATTTCAATGTGTTTCATGCAGAAAATGAGCCTGGCATAGCACCCTGAAACACAGTTATGTTGCAATAATTAACAATTCTCTTATTTTTAAATTATATCCTGCTCTGCTTTGCTACTTGAAAAAGCATTTTCAGGGTTTTCTTATTACCAAACATAGATGCAACTCAGAATCCACATTGCTGTGGCATAGGTGAGAAGCCACAGCTCCAATTCAACCCCCAACCTGGGAACCTCCATGTGCCTCGGTGCAGCCCTAAAAGAACAACAACACACTGAACACAAACCATTGCCAGTACAGTCTAGTGAAAAGCTGGTCTTAAGATTCCTGATCCTGACACTGAACTTCAACTTAACAGACATTTATTAAGCACCTACTTCATGTTGGCACGGTACTAGGTGCAAGGGCTACAAAGATAAATAAAACACAATTCCTGCCTTAAGTACTCCCTACACTAGTAAACAAACCACATGTATAAATAAAGTAACATTAATAATACTGTTGGAGTTCCCATCATGGCTCAGCGGTTAATGAATCTGACTAGGAACCATGAGGTTTCGGGTTCGATCCCTGGCCTTGCTCAGTGGGTTAAGGATCCAGTGTTGCCGTGAGCTATGGTGTAGGTCGCAGATGCAGCTCGGATCTGGCATTGCTGTGGCTGTACTGTAGGCCAGTGGCTATAGCTCTGCTTCGACCCTTAGCCTGAGAAACTCCACATGCCGTGGGTAAGGCCCTAAAAAGACAATAAATAAAATAATAATAATAATGTTAAGTGCAAGGTACAGAGTGGGCACAAAGGAAGCAAATTAACTCCACTGAGGGTCAGCAAAGGCTTCACAGAGAGTTCATTAGGAAAGGACTCTGGGGAATGAGACAGCAGCATGGCCATTTGGAAAGTTCAATACAGATAAAGCATGAAGGTCATGTCAGGAAGAGATATGATTGAACAAGTAGAAAGAAGTCAGCTCATAAGGCCAAGGGATTTGCCCTCTGGCCCCAGGCAGCAGGGAGTTACACTAAAGGCTTTTCAGTTGGGCAACAGCATGATTAGCTCTGCATTTTATTTTTTTTATTTTTTGTCTTTTTGCCATTTCTTGGACCTCTCCCATGGCATATGGAGGTTCCCGGGCTAGGGATCGAATCGGAGCCATAGCTGCCGGCCTACGCCAGAGCCATAGCGACTCGGGGATCCAAGCCGCGTCTGCAACCTACACCACAGCTCACGGCAACGTCGGATCCTTAACCCACTGAGCAAGGCCAGGGATCGAACCTACAACCTCACCATTCCTAGTCGGACTCGTTAACCACTGAGCCACGACGGGAACTCCTTAGCTCTGCATTTTAAAGGAAGTTGTGGGGTGGTAGATGGATTGGAACAGGGTCCACTGAAACAAACAAGTGAGATAGTGAGCCTGAAGAAGAAGGAAGAATGTAAGAAATGTTAGAGACATAACCTCTAAGACTCAAGGACTGACTAGGACGTAAGTGAGCAGGGGGCGTCTAGGATGACTCCCACTCACTGGTGGGGATGAACACGTGGGGCGGTGGGGGGAAGGAAATAACAGAGCAAACACGGACGGACACACACACACACACACCCCAGTCATCCCCACATCCTGGTCTTTACACTCTTCTGTGAATTGAGGTCTGAAACAAACCCGAGTGAGCTTGGAAGCATCTTCTCCAGCCCAGCCAAGCCTTGAGGTGACTGCAACCTCTTGAGCAACCAAAGCCAGATTACCCAGCTACATCAATTCCTCTATTCTGCTCTCTCAGAAACTGTGTGAAATAATAAAGATTTACTGTTTTACACTAAGCACTTGGGTAATTTGTTATGCAGCAATAGACAACTAACACAGGCATTGGTCCCTGGAAGTGGTGTGCTGCCATAGCCAAACACAGGAAAACATGGGATGGCTTTGACAGTGTAAATGAAAACCTAAAGTGCCTTGAAAAAGCTGTTAAAAGCCTCAGTTTCTGACAAGGGTACAGGTAAGGATATGGAGGAAAGTAAGAAAGTGTTATTGGAAACTGACAGAAGGTGAATCCTTCTTAGGCAAAGGCAGAAAGTTTAGCAGCACTGCTGCCTACAGTTGGGTGACCCGGAGAACCTCCATATGCTGCGGGTGTGGCCCTAAAACGACAAAAGACAAAAATAAATAAATGAATAAAGGAGCCGGGATCTGATGGTTTTCAAAATTCTCAGCCTCCCCAAATCTAAAACAATAATAAAATTAAGAAATGACTTCTGGAGTTCCCGTTGTGGCTCAGTGGTTAACGAATCCGAGTAGGAACTAGGAGGTTGCGGGTTTGATCCCTGACCTTGCTCAGTGGATCTGGCATTGCCATAAACTGTGGTGCAGGTCGCAGACGAAACTTGGATCCTGCGTTGCTGTGGCTCGGGTATAGGCCGGTGGCTATGGCTCAGATTAGACCCCTAGTCTGGGAACCTCCATGTGCCTCGGGACCGGCCCCAGAAAAGGCAAAAAGACAAAAAAATAAATAAATAAATACATAGAAATGACTTCTGAGCAAAGAGCAAATTCAGAGCATTGCCAGGGAAACATGATCCAAAGATGAAATCAAAGGTATGATTATAAAACCTTGAGACTCAGTAAAATCAAAGGCACTAATCATTCAGACAAAAGGCATTATATATAGAGGAATTGAGGCTGTGCCTCACAAGTGCATTGAGCAAACAACTGAGCTTAAATAAGGGCGTTGTATCTGCAGAAGCCCAAGGTACAAGCAGTTTAATTCAGAGATTAGTGGGTAGTGTGGCTTTTGACTAATTAAGTGGAAACCAGTAAAACTGACCAAAGACCCACAAAGTTTTTTAAATACACATGCAGAAATATTGTGACCTGGAGCTGAAACAGACAGAGAATGAAATAAAGTCTTTGAACCCCCAAAATTCTATTAGTGGGAAACAGCCAGACAAAACTAATCAACTATAGAGCATGTGCTTTCTTTCACTTTTATTTTTAAAAAAATAATAATGAGGATGAAACCAAGGGTGTAGGGCAGAGCCATGGACAGTGACCCCAGGGCTTGAGATCTAATCAAGGACCTCCAATATCTGCCAGTTCAATTTTAGAACTGCCATGGACCAATAACTCCTTTGTGCCTCCCACTTCCCCCTTCTGAAGAGGAATGTCCTATACCCGTCCCACCACTCTAAGTCTCAGGCCATGAGTAATTAAACTCAAGCAGCTGTACTTAAGGAACAATACTTGAAGAACCTCATCCCCCACTGAACCAGACTTAGATGATGAGGCTCTGGATTCTGAGCTGCTGCTACAATAGGATGACACTTCTTGGGGCCTTGGGGGGGTGTGTATTTCATATGAGGGAGGAACACGAATCACCAGGGGCCAGAGGGCAGACTGTGGTAGTCAGCCCCTAAGAACATCCGCCTCCTGGTACCCACACCCTCTGCAGTCTCTACCTATGCAGTGCCAGGATTGGTCCGCGTGACCCAAAGAATATAGCAAAGGGATGATGCATCGCTTCTTAGATGTAGGTAAAAACTGTGGCTTCTGTCTTGAGCACTCTCTTGACTACCTGCTCTCCTGGACCAACAAGTCACCATGTTGCAAACAATCCCATGGAGAGGTCAAGGTAGAAAGCACTGAAGTCTCAAAAAATCAGCAGGGTACCGAGGTCAACCAACAAACACCTGAATGAACTTGGAATTAGACTCTCCAGCCCCACTTAGGCCTTGGGATGATTATAGATCTGATATCTTTACCACAAACAGGTGAGAGCAAGAACCAGCCACCTAAGCCACTCCCCCCCAATCCTTGAACTTCAGAAACAGATAACATACATCATCACAAAACATCATTTGACTGCTGTTTTAAGCTGTTAACTTTGGAGGTAATTTATTATGCAGTAATAGACAACTAACACAGCTAAGCAACTACATCTTTGGTGTTTATATGAAACACACAGGTAGCTCTGGGAGCACTATCAGTGACCACAGCAAGGCAAAATGGGACCAGAGTGAAGAACAGTGAAAACAAATTGACTAACAAGAGTGGCAAGAGGAAAACACCTGAGCAGAAAGGCAGTAAAAATCAGACACAACTTAGAATAGATTTACAAGGAGATCCCGCTGAATAGCATTGAGAACTTTGTCTAGATACTCATGTTGCAACAGAACAAATAGTGGGGGAAAAATGTAATTGTAATGTATACATGTAAGGATAACCTGACCCCCTTGCTGTACAGTGGGAAAATAAAAAAAAAAAATAAAAAAAAAAAAAGAAAGGCAGTAAAAAACGAAGACTAAGGAGACAAAACTGCCCCAGAAGAGCAGAATGAATAAAAGCACCTTGAGGAGTTCCCACTGTGGCACAGTGCATTAAGAATCTTGACTGCAGGAGTTCCCATCATGGCTTAGCCGTTAACGAACCCGACTAGCATCTGAGGACACGGGTTTGATCCCTGGCCTCGCTCAGTGGATTGAGGATCCGACACTGCAGTGAGCGGTGGTGTGGGTCGCAGATGCAGCTCGGATCCCGAGTTGCTGTGGCAGAGGCTGGTGGCTACAGCTCCAATTGGAGCCCTAGCCTGGGAACTTCCATATGCTGTGGTTCCAGCTCTAAAAAAATAAAAAATAAAATAAGACTCAAAAAAAAAGAATCTGACTGTAGTGGCTCAGGTTGCTGTGGAGGAGCAGTGTTTATCTTTTTAGGGCTGCATCCGTGGCATATGGAGGTTCCCAGGCTAGGGGTCGGACCGGAGCTACAGCCGCCAGCCTACGCCACAGCAACTTGGGATTAGAGCCACATCTGTGACATACATCACAGCTCATTGCAACACAAGATCCTTAACCCACTGGGCGAGGCCAGGGATTGAATCTGAGTCCTCAGGGCTGCTAGTCAGACTTGTTTCTGCTGAGCCATGACAGGAACTCCTGGAGGAGCAGTTTCAATCCTCTCCCCAGTGCAGTGGGTTAAAGGATCTGGCATTGCTCCAGCTGAGGCTCGAATTCAATCCCTGGCCTGCAAACTTCAATAGGCTGCAGGTGCTGCCATTAAAAAAGAAAAAAGAAAAAGCAGCTTGAAAAATATCCTTTGCTTATCTTAGATAAGCAAATAAGCGGGGAACGGAAAGGCAGTGACTGAACAAAACAGACGAAACAGTGGGATTTAGGACAAATAAAAAGCAACCCCTGAAGGGACTGAACAAAAGAGGGACCGGAGATAGAAAAGAATGAATGAGACATTATCTGAAAACAAGAAAAAAATGACAGAAGGAGAAAAAAAGGGGGGAAGGGGCAAGAAACAAGCCGGATCCACACTACCTGGAAAAAAGATGCTCTGCCAAACATGTTTTTCCAACTTTGACCTCAACACTTAAAACGTTTCAAGAAAGAACACATGAAAAATAAACTAATGATGGTATTATTACTGACCTTCCTGAAATACATCTCAGTATCAATCTTCCTGAGTGAAATTTTAATAAGTCAGTAGCTGACATATTTATGGATAATCAAAGTACTTGATCTTTCTCAATATGGAAAAAAAAAGAGGGGGAAGCTACAGAATATATTAAAACATCAGATGACAGTGAATAGGTTATAAATCTCATCACTTTTTAAAACCTGATTTTTTTTTTTTTTTTTTACTTTCCCAGCTATGGATACCCAAGTGGTCACAAACATCCTGAGCAAGTATTTGCTACATATCATCTTGTGTAATTCCAGCATGTCATACACAATCAGTGAGAATAAGGTTTGGAAGTACAGGTAAGAAATATAAAAAAGCATAGTATGAGACAAAAAGTATAAGGAATTACAGCCCAGTTCAGAGGATAAGAGTATTACCTCTACTTTCAGGGACTTATCTCAGAACCCTAGAGGGAATAACACTTTAAGAATATAGTTGACCCATGAATAAGACGGGATCAGGGATTCTGATTCCCCCCCCCCCCCCCCCCCGCCGCCGCCCCCATCAAGTCCAAAATCTCTGAATAACTTACAGTTGGCCCTCCTGAGTTCTACACAGCAGGGTTAAACAACCACAGACTACGTAGTACCTTAGTATTTACCAATTCCAACTTAGTTTGTTCAAGGGTCATACTAGTTTGTTCAAGGGTCATACATAGTATCTATAAGTACGCCTTAAGAATCGTTTTTAAAAACTAGCTTTACTTTCCCAGTAACATCTTATTGTAGGAAGCAGTGTTAAACCAACTAGGGCTTTGTTATACTGAGCCCTAGAACCAAAAATAGCTCTCACAAATCAACGAGTACAACCGTTATACAAACTGATAACATGGGACGGGACACATACAACTTCAACTGCTACATCTACAGGGTAACTGATAACTGTACTTAATTAGTCTTCCTATTTTAAATGGTAGTGTTTTCAGAACTAAAGAGAGGAAATGTGGCCTAAAAAGTAAGCCCACCGAGTCACTCAGGGCTCAGCCCACATGTTATAACCCTATCTAATGTTGTTTTTTGCACAGAATCTTTTTCGTTTTCTTGACAGCATTAAACATCAGCTGAAAACGCTGGTCTTAATATCTGCCTCTCCTTCCAGAATGTGATCCTGAACCTTATGTGCCCTCTGCACCGCTGTATTCCCCAAGCGCTAGGAACAGTGCCTGGCACCTAACAGGCGCTCAGTAAATGTTAATAAAAATAATCCTAGCAAAAAAACGCCGTCCCAGCCTCCTGCTCACAAATGGAGTTCCCACAGCGCTCTTCCTATTGCACGCACTTAGCTACACTGAGGGTGCAACCCGGGGCTTCATTCCTGTTCTATTCCCTGACATCTGGCACGCAGCAGGCACTCGATGCGAGATCACTAAATGAATGACACCGCGAGCCCATCAGGTACGAGTGATACAATAGCACCCGCGGAGATGCCGGTTCCCAGAGACTACAGCCAGGCCGCGGGAGTGTCCAAGGCCAAAATCTGCCAGGAAACATGAACTTAGCCACAATGCCTCTTTGGAGGGGAATCCCAGCCTGCCACATAAGGCACAGAACCTAAGCTTATGAGGCTGGCACTCACTGTAGGTCCGGCCCAGAGCTCGGAAGAGCACATCGCGCTTCACGCTGACAGTCGGCATGGTGAGTGGAGCCTACTGCGCCGGCGCAGAGAGCAGGCCCCCTGGGCTCAGCGACCGAGTTATGTAGGCCCCCACGCCTTTCGTGCGGGCTGTCCGGCAATATCGCCAGTTTGCTTCCAACAGTTCCTTCTCTCGTTTTTCATCTGAAAGCAAGTAACTTGTCACCATTAAGCTCAGTAAATATAGTGTAGTCGGGTGAGTAAACTTCAGGTTGAGAAAGGAGAGAGAATCAGATGGAATGGCATGGGATTTAATGGGCAGTAGACCAAACATCCCTCGCTCCTCCAGAGCACTGTAGCCTGAGGTCCCCTCGCCAGGTGGCCAGGGGCGAAGATAGGGGGGCGGGATCAGGAGAGAGAGAATCCTGAGTGAGGATGTGAGCGGGAGGGTTTGAGGCAGCCTGGATGGAAGGCTGTCTGAAACCCAGTTGTGGGAGTTAAATCTGACACAGCCCTGTGGGGCTCCTGGGCTCAGGAGCCTTTCTGTGCACCCCATTTCTTGTTCTTGGGAAATGGGACTCATTCAGCCGCCATGACCTTCCCTGAGTGCCCAGGAACAGGTTCAGGCAGTTGCTGATCAGGGAAGGAACAGTGAAGCAACAGTATAGCCTTTGGGCAGCTTCCTGCTTCCCTCTCAAGGAATACACCTAAGAGAAAAGTTATATTCCCTATGCTTCTTTTAGAAGTGAATACTTTAAAACTGAATAGATTTAGAGTCCTTCCTTGTCATTCTCCCTGACTTAACTGCACCCTAAACACAATCACCTGTGAGCTAAAGATTAGGCACCCTGAGCATAACTGCCTGTGGGTTAAAGATTATTAGCACATGATATTTTTCAGGAACTTTCCTAGTTCTAATCTCTGATCAATATGCCCTTTTCACAAGTGCTGTTATTCTAGGCAATAACCCAGAAGACTGCTGTCAAGAACAATTGACTCCAGCTCTGATTACTAAGATTCCCCAAAGAAAGAAGACTGCATGTTTGTCCCAATCCTGATTCCTATATGAAAACCTGTCTTTCTTCTTTTTACTATAAAACTCCTCGCAATTATGGGGGGGGGGGGGAAGCACAGAATTTAAGGCATTCACCTGCTGTGACCCTTCTTTGCCTGGCAAAGCAATAAAGCCATTTTTTTTTTTCTCCTTTACCCAAAACTCTTGTCTGTGTGTTTCAATTTGGCATCAGTAGACAGAGGCCTAAATCTGGCAACAGGAGCAAGAGAAACTGTTCAACGATTAGCTTTTATCTCATTCCTTAATTTCTCACATTCTTCTATGTGTTATGACTGTGCTTTGTTTGAACATTATAACAGCCCTTTAAGGGAGGCCTCCTTAGAAACGTCTTTTTAAAAGAGGGAACAGGCAGATATTTACTTGTTGTCCACCAGCTGATGCTGTGCTCAATCTTCTGCGGGCTGAGTCTCATAACAACTCTCATTGTAATAGGCAGATAACAGCCCCCAAAGATATCAGGCCCTGGAACCTGTACATGTTAAGTGGAAACAGTCTTTTCAGATTAAGGATTTCCAAATGGAAGACGTTATCTTGCATTATCAAAACGGGCCCTAAATGGAATTACATGTATCCTTATAACAGGGAGGTAGAAGAGGATTCCATGGAGAAACAGAATTGGGGTGTGGGGAGGGACAGTATAACTGCAGCCACAAATGAAGGAATGCCAGCAACCACCAGAAACTAAAGAGGCAAGGATAGATTCTCCCCTGTAGTGTCTAGAGACACTTTGATTTTGGCCCAGGGAAATTGATTCTGGACTTCTTTTACCCAAGATCTGTGAGACAATAAGTTTGTCTTAAGCCACTGAGTTTTGGCAATTTGTTTCAGCAGCCACGAGCAACTAATACACCAGAGTAGGTACCACCATTATTCCCATTTTACAAATAAGAAAACTGAGGCCCACTCTATCTGAGTCACCCATCTCAGAAGGCAGAGTTCCCCAAGGATGCCTTGCCCTTATCCTTTCTACTGTACAGTGAGGAAGGGCTTCCAAGACCATTCAGGTAAGGGAAGAGTAACTGGGTGTGATTTAGGCCTCCCTGACTCCAATTAAGCAGTTTTTTTTTTTTTAATAGCTTCCCCAATGGCTGCAGGCAGTGCCTTTCCAGTGCCTAACATAGCAGACCAGCAGAGGCCCCGCCAATGGCAAATATCTCCAATGCTAAATAAAATTCTCTGCCCCCAAATTGGTACTCATTGAACAATGAATTAATGAATAAAGGACTTCCTGAATTACTACATGCTGACCTGCTCTCCTCTGGGCATTCCAGCGTGTTCTGTGGCCTTTAACCTCAATTTCTTTATCTGTAAAATAGAAATGATAATAAAATACATCCTAGTCACACCTGTCAGGAATATAGTTTGACAACATGAATCAAACTTTTAGACATGTATAATCTTTGATCCTGACATTCAAGTCTTGGGATTATTCTAAGGAAATAATCAAGGAAGTTTTCTTCTGTTCATAGTACAGATAATTTGGAAACAACCTAAATGTCCAACAATATGGGATTTGATGAAATTAATTCGGATACCTGGATACAATAGGATACCATACAAACATTAAAAACGATATTATAGGAGTTCCCGTCGTGGCGCAGTGGTTAAAGAATCCGACGAGGAACCATGAGGTTGCGCGTTCGGTCCCTGCCCTTGCTCAGTGGGTTAAGGATCCGGCGTTGCCGTGAGCTGTGGTGTAGGTTGCAGACGCGGCTCGGATCCCGCGTTGCTGTGGCTCTGGCGTAGGCCGGTGGCTACAGCTCCGATTGGACCCCTAGCCTGGGAACCTCCATATGCCGCGGGAGCGGCCCAAGAAATAGCAACAACAACAACAAAAAAGACAAAAGACAAAAAAAAAAATGATATTATAGGAGTTCCTGTTGTGGCTCAGTGGGATGAGAACTTGACTAGTATCCATGAGGATGCAGGTTTGATTCCTGGCCTCATTCAGTGGGTTAAGGATCCGGTGTTGCTGAAAGCTGCGGAGTAGGTCACAGATGTGGCTCGGATCTGGCACTGCTGTGGCTATGACGTAGATTGGCAGCTGCAGCTCCAATTCAACCCCTATCCTGGGAACTTCCATATGCCACAGGTGCAGCCCAAAAAAGAAAAAAATTACATTTTTTAACATGGAAACAGTTCACAACATATGAAAATAAGTTACTAAACAAAACACTTTAAATGATTTTTTAAATGCATGTATGTATGTGAGTGTTAACAAAAATAAAAGAGCTGGTATGGTATAGACCAAAGTGTTAACAGTGGTTATCTTTGTGTGTTGAGATTATTTTCTTTGTTGTACCTTTTGTATGTTACAGAGTTGTAATTAGCAGGATTACTTCTATTTTGAGGAGAAAAACAGCTGTATTTTGTTCTCCTTGCCTAACCAAACGTTGGTAGACAACCTAATTCTTTCATTATCACATAGCTTGAGTAGCTCTCTGTAATCATGATTGTTTTGCCTGCAAAACATGTAGCATACATAAAGTTTCTGAAATGATTGTGCCACTTTCCTGCAATGCTTGTGGGTTGGACAGCAGTTGGGAAAGAGATATTGTCAGGTCTGAAATCCTTTCCTACATATGTCCTGAAGATGCAGTACTGTGTCTGATGACATCTTACCCTAGAGCAGCAAATAAAGTGGCAGGATGATCCACCAACAGATAAATAGATAAAAATGATGTGATACACACACACACAATGGAATACTACTCAGCCATAAAAAACAATGAAATTCTTCCATTTGCAATAACGCGGATAGACTTTGGAGGGCATTATGCTAAGCGAAATAAGTCAGAGAAAGATAAATACTGTATGATATCATTTATATATGGAATGTAAAAATAAAACAAATGAGTGAATATAATAAAAAAGAAACTCACAGATATGGAGAACAAATTAGTTGTTTTCAATGGGGAGAGAGAAGGGAAGGGGCCAAGATAGGGGTAGGAGCTAAAGATGTATGACTTACTACATATAAAATAAAAAAGCTACAAGGTCACATTGTACAACACAGGGAATATAGCCAATATTTTATAATAACTAGAAATGGAATATAAACTTTAAAAGCTGTAAATGACTATGGTGTAAACCTGAAAGTTAGTAATTGTGTACATCAACTATACCTCCACAAAAAAAGAAAGAAACATAAGCAAAAGTTCTGATTAGGAAAAAGGTAAATAATAAAGTGGCATGCTTTACTACGTATGTGTTTTCTTTTCCAAACCAAACATTGTCCACTCCCAGTCTTAGTTCCCATATTCATAAAGTGAAGCTAGGACATCTTGAATGTTTTGGGGGTAACAATTTGAAACATGTTAAATATCTTTCAAATATTAGATATTTATAGTCCAGGTAACATGCAAGTGATCTGAGACTAAGTTCTCTCTTGTATTAAGTTTGGTAAAACTTGGGCTGCTGCCTCCAGGAGGGTGAGACAGGTCTGTGAACTCAGATGACAGATGATACAATTTACAGTAACTGATATTGTTTTAATTGCTATGTGTCCAAAACTAGTTTGTTTTGACTAAAATCTTATATACCTTTTCTATAAATCTCCTGGGGGCATTCTAATCCCTTTGTGGACTTGGACATGTCCAAAGTCCATCCATCTTCTTGTGTTTCTATTGATGGATCTTTCTGAAATCAAGAAGGTCTACTAGACCTGCCAAGAATCAGGTTGATTAGCACTGACTTCCTAATTGTCAAGCCACCCATCATTTTAAATTGTATTTTAAAAATTAGCTCATTAGGAGTTCCCGCCATGGTGTAGTGGGTTAGGAATCCAACCACAGTGGCTCCAGTCACTGCAGAGGCTTAGGGTTCAATCCCCAGCCCAGTGTGGTGGGTTAAAGGATCCTGTGTTGCCACAGCTGCAGCTCAGATTCAATCTCTGGCCTGGGAACTTCCATATGCTGTGGATGTGGCCATAAAAAGAAAAAACAAATAAATAAACTTATTAGGGAGTTCCCCTGGTGTGCAGTGGATTAAGGATACAGTGTTTTCACTGCTGTGGCTCTGATCACTGCTGTGGTGTGGGTTTGATCCCTGGCCCCAGAATTTCTGCACGCTGAGAGCTCGGCCAAAAATAAAAATGAAATAAAATAAAAACTTATTAGACTTTTAATATTATTGACCAGTCCCTCTTTCTTGAAAATCTCTTAGTTTTTCTGACTCCCAACTCCTCTACTTAGCTTCCTGGATGTTTCTACTATCATCATCTGAGAGGAATACAGTGTGGTGTTAAGAGTTCTATAAATTAGTCACAGATGAAAATTCTATAAAAAGTAAGGTGCAAATCTGGAGCCATTGGTGGCCACCTTTCCCACTATACAAAGAAAAAGAATCTGCAGTGAGCTAAAATGATACCGACACTAAGAGAAAAGGTAATGAAAAGAAACATAGAAGCATTTAAATCTGATTGTTTTTAAGACCCAGATGTCTCTCTCTCCTCTTCCTAAAAATTGGTAGTTCAGCAGCTTGAAGTTCAAAAGGATTAAAACCTAGAGTGTGCAAGTTGGAGGGTTATAGCTGAGACACAGGTAAGCAGATGTCCTAAAATGCAGGATCCAAAACTGCATTAAAGATTTTCGACTGGAGTTTCCGTCATGGCTCAGTGGTTAACGAATCCGACTAGGAACTATGAGTTTGCAGGTTCGATCCCTGGCCTTGCTCAGTGGGTTAAGGATCTGGCATTGCCATGAGCTGTGGTGTAGGTCACAGACCTGGCTCGGATATGGCATTGCTGTGGCTGTGGTGTAGGCCAGTGGCTACAGCTCCAATCAGACCCCTAGCCTGGGAACCTCCATATGCCACAGGTGCAGCCCTAGGAAAGACAAAAAAAAAAAAAAATTTTTTTTTTTACTTTATCTGAAGAGCATTGGGAGAAATTTAAAGATATTAAGCAGAGAAATGGCATGACTACTTGGAAAGATCACTTTAGGTACATTGTGGAGAAGAATCAGGGGTGTTGGTCCAGGTGGTAAAACTCAAGACACAGAAATCACTTAGGAGATTGCAATAATCCAGAGGAGAAATGACAGCAGCCAGGACGTGGGAAATGGCATGTGCTTGGGGACAAAAAGTAATAATAGACCAGAGGATTCAACAGGTCCTATACCAAGTAGACATAAACAACTAGAAAGATACATGCAGAATTGGACTTTCTTGGAAACTGGAACTAAAGTGATGGAGTCTGTTTTGCCACACCTCCAGGAATGCTGCTGTTTGAATGGCTGACTGCTTCTTTCAAGAGCTGCCCTGGACCCAGGTCAGAGGCAGTAGGCCCTCCCAATCACCTTCTCCTAGTTTCTTCCCTGTTTGTGTTCCGAGGCCCCAAGTAGGTTCCCAAGTCCTGTGCAAACAAAATGCCAGTGAGGGTCATAGGAAGAGAAAGGCCATTTGATAAATATTAGCGATTACTGTAATAATTTTTTTTTTTTTGAGGAGGTTCCCAGGTTGGGGGTGGAATTGGAGCTACCACTGCCTGCCTATGCCAGAGCCACAGTAACTCCAGATCCGAGCCGCATTTGCAACCTATGCCACAGCTCACAGCAACACCGGATCCTGAACCCACCAAGCAAGGCCAGGGATCGAACCCATAACTTCACGGTTCCTAGTTGGATTCATTTCCACTGAGCCATGATGGGAACTCCACTATAATAATTTCTGAGATTAGTTGTTCATGTTGTTATAAAAGTTTAAAAGAGCAGCTATGGAAGCACCTACTTTGTAGAGCAAATATTAAATACTAACATTAACTACTGGAAAGATAAGAATTAAATCTATATCAATGCAGCTTTCCAAGGAGAATGTGAAAGGAAAGCCTGGTGGGTAGCACCATTCTTGTATGTGCCTATAACAAGAATACAGAGGAAAGGAAGACTTTGGACCATTATTATGGAGGCTACAAAGTCTCACCATCTTAGGCAAGACTCTTGATACTTTGCCCAGAACAAACACACTCTAGCCCTGCCATACGGATATACTAGTTCACTGAGGAGACAAGAAAACAGAGGGGCCCGGATAGATTTCTTGAACTTTGTTCAAAAGAGCCTTGAAAATAGAACTTTGTGAAGGATGATCTATTGAACTACCATAGTTATGGTCCTCGATGTGATTTTAACCCAAGCTGGTCACTCAATGACTTATGGTAGCCGTGACAGCTGGAATTTATGTGTGTGGTGTGTGTGAATGAGAGAGAAATATTTACCATTATGATTAATACACCTTATGAAAACCAAAACAGTGACCTTTGTCCTAAACTGTTCCCTCTAAGGATTCTCAACCTAGAAAGAACGCTATTTCCTTTTAAACATGACAATAGGAACATTTTAACTTAAATTACAGTGAAATGTCATGTTATAATAAAACTATCATCTTCTTACTAGTAGAAATTTGTTATCGTAGAACACACAGGAAAAAAAAAAAATAAGACAAGGAAGTGACTTTTAGTCATTCACTTCCAAAGGTAGGCTTTCGTAATCTATGAGGCAATCTAAATTGTCACATTCTCAATTTTTTTTTTAATTTTTTTTTGTCTTTTTGTTATTTCTTTGGGCCGCTCCCGCGGCATATGGAGGTTCCCAGGCTAGGGGTCCAATCGGAGCTGTAGCCACCGGCCTACGCCACAGCCACAGCAACGCGGGATCCAAGCCATGTCTGTGACCTACACCACAGCTCATGGCAACGCCGGACCCTTAACCCACTGAGCAAGGCCAGGGATCGAACCCGCAACCTCATGGTTCCTAGTCAGATTCGTTAACCACTGCGCCACAATGGGAACTCCTCTTTTTTTTTTTTTTAACCAGAAGCTTTAAAAGCTTTCTTTTTTTCAAATTATAGTTGATTTATAATGTTCTGTCAATTTCTGCTGTAAATGAAGTGACCCAGTCATATATATATATACACACATTCTTTTTCTCACATTATCCTCCACATGTTCCATCACAAGTAACTAAACATAGTTATCTGTGCTATACAGCAGGATCTGTCATTGCGTCCACTCCAAATGCAATAGCGTGCATCTACTAAGCCCAAACTCCCAGTCCATCCTACTCCCTCCCCCTCCCACATTCTCACTTCTTAATTAGAGTTGAGAAGTGGAAAGAGGAATCACATTTGGTTGCTGGAGTCTCAGATTTTCAATCAGGACAGTGCTGACTTCCTATCACCAGGGCCACGTCAGGACTCCCCCCCCCCCCTCCCCGAGGTGCCTGATATATTTTTTGTTGAATTATTGAAAAGTTATGTATGTTTTACTCGCTTGTTTATACCCAGTGCCAATCACCTAGTATGTGACTGGTAAATATTTGTTGACTGAATGAAAAACTAACTCCAACCCAGACTATGACGAAATTGGTCCTCTGCATTCCCACCATTCAGTGACTTGTTCTTCTGTTTCACCAATATTCTCTTCCTTTCTCATCATATCACTTGAGGAATAGCTAGGTATAGTTATTTGCTCAGGCTCTAGAAATAAACCTATTTTCCAAAAACAGAAACTTGGTTTTACTACTTAGTAGGTGAACAGTTAATTTGACCTTTAGTCTCACAATTTTTTTTTTTTTTTTGCTTTTTAGACTGCACCTGCTGCATACAGAAGTTCCCAGGCTAGGGGTCCAGTCAGAGCTGCAGCCGCTGGCCTATGCCACAAACACAGCAACACTAGATCCGAGCTGCATCTGCAACTTACACCACAGCTCACCGCAACGTCAGATCCTTAACCCACTGAGCAAGGCCAGGGATCACACCAGCGACCTCATTGTTACCCAGTTGGATTTGTTTCTGCTGAGCCACTACAGGAACTCCTCACTTTACTCTTGATAAAAGAAATAATAGTACCTATCTTAGAGAGTTGTTGTGAGGCTTAAATCAAACACAGCATATAAAGCAGGAAGCCCAGTACCTGGTAGTGGTAAGCGCTGAGTAAAGTTGATACATTATATACAGTTTTAAACTGCAACCCTGTTTAAACTTTGTATTTCTCCAAATATTAGGCTACCCCCCCCCCAATAAAAAAGAGTGGTTTCCAACCTGGGTTTTGTAGATCTCTCAGAGGTTCTGTAATTGTTTGATGTCAATTTCATTTTGCTAAAAACACAGCCACCTTGGGAAGGAGGAAGATGCTGAGAAGGTGAAAGTCAGGGTCCCGGTTCCTTTCCAACAAGAGCAGTTTCACATTGACTTCCTTTGTAAATTGGAGTACTTTGAGGATTAAAAAAAAAAAAAATCCCCCTGTTAAAATCAAAGTTTGAAACCATTGTCCTACAAGACAATGCTTCTCCTCATCTGTTTTAGAACAGCTGTAAAAAGATCTGTTTACTCTTTGCCAGTAACTGGCTGGGGTATCTTGGACAAATCACCCAACTTCCCTACTCTGTGCTTCGTACTCCACAAGATGTATAGTTTCGAAAGATAATGTCTAAGGTTCATGTTTTCCTACTAGTTTTTCCTATTAGAGATCAATAAAATCCATGAATGAAAACTTTCTCACCATTTAACTCCAATGATCATTTAAATCTAATAACCTGGGACACAATATATAGACCAGTCAACATGTGTTGAATGTCAAACAAATGAGTGTATGATTTAATTGCTGATTAAAATGGTGATGGACCCTCATGGGTCCCTGCTTTGCTTAAATGAGTTGTGATGGGATATGACAATTCTTTTCTACTTGCTGAGGGCTCTGGGAAAGTAACAAGGGCTTGATTCCGTAGAGTGAGCACCAACTGATTACGAGTTCTGGGTATCCTGCTCTTCCTGTAGAACAATAGACTGTGAATCTAATGAAGCAGTCAGTCCTATTTACATCTCCCAAGCTTATGCCAAATCCATCTCTCTTCTCCTTTGCTAACACAGTAGACCAAGTCAGCATCCTCTGCTCTCACCCTCCTAGAGCCTCCGTAGGGTCTCTCTACTTCCACTCCTGTTACCTCTAATCTAGGTGCTCATTCTCTATCACTGGAAACTATGTTTCTTTCAGGGCGCTAGCACACATGTCATTATGTATCTACGCCGTAATTTTCTGTGTCTCTCCTAGACAGTGAGCCTCATAACAGAGATTTCTTACTCACCCCATGCTACTCAGCCCCTCAACAATCTCTACCTAGTGCTTAGCCCGAAGAAGCCTTTCCATAGCCAATGAACGAATGCGGTGAATTCCCAAAGGCGCAGAGTCCCTGTCTTAATTCACCCGTGTGTTATCAGCACTTAGGGCAATGCCCGGCGCAAAGCAGGCGCTGCATAAATACTTGTTCCTCGTTTGAGTCACCTGAAGGGATGACTCTTCTCTCCAGGACACAAAACTGCATTTGAGTTTTCTCTCTGCCAGCTGTGTGACTTTGAGCCTGGCCTTCGCAAACTGCCACATGAGCAAATACTTATTTCGCAGCGTTGCCGTAGGATAAGCTCAGGCTGGTGAAGGGCTCTGCACAATGTTTTACGCGGTGTTTACTCAGTGTCCCCCTACAAGCACTGAGGGAAAGTTCAGGGAAGAAATCTACGGGAGAAGCGGGAGGGGCGGGGTGAGAAGCTCGGCGCTGATCGGCGTTCTACGGCTGCGCGTTGCCTGACCCTCCGGACTCGCCGTCCGCCCCGCCCCCGGCGCCGCTGCCATCACCCGGGAAACGGGACGCGATCGCCTGCCCACCGACCGAAGCTATTTTCATGGCAGCCTCGAAGAAAGCTGTTTTGGGGCCGTTGGTGGGAGCAGTGGACCAGGGCACCAGCTCGACGCGCTTTTTGGTTTTCAATTCAAAAACAGCCGAACTACTTAGTCATCATCAAGTGGAAATAAAACAAAAATTTCCAAAAGAAGGGTGGGTGGAACAAGACCCTAAGGAAATCCTGCAGTCCGTCTATGAGTGTATAGAGAAAACGTGTGAGAAACTTGATCAGCTCAATATTGATATTTCCAACATAAAAGCTATTGGTGTCAGTAACCAGAGGGAAACCACTGTGGTCTGGGACAAGTTAACCGGAGAACCCCTCTACAATGCTGTGGTGTGGCTTGATCTAAGAACCCAGTCTACCGTTGAGAACCTTAGTAAAATCATTCCAGTGAATAATAACTTTGTCAAGACCAAGACAGGCCTTCCACTCAGCACGTACTTCAGTGCAGTGAAGCTTCGTTGGCTCCTTGATAATGTGAGAAAAATTCAAAAGGCAGTTGAAGAAGATAGAGCTCTTTTTGGGACCATTGATTCCTGGCTTATTTGGAGCTTGACAGGAGGAGCCAGGGGAGGTGTTCATTGTACAGACGTAACAAATGCAAGTAGGACGATGCTATTCAACATTCATTCTTTGGAATGGGATAAAGAGCTCTGTGAATTTTTTGAAGTTCCAATGAAAATTCTGCCAAATGTCCGGAGTTCTTCTGAGATCTATGGCCTAATGAAAGCTGGGGCCTTGGAAGGCGTGCCAATATCTGGGTGTTTGGGAGACCAGTCTGCTGCATTGGTGGGACAAATGTGCTTCCAGGATGGACAGGCCAAAAACACGTATGGAACAGGCTGTTTCTTACTATGTAATACAGGCCACAAGTGTGTGTTTTCTGAACATGGCCTTCTGACCACAGTGGCTTACAAACTCGGCAGAGACAAACCAGTGTATTATGCATTAGAAGGCTCAGTAGCTATAGCTGGTGCTGTTGTTCGCTGGCTAAGAGACAATCTTGGAATTATAAAGACCTCAGAGGAAATTGAAAAACTTGCTAAAGAAGTAGGTACTTCTTATGGCTGTTATTTTGTCCCAGCCTTTTCAGGGCTATATGCACCTTACTGGGAGCCCAGTGCAAGAGGGATCATCTGTGGGCTCACTCAATTCACCAATAAATGCCATATTGCTTTTGCTGCGTTAGAAGCTGTTTGTTTCCAAACCCGAGAGATTTTGGATGCCATGAACCGTGACTGTGGAATTCCACTCAGCCATTTGCAGGTAGATGGGGGAATGACCAACAACAAAATTCTTATGCAGCTACAAGCAGACATTCTGTATATCCCAGTAGTGAAGCCCTCAATGCCAGAAACAACTGCCTTGGGAGCTGCCATGGCAGCAGGGGCTGCAGAAGGAGTTGGCGTTTGGAGTCTCAAACCTGAGGATTTATCAGCTGTCACGATGGAGCGGTTTGAACCTCAGATCAATGCTAAGGAAAGTGAAATTCGTTATTCCACATGGAAGAAAGCTGTGAAGAAGTCCATGGGTTGGGTTACAACTCAGTATCCAGACAATGGTGACCCTAGTATCTTCAGTAGCCTACCCTTGGGCTTTTTTATAGTGAGTAGTATGGTAATGTTAATTGGAGCAAGGTACCTCTCAGGCGTGGCATAAATAATACCAATTCATGGATTCCAAAGATGCAGGCTCTTTACGCAGTGGGAAAATCCAGCAGTTCTGTCTTTTAATGTGATGACACTATTCAAAGACTCTGATTTTATTTATGAGCCACTTGCTGCATGACCCTCCAGGTAGACCTGTGGCTTGAAATAAAGAAAATGCGGCAGAAAAAAAAAAAAAAGTGATTTCTCAATTAGGAAAAAGTCAGCAAATTTTGCACACAAAAAGTCACAACTCGCCCTGAACTACCCAGGCAATTGTTTTAATCTAACTTTCTATTAAAATGTTGAAGTAAAAAGGGGCACGGTGGGGGGATGGGTAGTCAGCTCTGTTGTGTTGCCCTGTTCCAGATTCCCTCTAGCAATGATCTGACAGCTCCCTGCCACTTGGTATTGGTCAACTATGCAGTAAGTAAGATTTCTAAAGAAAATGTAGTGGGTGCTCACAGAATGAGGCACAATTTAGGATCTGTTTAACACATCATAATTGAAATTTTTCAGTGGCAAGTCTTTAGGTAAAAGACTTGAACCCTAAACACAACTTGCAAGGATCTGGTTGCTTACCACCATTTTTGCCTCATCTCCCTCCCATTTCTTCCTTGTTCCCTGAACTCCCATTATATTGGTCTTCTTTGCGCTTCAGCCACAGGACCTTTGCACATGTGCCTCCCCTTTCTCGGACTAGATTAACTATTATAATTAAAGTGTAGCTTCTTCAGTAACCCTTCAGTCTAAGTCCTACAACCTTCTCGTTCATTCATAGAAGGGTTTCATTTTGCAATTACACACCCAATTGTGTGGTTATTTTTCTTATGTTTGTCTTGTCCCCATAATTTGTGCTCTCTGAGAGCAAAATCAATGAATGGCTTGGTTGCTGGGTGTATCGCTAGCGCCCAGAATGATCGCGGACTCGTGGGAGACAGTAAGTGTCCTTCGAATGAATAAGTGAAAGGTTTCCAGGATTCGTGTAGGAATCTGAGACACAAAAACGAGGAAGCCCCAGAGTTTGAGGGTCGGGTGGAGAACATAGACCAATAAACAGATGGGTACCATCCTGTGCTTCCTCCATCTGGTGGGAGATCCCTGAACAAACCCTTTCCTAGCTGCAGACTTTTGGAGGAAGAGGTGGGTTTAAGGGCGGATGCTGAAGCTGAGCACACACTAATCGATCAGCTGAACAATTATCAGAGCCGGGTGGAGATCCCAGTTCTCTGGCGAGGTTGCAGGAACCTGCGTTGCCGGGTTGGGGCAGGCTGCCAGCTGACTCCGCTCTCTGTCTCCTGTGCCCAGCGCGGCACGCTCTCGCCAGCGCCTGGGCGCGCCAGCCAATGCGTCCCGGGCGCCGCAGCTGCTCCCCCGCCCCGGCGCGTGTGATTGGCGGCCCCCAGCCTCAGCTCCGGCGCGCCCTCCCACCCGAGACCAAGTCCAGTCCGCGCCCACTCCCGGGTCTCCGCAGACGCCGTCGTCTCCTCTGCGCCTCGGTGCCCCACACCGGGCGGGAAGGCCGAGCACACCCCGGAGTCGCCACAAAACAGCGAGGTCCCAGGCGGCCGCGCTCGGAGCCATCCTCGCCTCGGCCGGGCCATGAAGGTCGAGTTTGCCCCGCTCAACATCCCGCTGGCGCGGCGGCTGCAGACCGCGGCGGTGCTGCAGTGGGTCCTGTCTTTCCTGCTGCTCGGTAAGGACGCCCGGGCGCTCAAGATCCAGGCAAAACTCCGCGGTGCGTGGGGCTCGGTCTCCTTCCCGGACAGTCCTTGTCCACCCACCCAAGGACGGACTTAGAACCGCCAACTATTTCCCTTGTTAGAGCAGGCAGGTCACTGAGAGCGTTTGTAGCGAACTTGGGACTCCTCTTCGATTCATTTTTCCACGTGAACCTCGTAGCAAACGACTGTTTGCCAACTTTATTTTACCTTATGCTGTTTTTTAAAATTGAGGTGTACCTTCCCCACAATAAAAGGTACAGATTGTAAGTACACAGCTCGATGAGTTTTGACAAATTATGCATCTTAATGTAATCACTACCCTATCGAGCTGTAGGATATCTCGCTTAAGCCCCTCAAAAGTGCATAAACTCGTTTCTTGGGTTTTCGATTCATAAATGGAAAAACAATGCCCAAGTATTTAAAACCTGATTCCTTCCTCTTCCCCCCCCCCCCCCCCCCCCCCCCCGCCGCGTGACAGATACCGGTGTAAGCTTTTACGGGCTTAAGATTTTCCGGATGCAGAAAGGTACCTTGCTGTAAAGACTGCACCACACATTGGGTTGGGTTGGGGGGCCTCTGTCAATAATTCGACTCAGCAGTGTGTTCTAGGCGGTTCCCAGTTAAGCCCCCAGAGAAACACGGGCGCCGGTCATGATTTGGGGCGGGAGGGGTTTACCTGAGCGCTTTTTCTCTTGATGTTTGTTCTGCTCTTGGAATAAAGTGGTGGGGGAATTCCCGCCCTGGCAAAGGGGTATGGGCTGCGTCTTGGGAGCGCTGGGACATAGGTTCGACACCCTGCCCCCGGCACAGTAAGTTAAAGATCCTTCGTTGCCATAGCTGTGGCTTTGGTCGCAGCTACGGCTCGGATCTGATCCCTGGCCCGGGACTCTCTATGCGGCGGGGCGGCCAAAAAAGAAGAAAAAGGCTGGGGGAAACCAGGGGAAGAAGGTGTGAGAGGAGAGGACAGGAATTATTGGGAACTTAAACTCTTCGGAAGGCTAAAGTCATTAGATCTTGGGTTGTACACTGTTGAGGCCACAATAATAACAGCGATAATGAAGTCATTGCACTGCGGAGATTCTCAACCCTGGTTGCACAGTAAAATCACTGGAGGAGTTTCTAAAGAAAAGGAGGTCCTAGCTCTCTCCCTAGAATTTCGAATTCATTTGTTTCAGAATGGAACCTGCACATCAGGATTTTTTCTTTTTTAAACAAACTCTCCAAGAGAGTACCATGCAGCCAGATTTTCCTGAAAAACAGAATTCAAAGCATTAACTCATTAAGTCCTCAGAGGTCAACCTGTGAGACAGGGTTGTTAGAGTTATACTTTGTTTTGCCCTAGGCCAAAGGACCATCAAGATAATAGCAGGTATACTTGTTAAGGGTCAAAGGACAATGAAGATAATAATAGCTACTCTTTCCAACAAGAGTTTAGTTTGTATCAGGCACTATTCTAAGCACTAAACACTTTAACCATGCAATCTTCACAGCCATTTCAGGTAGGAGTGTGCCTTCCTGCATTCACTGTGCAGATGAGGGAACTAAGAGGTGAAGTGAATTGTTCAAGGTCACACAGTTAGCAGGAGGTAGAGGAACTGTGCACAAACCCAAATATTCTACCCACAGTGCTGTCTGATTTAATGTCTAGAACCTGGACACTGACTTTCTCACTCATCTGTCAGCACATCTCTATAGCCTAATGGCCTTCTCCTTTGTGGCCCTTGTCATGGCTTGGATTTATGTCTGTCCAGCGTTTTTAAGGAAGATCTGTGTTGCTAGCTGTACAGGAGCAGAATTTGCTATCGCCAAACATGTCTCTTTGGTTTATTAATTATTGTAAGCTTTTTTTTTTTTTTGTCTTTTTGCCTTTTCTAGGGCCGCTTCTGTGGCATATGGAGGTTCCCAGGCAAGGGGTCTAATCAGAGCTGTAGCCACTGGCCTACACCACAACAACGCAGGATCCGAGCTGAGTTTGTGATCTACACCACAGCTCATGGCAACGCCGGATCCTGAACCCACTGAGCAAGGCCAGGGATTGAACCCACAACCTCCGGTTTCTAGTCAGATTTGTTAACCACTGAGCCACGACTGGGCCACGAAGGGAACTCCTAAGCTGGTTATTTTCTAAACAGCTACAGCAGACATAGGAAAAACTCTGAAAACCAAGGAGCAGTTACCCTTTTCTAAGAAACATTTACATTTATAAGGGAAGTATCTATTTGTAGGTGTGTCTCCCTTGCTGTACCAGGAAGAAGAGGATGACCGCATCTCTGGAAATTTATCAGTGGAAAAGGCAGAGGCTTAAATCTTCATGAAACCTTACCCTTGTGTACTGTGTTTTTCTGATAATCTCCTGTAACTGACTTTCCCCACCCCCAACACCCTTTTGTCTTTAGCTGAGGATGGTACTTAAGGAAAAGGTTTCTGCCATTTTGGCCAGTTAGTTTTCCTGGATCTCTCCCATGTATACATATTATTAAAATTCTGTTTGATTTTCTCCTGTTAATTCATCTTCTGTCCGTTTAATTCTTAGACCAGCCCAAAGAATCTTGGAGGGTAGAGGAGAATTTCTTCCTCCCTGAAACATCAGAGCACTGTGAGGTTTGCCGAGGGAGGAACATGCAAGACCAAGTTAGTAAAGCAAGAGAGATTTATAAAGGCATTTGGGGGGACGGGCTGAGCTCAAGGTAGCACCAGCCTTGACTGTGAGGAGGTGCTAGGCTTATAAACGGTCTGTATCAGGAATCTGTGACTGGAGTTCATGGCAGAAACTTGTGGCAGGAGCGACGAAGAAAGAGGAGGGAAAGGTCCAGAGAAGGGTAGGGGGTCGAGTCCCATGACACAGGGCAGTTGTTTTCCACAGGCCATTGTTTCTTGTTGCCCAACTTGAGCCTCCACATTCCGGGAACAGGTGTAGATCTTGTCCTCAGCAGGTCTCCAAGTTGAACCATCACATATGGGGGGTTGAGGTCTGTCTCCATCCTCCTGGGAACCCATCAAGCACAAGCTCTGTGAGGGAACACCCAGCACATGGCCTGTGGAAGGCACCCAGTAAGTACTGGCTGAATGTCTTCACTCTGTCAACCAAAAGGGAAGCTGTCTGTCCCACATGTCCCTACTTGTATTAACTCAGGGACTGCCGCGTCCAGCGCTGCAGGACAACGGGGAATCCTGGAAGAGGGACAGCACAGTATGACACAACACACAAGACTCTTACATTTAGAAAGTAGCACTCTTGTTCGGCAGAACAAAGGTGCCTAGACTTTAACCCACATGATTTTTATTAAGGAAGGTGATGAGATTATTATTGGTGGGATTAAGGAAGGTAACAAGATTAGTGGGCAGGAACAGGCATAGGCAATAACAAGGTTATCTTCTTAGTGATATCAAAGGGGGTATCCTTGGGACATAGTGCAGCTCTTTATAGAATAACGTGTTTAGTGCATAAGTCCTTTATCTTGTCTTTGAAAGAGACTCTACTTTATTTATTTTTTATTTATTTATTTTATTTTTTTGTCTTTTTGCCTTTTCTAGAGCCGCTCCCATGGCATATGGAGGTTCCCAGGCTAGGGGTCTAATTGGAATTGTAGCCGCTGGCCTACGCCACAGCACAGCAACGCCAGATCTGAGCCTCTTCTGCAACCTACACCACAGCTCAAGGCAATGTCAGATCCTTAACCCACTGAGCAAGGTCAGGGATCGAGCCCAGAAATCTTGTAGTTCCTGGTCAGATTCGTTAACCACTGAGCCATGGCGGGAACTCCCAAGGAGACTCTACTTTAGAACTCTTAGTCCATAGATATTTGCCTTCTGCAGAGTTTAGATGCTCCATGGTCTCCAATGAGGGACCTGGATCCCCTAGCAACCCTAGAGGTAGGGACTACCCATATACTCATTTTCCAGAGATAGAGGTATAGTAATTGCTCAAGCTTACAAGGTAGGTGGATGACAGACTTGGACATGACCCACCACTCCTGATTTGAATCAAATTACAGCGGCACAACAGTTCATTTAAATGCTCTTATTACATGCGTTTGGCATTTGTGTTACTAGGAGCATATATTATTTTGTATAATATATTTTGGAAATTTTACTCTGAAAATTTCAAACAGAAAAGTAGAAGGACGTGAACTCCCGTATGCCCATCACTTGGATTTATAATTATTTTAACAATTTGCTATATTAACTGTATAGCTTTTGCAAAAAAAATTTTAAAGCAAATCACATATTTTAAGCCTAAATTCTTTAGTATGCGTAATATAAAATTAAGTATTTTTACATGATTGTAGTAACATTGTCACATGTAGCATAATTAATGGTAATTGCTTAAAATCACCTAAACTAGTTAATATTCAGATTTCCTAAATTGAGCCAAAAATACACTTTTATGGGAGATTTATTTGAACCAGGATGCAAACAAGCGCATTGGGTTGCATTTACTTTTTAAATGTCTCTTAATTTAGAATAGTGTTCTCCCATTTGTTTTCTTGTCAGTGCAATCGAAGAAGCCAGGTTGTCTGACCTGCAAGATGTCTCACCTTCAGGATTTCTCTGATTGCTATTTTGTAGGGCTAGCTTGTTCCTCAAGTCCCTGCATTTTTCCTAAAATGGAAGTTGGTTCTACAGGCTTGATTATATTGGGGTGAAATCTTTAGCAGGTCCTCTTCCTAGGTGCTGCTGTCTCCTGTTGCGTTGTGTCAGGGTGTGTGTAATGTCTAATTGTCCCATTATTAGGAGCGATCAGTGGATCCAGGTGGGAAGTAAGGTAAGGGGTGGTAATTGGCATGCTGCAAAGAAGAGTTCCCCGTCAACAGTTGACCTTTCACCTAGTGCTTTAAGTCTCCATTAATGATCCTTGACTAAATTGATGTTTTATTTGAGACTACAGAATGGTGATTTTCATATTCTATCACTCATTCTTCACATATTGGTTAAAATTGATGCAAGGAATAATTTCCCCCCATCATTAGGGCTATTTGACTACCCCAATTCAAGTCTTACAGGGAAGGTAGGATAAATACTTATTTCTTTCCACTTGATTGTTTTAAAGGAGTTCATTTAGCAGTTCCCATTGTGGCGCAGCAGAAACGAATCTGACTAGGAATCATGAGGTTGTAGTTTCAGTCCCTGGCCTCCCTTAGTGGGTTAAGTATCCGGCGTTGCCGTTGCTGTTGCCTTGAGCTATGGTGTAGGTAGCAGTCTCAGCTTGGATCTGGAGTTGCTGTGGCTGTGGTGTAGGCCAGCGGCTACAGCTCTGATTAGACCCCTAACCTGGGAACCTCCATATGCCTTGGGTGTGGCCCTAAAAAGACAAAAGACAAAAAAAAAATTCATTTAATATTTTCTTCGAATGGTGGCAGGAGAAGTTTTATTAACTACGTATTTTAAGGTCTCTAAATTAAAGTCTTGAAATGCATTTTTCCTTCCACAATCAGCAAATGAGTTTAAGATATTAGCACTTGGGATATTTTAAAGCAATGGCTAAATGTTTCATTTAGTTATGAAATCAAATACTGTTTCTTTGTGATAAATGTTAAATGCCTGCCATCCAATCTTATAACTTTGTATTTGTTTTAGGTTCACAACGTGTTTGCATATATGTTTTTTCCAAAAGAATATCCACAATAAGTTAACATCAATCACTACACAGAACTACAAGTTTTTTTTCTCTTGTGATGAGAGCTTTACAATTTACCCTCTTGGCAACTTTCAAATATATAATATAGTATTGTTTTTTTTTTGTCTTTTTGCCTTTTTTGTTGTTGTAGTTGTTGTTGTTGTTGCTGTTGCTATTTCTTGGGCCGCTCCTGCGGCATATGGAGGTTCCCAGGCTAGGGGTCTAATCGGAGCTGTCGCCGCTGGCCTACGCCAGAGCCACAGCAACCTACACCACAGCTCACGGCAACACCAGATCCTTAACCCACTGAGCAAGGGCAGGGACCAAACCCGAAACCTCATGGTTCCTAGTCGGATTCGTTAACCACTGCGCCACAACGGGAACTCCAGTATTGTTAACTACAGTCACCATGCGGTACATTCTGTTCCCTGGACTAACTCATCTTATAACTGGAAGTTTTTACCCTTTGATCATCTTTACTCATTTTGCCTACCCCTATACCTCCATCTTTAGCAAACTCTGTATCCATGAGTTTGTTCTTCTTTGCTTTTTTTTTTAAATGAGCTTATTCTTTTGTTTATTTAGATTGCACATATGTGAAATTGTGTATTTGTCTTTCTCTAACTTATTTCACTTAGCATAATGCCCTCAAGGTCTATCCCTGTTGTCACAGATGTTGGGATTCCCTTTTCATGGCTGAATAACATTCTGTTGTATATTTAGTATATATCACTTTCTTTTTCCATTTATCTCTTGATGGACACTAGTTGTTTTCATGTCTTTCCATGTCAAACTAGTGAATGAATATATTTGCAATTTGTCCATTCATCTGTTGATGAATATTTGGGTTGTAGCCATTATGAATACTACTGCTGTTAACTTCTACCTGTAAGTCTTATGAACATATATATATATTTTTTTAATTCTTGGGTAAACCTAGGAATGAAAATGGCTGATCATGTTATGGTAGGTGCAGGTTTAACTTTTTAGAAAATTGCCAAACTTTCTTCCCTAGTAAGTGGGCCATTTTACATTCCCATCAGCAATATATGAACATTCCATTTGCTCTGTATGATTGCTATCACTTGATATACAGTCCTTTTAATCTTTGCAATTTTAACAGCTGTGTAGTGGTGTCTCATTGAAGCTTTAGTTTGCATTTCCTTAATGTCTAATGATGTTGAGCATCTTTTCGTGTGCTTGTTTTGCCATTTGTATATTTTCTTTATTGAAGTAAATGTTTAAATCTTTTACTCATTTTTTTTTTTACTTGCTTGTTTTCCTTTTATTGTTTTGTTGTTGTTGTTGTTTTTGGCTGTGCCCAAGGCATATGGATGTTCCTAGGCCAAGGATCAAACCCTTGCCACAGCGGTAACCTTAGCTATAGCAGTCACAACACTGGATCCTTAACCACTAGGCCACCAGGGAACTTCCTATAATTGAGTTTTGAAAGTCTGTGTTCTTCTGAATACAAGTCCTTTTTTATCAGGCACATACTTTGTACAGATTTTTCTTCTTCCATTCTGTGCGTTAGCTTTTGTGTCTTGTGAAGAGCAGAAATTTAAAATTTTGATGAAGTCTAATTTACCCATATTTTCTTTATGGATTGTGTTTTCGATATCTAAGAAATTTTTATTTAATCCAGGGTCACAAAGATTTTCTACATTTTCTTCACGTTTTATAGTTTTGGGTTCATTTATGTAGATGGTGCAAAGTTAAGTTCATCTTTTGGCATATGTATAATCTAATTGTTCCAGGCTTAAAAGAGAAAAAAAAAGCTATTTTTTTTTTTCCTCTTCTTGCATAGGCCTTGGACTGTTGTGAAAAATCAGTTGTCTGTATGTGTATGGGTTTATTCCTGGACTCTGGACTCTGTTCCATTGATCTGTTTTTCTGTCTTGTTGCCAGTACTATGTTGTTTTGATTAGGTTAGTTTGTAATAATTCATTAAGTTAGATAAAAAGCTTTATTCTTTTTTTCAGAGTCATTTTGACTATTATGGATTCTTTATGTTTCCATATGCATTTTAGAATTGGTTTGTCAACTTTTTTTTTTTTTTGCCATTTCTTGGGCAGCTCCCGAGGCATGTGGAGCTTCCCAGGCTAGGGGTCTAATCAGAGCTGTAGCTGCCAGCCTACGCCAGAGCCACAGCAACTCAGGACCTGAGATGCGTCTGCGACCTACACCACAGCTCATGGCAACACCGGATCCTTAACCCACTGAGCAAGGGCAGGGATCGAACCCACAACCTCATGGTTCCTAGTCGGATTTGTTAACCACTGCGCCACGACGGGAACTCCTCATTGGGATTGATTTTTTTTTTGTCTTTTGTCTTTTTGTTGTTGTTGTTGTTGTTGTTGTTGTTGCTATTTCTTGGGCCGCTTCCGCGGCATATGGAGGTTCCCAGGCCAGGGGTTGAATCGGAGCTGTAGCCACCGGCCTATGCCAGAGCCACAGCAACTCGGGATCCGAGCCGCGTCTGCAACCTACACCACAGCTCACGGCAACGCCGGATCCTTAACCCACTGAGCAAGGGCAGGGACTGAACCCGCAACCTCATGGTTCCTAGTCGGATTCGTTAACCACTGCGCCACGACGGGAACTCTGGGATTGATTTTTGATCAAGATTAGTGTACAGATTAGTTTGGAGAAAATTGATGTCTCAAAATGCTGAGTCTACCACTGGTGATTTTACTTATATCAGAAGTTTTCAAATTTTAGAGCATATTTAAGAATCACCTGGGGATTTGTTAAAATGCAAATTCTCCAGAGACTTTGATTTTACAGCTCTTGGGGGTCCTTAGATTTTTAACTTTTGGAGTTCTCTTGGGGTGCTGAGAGTGAGTTAAGGATACAGCATTGTCACTGCAGTGGCTTGGGTGGCTGCTGTGGCATGGCTTCAGTCCCTGGCTGGAAAACTTCAATATGTCACAGGCATGGCCAAAAAAAGGAAAAAAATTTTTTTTAACTTTTAATTTTTATTTATATATTTATTTATTTATTTGCTTTTTTTAACGGCAGCATATGCAGCATATGGAAGTTCCCAGGCTATGGGTTGAATCAGAGCTGTAGCTGCTGGCCTACATCACAGCCACGGTGACACCAGATCCAAGCCAAGTCTTTGACCTATATTGCAGCTCATGGCAATGCCAGATCCTTAATTCACTGAGTGAGGCCAGGGATTGCACTTGCATCCTCATGGATACTAGTTGGGTTCATATTCCACTGAGCCACAATAGGAACTCCTTAACTTTTTATTTTGAAGTAACTTCAGAAATAATAATGATAGGGAGTTCCATCATGGCACAATGGAATCAAATCTGACTAGGAACCATGAGGTTTTGGATTCAATCCCTGGCCTCGCTCAGAGGGTTAAGGATCTGACGTTGCTGTGAGCTGTGGTGTAGGTCTCAGATGCAGCTTAGATCCCTTGTTGCCATGGCTGTGGTGTAGGCCAGCAGCTGCAGCTATGATCAGACCCCTACTGAGAATCTCCATCTGCCACGGGTGTGGCCCTAAAAGGACCAAAAAAAAAGAAAGAAATAATGATGATAGAAAATTGTTCCCCCAAAACCCATATTCCTTCATCAGATTCCCTAAATATTAATATTTTGCCATGTTTCCTTTATCTCTCTCCACACACACACACACACACACACACACACAATCATTATTTGAACTCTTTAAGAGTAAGTTGCATAGGCCAAACACTCTCTGACATAAATGACAGCAACATCTTCTCAGATCCACCTATCAGAGTATTGACAATAAAAAGAAAAATAAACAAATGGAACCTACTCAAACTTCAAAGTTTCTGCACAGCAAAGGAAACCCTAAACAACACAAAAAGACAACCCACAGAGTGGGAGAAAATCTTTGCAAATGAATCGACTCCACAATCTATAAACAACTTCTGCAGCTCCATACCAAAAAAACAAACAACCCCATCCAAAAATGGGCAGAAGATCTAAACAGACAATTCTCCAAAGAAGACATACAGATGGCCGAGAAACACATGAAAGGATGTTCAGCGTCACTCATTATTAGAGAAATGCAAGTCAAAACCACGATGAGGTACCACCTTACACCAGCCAGAATGGCCATCATCCAAAAGTCTACAAACAATAAGTGCTGGAGAGGGTGTGGAGAAAAAGGAACCCTAGTACACTGTTGGTGGGATTGTAAATTGGTGCAACCGCTGTGGAAAGCAGTATGGAGATTCCTCAGAAAACTAAACATAGAACTACCATTTGATCCAGCAATCCCATTCCTGGGCATCTATCCAGAGAAAACCATGACTCGCAAAGACACATGTACTCCAGTGTTCATTGCAGCACTATTTACAATAGCCAAGACATGGAAACAACCTAAATGTCCATTGACAGAGGAGTGGATCCAGAAGATGTGGTACATACACACAATGGAATATTACTCAGCCATCAAAAAGAACGAAATACCAGCATTTTTAGCAACATGGATGGACCTAGAAACTATCATGCTAAGTGAAGTCAGCCATACAATGAGACACCAACATCAAATGCTTTCACTGACATGTGGAATCTGAAAGAAGGACAGACGGAACTTCTTTGCAGAACAGATGCTGACTCACAGACATTGAAAAACTTATGGTCTCTGGAGGAGACAGTTTGGGGGTGGGGGGATGTACCTGGGCTGCAGGATGGAAATCCTGTGAAATCAGATTGTTATGATCATTATACAACTACAGATGTGATAAATTCATTTGAGTAATAAAAAAAAAATGAAAAAAAAAAGAGTAAGTTGCAGGTATGGCCTCCTATTATCCTTAAGTATTTTAGTATGTGTTTCCTAAAACCAAGGACAACCTCTTACATAAAACCACAGTATGTTTATCCAAATCAGGAAAATAACAGCGAAGCTGCACTATGATCTAATCCAGCGGCCCCATTCATATTCATATTTCAGCAGTTGCCCACTGATGTCCTTTATAGCAAAGGGATCCACACATTGTATTTAGTTACATCTTTTTAGTCTCCTTTAATCTGGACAATTTTGAGGGAGCAGATTTTAACATTCACTCTAGTGATTCATCCTGGATTCTTGGACTTGCATAAACAGTATCGTGTTTCTTTTATCATGGATTATCTCCATGGTTTTCAGTTTATAGCTGTAAAAGTATTTGTGCTTCTTTTGTCCTTCAGCTTGTAAAGTTTTCTGAAATATTGAAAACATGGAACTGGTTTCAACTGGATCTTTGTTATAATTGATTTGACTTCATTAGGCAAAGAAATAGGTCTAACAATGGATTTGCTTTTAAACAGGAAAAATGCAACCCCCTATATGGCAATACTTTGTAAAGAAAGGGTGGAGCAAACCTACATATGAGGAATAATAAGCTCAAAATTCTGCAAAGTGAGATCGGTCTTTTATCACCGTCCTTATCCTAAGAAACTCTGGGAGGCAAGTTTTCTTAAAACAGGAATTTTAAAAATCACAAGAATGTTATACTTAATTCTTTTACTCAGCAGATGGCACTGATTGGTGTTTTGAAACACAATGCCTCTGGAATAAAAAGGAAAAGGATGTGATGTGTTAAAGGATTTTGCTTGCCTCTGAATTCCATTTTGTTTTTCCATAAAATGTTAAATGGTTAAAGTAAGTATAGAAAGAATTTTTTTAGGGAAAAAAATGAAAACTTCTTAGATACAGGCTGGAATGACACACACCACATACTTTTAATTTCTTAACATTGACCACTGGTCACTCTTTAATGCAAGTAAATAAGCCTCCACCAGTTTTCAGTATTTTTATGATGCAGTTTGCTCATGGAAATTTAATAGAAATCATGTTGAGAATACCTTTACATAAATAGATTTGTGCTGCAGAGTTTTGTTTAGTTTTTCCCTTTAGTGGAACCGTTTTATTTCTTTATTAAAAAATAAGTTTTTGGGAGTTCCCATTGTGGCTCAGTAGTTAATGAACCTGACCAGTATCCGTGAGGGCACAGGTTCGATCCCTGACCTCGCTCAGTGGGTTAAGGATCCTGAGTTGCCTTGAGCTGTGGTGTAGTTTGCAGAAGTAGCTCGGATCTGGTGTTGCCATGTCTGTGGGGCAGGCCAGCAGCTACAGCTCTGATTTAACCCCTAGCCTGGGAACCTCCATATTGCTGTGGGTGCAGCCCCCAAAAGACAAAAAAATAAAATAAATAATAAGTTTGGGGGCTTCCCTGGTGGCTCAGAGGGTTAAGAATCCAGTATTGTCACTGCTGTGGCTTGGGTTGCTGCTGTGGCTCGGGTTTGATTCCTAACCTGGGAACTTCTGCATACCATGGGCATGGCCAAAAAAAAGAAAAAAGTTTTTGGTTATAAGATAATTCATGATAGTTATTAGAAAAACTGGAAAAAGTAGAAGAGCTTTTAGAAGAGACTATACATGTGTATTTCCATCCAGAGATAACTATTATGAATGTTTTGGCATATTCTCTTCATCTCTTTAGCTATTTTTTTTTTTTTTGGCCATGCCTGCTGCATGTGAAAGTTCCTGGGCCAGGGATTGAACGTGAGCCCATCAGCGACAATGCAGAGTCCTTAACTGTGAGGCCACCGGGGAACTCCATCACTTACCTCTTTTTAAACATTTATTTTTATCAAAATAATATTTGGTGGCTGGGGAATAAATGCACTGGAGAATAAACCAAATAACATATTGGGTTGAACCATATGAAACTGGTGTTTTTAAAGGTCTCAAGCTGTCACTGGTGGCTAATAACTAACATCTATTGAGAGTTTCCTATGTGCCATCATTGTTCTAATGGCTTTCTGTATATTGTTTTATTTAAGTTTCACTGACCAGTTGTTTTTCCGTATTATAAATAATCCCTTCTTACACTTTGGAAAAAACTGATGAAAAAGGAAAACGAACACTTAGAACTTGAAGGAATTTTTCAACTTAGATACATCAGGTCTTTGGCTGAAGAAATGCCAAAGTCCAAGTGCATTACTGGAATTCACTTGCTTTTCAGTTTCTGCTAACATCGTTGGAGCATTTGGCATGGGCCAGACACGACAGTGCATTTTCCTTTGTAGTCTCTTGCTCAGTCTTTCGTTTGTACTCTCTTGTTGACTGAGTTTAAGAATCTAAGCTGAGGAGTTCCCGTCGTGGCGCAGTGGTTAACAAATCTGACTAGGAACCATGAGGTTGCAGGTTCAATCCCTGGCCTCGTTCAGTGGATTAAGGATCTGGCGTTGCCACGAGCTGTGGTGTAGGTTGTAGACGCAGCTCGGATCTCGCGTTGCTGTGGCCCTGGTGTAGGCTGGCAGCCACGGCTCCGATTAGACCCCTAGCCTGGGAACCTCCATATACTGTGGGAGTGGCCCCTGAAAAAAGACAAAAAAAAAAAAAGAATCTAAGCTGAGTGTGTTGGAGCCAGAAAGGGTGAAGGCAGCAGAGGCAGGAAGTGTCCGTGTCAGCACTGAAGGACCCACCACCACTGAAAGGCTGTAGACTTTGCCACCGCTCCTTGTCAAAAATCTTTAGTTTATGAAAAATGAAATTTACATCTCTGATTTTGCTGAAACTCCTCTTTTTATAAAGCTAGGGATGCCTGAAGGCAGCTTTGAAGCTCAAAGTGGGTCATTGGATCAATAATTCCCTCTGCATGTGTGAGATTGAAGACTTTGCTGCAAATGTAGGGCTCTCTGTGAGGTCCCAGCTTGTTCCCAGCCAAATAGCAGTGCTTAACCTATTATGCATTAATATCAATTACATGTGCAATTCATACATTTCCCCCATATTTAATTTCGGAAATTTCAAGCCTATAGAAAGTATTTAAAGAATAGTTCAATAAACGTTCTTTTTACCTAGTTCACCAACTCTTAGCATTTTGCAACACATCTTCTCTAGACACACACACACACACTTTATTGTTATTGTTGCTGTTGAACTCAAGGCATTTCATTCCTAAAGTACTGTAGAACGTGTCTCCTGAAAACAAGGATTTTGTGCATAATTGCAATCCTATTATTATACCCAAGAAACTTAGTGAGACAATAATCTTACTTCATACATGGATCATATTCAAATTTACCTAATTGTCTTCAAATTTTCCTTAAAAACTAGACCTGTTCCTAAACCTTTTATTTGTTTTAATCTTTTATAACATCGATATAAGAACCCAAGCTAATTAGATTGTAAGATGTCCCATAGTATGGACTTGCTTAATTATGTTCTCATGATCAGAGTCATTTTTTGGCAAGAAGATCACAGCGGTGATGGGGTGTATTCAGTCATAATAAGAAGCAAGTGTCATTTTGACTTCGTTAGTGATGACCTTGCATATGCTTTGGCTGAGCCTTTCAGACTCTCAGCACCGTTAAAGTGAGTGGCAGCACTATTCAGAGTAGCCAAAAGGTGGAAACAACCCCCAGGTGCATCAACAGATAAACACACTGTGAACTATCCACACGTGGGAATAGCATTCAGCCATGCAAAGGAGTAAAGTACCAATACCTGTCACAACATGGATTAACCTCAAAAACTTGATGGTAAGTGAAATCTATACAAGGTTACATGTTGGATCTTTCCATTTATATGAAATATCTAGAATCGGTAAATCCATCAAAAAAAGAATGCAGATTGGTGGTGGTTAGGAATAGGGGGAGAAGGGAATAGGAGTAACTGTTTAATGGGTAAAGGTTTTACTTTGGAATGATCCAAGGGTGTAGGAGGTTAAGTCGAAGTGGGGCTTGTAAACATCATGAATGTACTGAATGCCGTTGAGCAGATTTCTTTAAAATGGTTATTTTATGTGACTTTCACCCCCATAAAAAAAATATAGTGAGTGAGAGGCAGTTTCCTCAATGATGTAGAGGAAGTGGAATCTACGTCAGTTCCGTAAATATAGAGTGGAAGTGATGGGGGCTGACTTGCGGTCTCTCACCCAGAATTTACACAAGTCAAGGCAGCTGAAGTTCAGGTCTTCAGTGTAACTTGGTTTGTGAATCTAGACAATTATTTATTTATTTATTTATTTTTATTTTGTCTTTTTAGTCCCCACCCCCTCCCTACCCCACAGCATATGGAAGTTCCCAGGCTAGGGGTCGAATTCAGCCATAGCAGTGTGGGATCTGAGCCGCATCTGCAACCTATACCATAGCTCATGGCAATGCTGGATACCTTAACCCACTGAGCAAGGTCAGGGATCAAACCCGTGTCCTCATGGATACTCGTTGGGTTCATTACTGCTGAGCCACAACGGGAACTCCCTAGACAGTTTTTAAAAACATCAACATCAGTTTTGAGAGCTGCACAATGTTTTGGAGTAAATTTTTATACCTTTCTCTTCTCCTTGGCCTCCAGTTTAGAAGAATCATGTTGCTCTGAATTGCTTGGTGGGATAAAGACAGAAAATAGAGGTGATCTCTAGTCACCTGGTTTTTATAGTGTTTTCTGCATTCGATCCAATTCAGGGTCAAGGGATTAAGAAACTATTTTGGTGTTGTTTATGGTATGAAATATAAAAGAATGTATGCAATGTGTGGAGTGGCGGTTTAAAATAGAACAGCTCCTTTGGACATTAAGATATTAATGTGTATCGGGTGGCAAAGATGTTTCTACTTAGTGAACAAGTGTTTACTGTCTGACGGATGTTAGAATGTGGAGAAACTTTATGCAAGATTACTTTTTTTTTTTTTTTGCTATTTCTTGGGCCCCTCCTGCAGCATATGAAGGTTCCCAGGCTAGGGATCGAATCGGAGCCGTAGCCACCGGCCTATGCCAGGGCCACAGCAACGCGGGATCCAAGCCACGTCTGCAACCTACACCACAGCTCACGGCAACACCAGATCCTTAACCCACTGAGCAAGGGCAGGGATCGAACCCGCAACCTCATGGTTCCTAGTCGGATTCGTTAACCGCTGCGCCACGACAGGAACTCCTATGCAAGATTACTTTTGAGAAAAGTTGCCCAAAAGTTCAAAAAAACAATTTGACTTAATACTGACAACCAATGGAATTTTGCTCAGTCATCAAAAGGAACATTTATGAGGAGGTTATAATGCCAGATTTATAATTCCAAGCAGCTGATGTGAGATTATCCTTAAGTGATCAGATACAGAGTAAAACAAATGTGTGATTAACCATGTTAAAGAAACATAACCTGTTTGATGGAAAAAAAGACCATAAGGGAAAATTTAATAGTAATTTTTCTAGGTTGGAAGAATGTGAGGGATGTTTTGTCTGCTTCTCCTTTTTTGCATTTGTCACGTGTGTCATAGTAAACACAGTTATTATAAAAATGGCTCCCATTTGTCAAGTGCTTGCTCTGTGCTGGGCACTATAGCATTTCTATGTTTATTCTCAGCAGTTCTTGGAGAGGGGTGTTGTTGCCCATTTCACAGGTAAAAGAACTGAGGCTCAATAAATAAAAGACCCCACTTGAGGTCAGATTGCTGGTTGGTGGCAGATTCCAAAATAAGGAGTCCAATTCCAGATCCACATCTTAGCCATTGTACATGCGAAACATATAACTAATGTTAGAGGTATGCTGTGTGTGTATTCAATTAGAGGAGGTGTAATTGGTTAGCAGAATTTTTTTTTTTTTTTGGTCTTTTTATTTTAGGCCTGCACCCACAGCATACGGAGGTTCTCAGGCTAGGGGTCCAATCGGAGCTGTAGCTGCTAGCCTACACCACAGCCACAGCAACTCGGGATCCGAGCTGCATCTGTGACCTACATCATAGCTCATGGCAACTCCAGATCCTTAACCCACTGAGCAAGGCCAGGGATTGAACCAGCAACCTCATGGTTCCTAGTCAGGTTCATTTCCGCCACGCCACAATGGGAACTCCAGTTAGTGGAATATTGAATTAGTACCTGGAGGACTTTGTTTCTGGACCTGCTCTTGATTTACTCTATGATGGAAATTAAGTCAATTTGCCTTCGGTCTTTGTTCCTCTTTTTTTTTTTTTTTTTTTTTCTTGGCTGTGCCCATAGCATATAAAATTTCCTAGGCCAGGGATTGAACCTGAGCCACAGCAGTGACCTGAGCACAGCAGTGATAACCTCTGTGAATCACTGAGTAAGGATTGAGTAAGCTGAATCCTTAACCTCTAGGCCACCAGGGAACTCCAGTTTCTCCTTCTTTATAGTAAAGAAAACTTCCATGTGTCTGATTCTTTATGCTTATGAACCTGCTTATGTACTTGTAAAAGACATGCACAAGTTTATGGGGTTATTATGATATTATCTTCATTAGCTAGTTTTTTTTTTTTTTTTTAAGTGACTAGGGAGTTCTTGCTGGGGTGTAGTGGGTTAAATATCCAATTGCAGGGTCTCAGTTCACTACAGAGGCACAGGTTCAATCCCTGGCCCAGTGATGTGGGTTAAAGGATCTGGCATTGCTGCAGCTGTGGCCTGGGTTACAGCTGCAGCTGGGATTCAATCCCTGGCCTGGGAATGGCCATATACTGCAGGTGCAGCCACTTAAAAAAAAAAAAAGCCTGGATTTAAGGATTAGGCAGACCCAGGATGAAGTCCTTCAGACACCCAAAGTCCCTGAGCCCCAATTTACACAACTACAAAGTGGGGACAGAAATGTGTGCCTTGAGGGTTGCAAGGAGGAGCAAATGAGGTTGCCTATGGGAGATGGTCACTACTCACTAGCTAGTCTCTCCCTCCCCTCCTGCATCATAGCTCACCTGAACTAGCTTGGAGTAGAGCATAATAATACCTATTTATGTGTCTTGTACATTTTATAAAATAAACAGAAAATTAATTAATGGTGCTACATTGTCAGCAAGAAAAACTTCATGCTGGAAAAGCAAAATAGAAAGATCTTGCAGGAACGAGGGCAGAGGACACTCTTTTGGCCTTGCTTATGGACTTGTGGAAACTCTGTTGGCAGTTCCAGAATGCAACAAAACACCCCACTGAGCGGTGAAGGGCACACGCTTCCTTAACCTTTCACACACTTTTAAACTTTAACTCACCCTGGAGAGAGCAAGTCAGCCCTCTGATGGGACTCAATTCTGTATATCTATATATCAATTCTATATATCAATACATTGGGAAATGTATTGATATATATTTCCAGAAATATAAACACATGTTCTGATTTTGCAAAGAAAAAAAAATCTGTTTCTACATCTATACCTATAAAACAATAATAGATCAAGGAGCTCTTACTCTGGTGCCATGGTGGATCATTTGGGGACAAATCTCTTTTTTTCCTTTTTTTGCAGCATTCATTTTTGTTTTTTTAAAGTTTTATTGAGGTATAGTTGATGTATAAAGTTGTGATAATTTCTGCTGTACGGGAAAGTTATTCGGTTGTGCATATACACACACATCTATTCTCTTTGGGGACAAAGCTCTTTTTAACAAAGCTGACAGGGAGTAGATAGGAGTTTGGGGCACTGGACTCAATATTTGATTAGGGACCACAGCACATAATGAAAAAGAAAGAGGCCATGACACTCCTTAAGGTAATAGTAACAGCTGGCATTTATTGGGCACTTCGTACGTCAGGCTTTATGTCCTTGTGTCCCTCCCCATAAATATTAATTTCTTCTTATAAATATTTTTTAGTATGATACATAGCACAGCCATAAAAAGAAAATGTCCAGTTTAGTTTAATGTATTACTTTAAGGCACATATTCTTGTCACTACTGCCCAGGTCAGATTTTGTCAGTTCTTACTTCATGTATTTGAAGCTATGTCATTAGGTGGGTAAACAGTTAAGATTACTCTGTCATGATGAAATGTCACAAGGTGTAATAGACAAGCAAAGATGTTGAGTCCCTCCTATGCTATTTCTAACTCTGGTAATAGAGTTCCTGAAAAAGAAGTTTGTGAGTGGAATGTGCCTTCTTCATGGGCACATGAATAATGGTTGCTCAGGAATTCACTAGTGGCCTCATGGTTAAGGACTCAGCTTTATCACTGCAGTGGCTTGGGTTCAGTCCCTGGCCCAGACACTTCCGGCTGCCGGTGGCATGATCAGTGGCTCTCAATCAAAGTGAACTTGTAGTAGGAAGTCCTCCACATCCCTCCTGTCAGTGATGGTCCCTTCATGGATCAAGTTGAGGAGGTGCAGGGCCAGGGGCAGTGGGAAGGGACCTTGAGTTTAGATGGCTCAACCACTTACATTTCATGTGGCTTGGCCAATGTCACTTTACCTCGCTAAGACACTGTTTCCCCTACTGTAAAAAGGACAGTAGGGGTGCTAGGGCTGCTTCTTTGATGATGTGGTTATATGAGGATTCAATTTAAAAATATTTTAGTGGAGTCCATGATACACTACTCGGCATATAGTAAATATCCAAGAAATGTTAAGTAGTGCTATATACCATTGCTGTCTTGTTACATTACCCGCCTGGAACTGAGGGTTGGCTTGCATGTCTTAGATTCCACCACCATGGGCCAGCGATGGTACAGCATCACAATACAGCATCACTGTGGTACAGCAGAGTGGGCAGGCGCTAAGTGGCCCTGATTCCTCAGGTCTTCCCCTTTCTTACAGCGCAGGTGTGCCTTGGAATCATTGTGCTTCTGATCATACATAACTACTGGTTCCTCTATATCCCTTATTTGACCTGGCTTTATTTTGACTGGCAAACCCCAGAGCAAGGAGGCAGGAGATCAGACTGGGTCAGAAGCTGGACCATTTGGAGGTACTTTAAAGACTATTTTCCAATTCAGGTGAGTGGAATTGTTATTACTATTTTTTTTTGTCTTTTTAGGGCCACACCCACAGCATATGGAGGTTCCCAGGCTAGGGGTTGAATCAGAGCTACAGCTGCCAGCCTACGCCACAGCCACAGCAAGGCCAGATCCGAGCCATGTCTGCGACACTGCAGCTCACAGCAGTGCTGGATCCTTAACCCACTGAGCGAGGCCAGGGATCCTCACGGATGCTAGTCAGGTTCGTTAACCACTGAGCCACAACGGGAACTCCGGTGAGTAGAATTATTTTATGTAGCATGGTTTTGAGCTGGGGAAGAATGGGAATTTGTTTTTATCACATATTTTCCCAAGCTTTTCCCTTTTCAGAGGGAGAAAGCCTATAATTCAGCCCAAGTTACTAAATGGAGTCTACGTGAAATTGACTGAAATCAGAAGGTTATGTGTGAAGGGCTCTAGGCTCAGGAAATAATTTAAAATTTTGGAAACAGCTCTACCTCAGGGAACTCAGATGAGTCATGTTCTCCATTTCCCCTTAAACATAGAACTAATTCTGAGTCCTTTTGTTTCTTATTGGAAACTAATCAGGGAACCTTTTTTTTTTTTTTTTTTTTAATCTCAATATAAATGTACTGCAGCTCGTCAAAACTTGGGACTTGGATCCAAGTCACAACTACATATTTGGGTTTCACCCCCATGGAGTGCTGGTCGTTGGCGCCTTTGGAAACTTTTGTACAAATTACTCGGAATTCAAGGAACTGTTTCCTGGCTTTACCGCCTATCTCCACGTGCTTCCATTTTGGTTCCGGTGCCCTTTCTTCCGAGAATATCTGATGAGTAGTGGTAAGTGAAGGCAGATCATTATTTCTACATTGTTCTGGTTTGGCAGGACCACAAAGAATATGCCCTCCCTAAGGAGTCGGGTTTACGGCTTCTTAGAGTAAAATCCTGCGTCTTTATCCCTCTCTGACCCTTCATATGTGTGGATGTTTCTTGCCTCCCCACTGGTTTGGGAGTGCCAGGAAGAAACAAAGGCTGTCTTTTTTCTTTTTTTCTGTAACACTCCATGTATCTAGCATTGCATCTGGAATTTAGGGATGGCCAATAGAAGTCAATGAAAATATAAAGTAATGAATGCATTGTGTATATGCAGATGTGGAGGAAAGAATCATGGCTCAAACAAGTGATATATTGCACCTTTGGAGAGGCGCTTTGTCTGTTTTTATGATGACTAGAGATGGAGTTAAGGCGGTTTATAAACTAAACATCCCGAGTCCCTTGTCTTTTACCTCCCAGATTAAGTACAACTTGGCTCAGAAATAAGAGTCTGTTCTACTCTGCTCCTCTGAACTAGTGGAAGACTTTGTGATTAGTGAAAACATAATTCTACCAATTCTGAGAATTAAATTCAGGAAAGCTACTATAAAGATGCTCTATGAATATGCGCAGAAGGCTAAGCTTGTGTTATTAGCTCTTATTTCAACTTAAGAGTCTCAATTTGTTTGATTTTCCAACTTGACCCATTTATAAGCATGAACTATAGTGCTTTATGTTAATGATCATTGTGTAGGTTAATTATTTTTGCCTTTGCATTTCTTGGCTGTAAAGAAATGGATAGTCCCTCAGACAAATTGTAATTTCAAAATCAGTAAGTGGCATAGTCGGAGATAGAATTGTTCATGGTCTTCCAGATTTTTTTTTATTACTTTCTATTATTTTCTCAATTCTCTGTTGTTATTATATAGCTGGTAGGAAATCACTAAGCACCAAAGGACCAGCATCCACAGCTGGGTTTTCGAATTCCATTTATGGACCTTCATCTATGTAATCCTGAGCTCAGAGCCCAGGTCAGGCTGCCACTGTATATGGCCTCTAGAGGGCGCACTAACACCTTTTCCCCCATCTCTTGAAGTAAGGGGAAAAAAAATTCTTTTGTTTCTAGTTTTGCAGACACTGGGTGAGAATTTTGGAAGAAAATTAAAGGGAATTTTTTTTAAATTTTATTTTTAGGGCTGTACCTGTTGCATATGGAGGCTTTCAACTTAGGGATCAAATCGGAGCTGTAGCCGCCACCTTATACCACAGCCACAGCTGCACCAGATCCGAGCCTCTTCTGCAACCTACACCAAAGCTCATGGCAACTCAGGATCCTTAACCCACTGAGCGAGGCCAGGGATTGAACCTGTGTCCTTATAGATGCTAGTCAGATTCATTTCTGCTGAGCTACCACAGGAACTCCAGGGAATTTTTAAAAATTTTATTTTTAAAGAAAATTCACAGAAATATATTGCTGTATACTGTTTGCTGATTCAAAGTCTAGCTATAGGTGGGTTTGGATGGTGTAACTGCAGGTGTTGCAAATTCGTGGCAGGAGCAACCCCTCTTCCTGGCCATGTCAGATACAAATAACCAACTTTAGGTTCTTTCTCCATGTGGAGCCACTGCCATTTACTAGAATTGGCATTTGAGATAAAGCCTGTCTACTAGACATCATGAGCTCTTCTCCTTTGCTGTAACCTGAGATGTCCTAGCGCTAAATAAAAACATCCAAACTTGCAGCCAGTGTAAACTTAGGCTGTCATGTCTTTAAAGAGTTCTCTGGCCTTCCCAGAACCAGCTTCCTAGGACAGCTCCTGGTCCAAGGTCACCCTTCTACTCTGCACTTGCCTCAGTGGCTGCCTCTGGGTGTGAAAGACAGACAGCCATGTGACCTAGGCTTCATGCAGTAAGGGACCCATAGGGTTTCAGAAGTCCTTTGCTGACAGGTGTCTGTTTTGCTCTTTTTTTTTTTGTCTTTTTTTTGTTGTTGTTGTTGTTGTTGCTATTTCTTGGGCCGCTCCCACGGCATATGGAGGTTCCCAGGCTAGGGGTTGAATCGGAGCTGTAGCCACCGGCCTACGCCAGAGCCACAGCAATGCAGGATCCAAGCCACGTCTGCAACCTACACCACAGCTCACGGCAACGCCGGATCGTTAACCCACTGAGCAAGGGCAGGGACCGAACCCGAAACCTCATGGTTCCTAGTCAGATTCGTTAACCACTGCGCCACGATGGGAACTCCTGTTTTGCTCTTACCCAAAAGATTTCTGTGGCTATAAGCTCTTGTAAGTCGGACATCTAACCCATTCCTCTTGGCCCATTTTGGTGAATCCACACCCAGCAGTTGTCGGGTAGAGCACACCCTGTGTCTCAAGGCTCATATTCCTTTCCGTCTACCCATTAATGGTGAGAAGGTAGCAGAGATGTGATCACAACAGCCTTATCTCTTATACACTTTAGATTTTATTATGTAGATTTTTTTATCGCTCAGCTTTTTATTGTAGCTTATTGATGAGAAACCTAACAGGGATTTTGAGCAAACTAGAGACTTGATTTTGCATGTTAGCTCATTCAGGCAGCAGCTGGGAGATGGGTGGGAGGGGGGCGAGCCTGGAGACTGTGACGATGGAAGGGACCTATTGCAGTCAGTGATCAAGGGAGAGGTGATGAGGGCCAGACTAGCACAGTGGCCATGGGGGTGGAAATACAAAACAAGGCATCAATGTGAAAAGTAGTTGGTAGATTCAACAAAGATTTAGTGGACTGATTCAGCCTCATGAAAGCAGCAACTGCATTTTGTCATCATATCAAGATTGTACTCAGTAGTTGTTCTGGGATGAATGAATGAGTTAGTGAGTAATGAGTCCGCATGGTGGCTGAGAAGCGGGGGACATGTAGGGATGATATCTACATTCCTACACTCCTGATGGGGTGACCGGCTGGGCGAGGATGCCACTCACGTTGATAGGTCATGTTGGAAGAAAAACAACTTTGTGGAGGAAGTAAATGCACGAGGTTGGGAAACGTGAGGTTTGAGGTGTCTCTGAGCTGTCCAGGTAGGCCTGTCTTTTGAGCTACTGGAGGTGTGGGCCTGGTGCTCGGGAGGAAGGACTCGCAGGTGATGGATTTGGGAGAACACAGCACACATAAGCGGTATTTGAATCCATGTGTAGAGGCAGTAGAGACACTGAGGGAGCCCATCTTAGTTTAGCTGCTCTAAGACAATACCATAGACTGGGTGTGATAGAATAGTAGAAATGTATTTCTCACAGTCTTAAGTCCGGGAAGTCCAGGATTGAGGCACTGGCAGATCCTGTGTCTGGTGGTGGTCTGCTTCTGGTTTGCAGGCATGCATCTTCTCGTATCTTTGCTTGGTGGAAACAGCACGCTAGCTCCCTTTCTCTCCCTATAATGACTTCAATACCATTCATGAGGGCCCAACTCTCATGACCCGATTACCTCCCAAAGACCCCAGCTCCTAATACCATGGTATGGGGGATTAGGATTTCAACAAATGAATTTTCAAAGAATGTAAATGTTCAGTGTCTGACAGCCCTAAGAAATAGCATTTACGGATGGCCTGAAGAAAGGAATTCTAAGGAGAAAACTGAGAAGAGTCGAGAGATCAGTGAAGACTGCCCCATGTCTGGAAATCCCAGAGGCCCTCATTCCAATGGAAGTGATGCCTCTGGCTCTCAAGGCATGCAGAGCAGAATGGCCATGCCTTGAGCTCAGTGAAAGTTCATACCCGTCTGGGCTCAGGTTTTCTACCCTCTAACCCACCCTCCTCTGCATCCTCTCTCTCTCTCTCTCTCTCTTTTTTTTTTTTTGTCTTTTTCCCTTTTCTAGGGCCACTTCTGCAGCATATGGGGGTTCCCAGGCTAGGGGTCTAATTGGAGCTGTATCCACTGGCCTATGCCAGAGCCACAGCAACGTGGGATCCAAGCCGTGTCTGCGACCTACACCACAGCTCACGGCAGCGCCAGATCATTAACCCACTGAGCAAGGGCAGGGATTGAACCCGCAACCTCATGGTTCCTAGTCGGATTCATTAACCACTGCGCCACAACAGGAACTCCTGCATCTTCTCTCTTTCTCTCTTTTTTTTTGCATGCACCTGCAGCATGCAGAAGTTCCTGGGCCAGGACCAGTGCCACAGCAGCAATCTGAGCCACAGCAGTTACACCAGTCCCTAACTTTCTGAGCTACCAGGGAACTGCAAAGGATGTACTTAATTTATTAATTAATTAATTTTTTTCTTTTTAGGCCTGCACCTGAGCATATGGAAGTTCCCAGGTTAGAGGTCAAATCGGAACTGCAGCTGCTGGCCTATGCCACAGCCATAGCAATGCCAGATCTGAGCCCACATCTGCAACCTACACCATAGCTCACAGCAACTCGGGATCCTTAACCCACTGAGCAAGGCCAGGGATTGAACCTACATCCTCATGGATACTAGTTGGGTTCATAACCTGCTGAGCCACAATGGGAACTCCCTAAATGATATTTTTATTACTATTATTTTTTGGCCATGCCCATGGCATGCAGAAGTTTCCAGGCCAGGAAGAGAACCTGAGCCACAGCAGTGACAACACCAAATCTTTAATCTTCTGAGCCATCAGAGATCTCCTGCGTCTTCTCTTAAGAGAATGGCTGATCATTCAGAATCTTGTCCTAATTTTATGTCCCTCCAGTAATTTCCTTTGAGAGATGAGGTGCTATGTCTTGATAAAGCTAACACCTTTCTTAATGACTAAAAAATGGATAAAATCAAGAAAGGAAGAAAGTAATAAAACATTAGAAAGCAGTTATCTCTGAAATATAGATTATACATGGTTTGTTTCCATCTTTATACTTTTCCTTCAGGAGTTCGTAGTATTTTTCTTCAAGGGTACAGAGTACAATTAAAATCTGAAAAGGAGTCTTTAAAGTTATTTTTACATGGGAAAGTCTGATACAAAGACTGAACAATTATGTAACTATGTCTTAAATAAAAAATTTACCAAAGTCAAAGTAGACATTTTGGAACTGTGCACAGATCTGGCAATTGGTGTAGGTTATTTGTCAAATGTCTACGTTTTTGAAACCATTTGCATTATAAATCCACATTTGGGAAATAAGAATCCATATAGGCTATTTGAAAACTAGCCATTGTGTGTTCAGAAGATCCAGTGCCGCCTCTTGGAGGATGTACTTTTGGGTTCTGAGCAAGGATCTGCCCGGGTATGATCAAGACCCCCACATACAGCTGTGCAGGTTGTGCACTGAACAACTCTGGGGGCACTTTTTACCCATGATACAGTGTGAATGGAGTCTATAGAATTGAGCAGTACACAACCTACCCAAACAAGTAGTAGACCTAGAAATGATCAAGTGATATTTTAAAGACCTAACCCATCACCTGCCAAAATGTTAGATCTTATTAATAGAATTGATTACCAAAGATTTGGCTGTGAAAAAATGATAAACCTGCAAAATGCTCCAAATATAAGCAGCATAGACATTTTGTTAAATATTTGCCGGTGCCATAGAATATTATGGTAAATATTTTAAAGGGTCGTTAGTTAACACCTTCTGTTTTATTCACCGAGGGCCAGTCTCAGTTTCTAAGAAAAGCGTGTCCCACGTGCTACGAAAGGAAGGAGGTGGGAACATTTCTGTCATCGTGCTTGGGGGAGCAGAAGAATCCCTGGATGCCCATCCCGGAAAGTTCACTCTGTTCATCCGCCAGCGGAAGGGATTTGTGAAAATGGCCTTGACCCATGGGTAAGTGGCTTTTCACTTCAGGGAACTGGGTCAGGGAAGTTAACACATTATTACATGAACACAAAGAAGTAAAGTAATTTTTCTGGCATGTAAAGACAGACATCCTAATTGGCTTTCCAAAGAAAATAGATATGAATATTTATGGGGAATGGAGTCCAGCCTTCCCACTAACCTAGTTCAATGTCATGGGATCCAGCTATTCAACTTGTCTTTAAAAGCAAGACAAGGAGTTCCTATTGTGCCTCAGCAGTAATGAACCCAACTAGGATCTATGAGGATGCGTGTTCAATCCCTGGCCTTGCTCAGTGGGTCAGAGATCCTGTATTGCAGTGAGCTGTGGTGTGGGTTGCAGACGCGGCTCGGATCCTGCATCACTATGGCTGTGGTGTAGGCTGGCAGCTGCAGCTCTGATTCATCCCCTAGCCTGGGAGCTTCCATGCGCTATGGGTGTGGCCCTAAAAAGAAAAAAACCAAGACAAAACAAAAAAGGCAAAATTTTATATACTCAGTGTAAATTTCCAGCCAAATGAACCAGTGAACCATGACCAAAGCCAGAGATGAAACAGAAGCTTCCTGGAATCTTGATTTTTCTATAGAATAAAATTCCACAAATTGCTAAGACTGAAGTACTTCAGGTGTAAGTCAGTTTCCATGTATGGAACATGAACTTAGTGATATGGGGGCTTGGGAACATTAAAAAAATTGTTAGGAATCTGTTGGGAAAGTCAGCTGGGCTGAATGGAATATTTAAATCCTTTTCATTGAAAATTCTGGAGTTCCTGTCGCGGCGCAGTGGTTAATGAATCCGACTAGGAACCATGAGGTTGCGGGTTCAGTCCCTGCCCTTGCTTAGTGGGTTAAGGATCCGGCATTGCCGTGAGCTGTGGTGTAGGTTGCAGATGCGGCTCGGATCCCGAGTTGCTGTGGCTCTGGCGTAGGACAGTGGCTACAGCTCCGATTCGACCCCTAGCCTGGGAACCTCCATATGCCGCGGGAGCGGCCCAAATAAAAAAAAAAAAAAAAAAGAAAAGAAAATTCTCATTCTTGGGAGTTCCTGTCGTGGCTCAGTGGTTAACAAATCTGACTAGGAACCATGAGGTTGCGGGTTCAATCCCTGGCCTTGCTCAGTGGGTTAAGGACCCAGCGTTGCCGTGAGCTGTGGTGCTCACTTGGATCTGGTGTTGCTGTGGCTCTGGTGTAGGCTGGTGGCTATGGCTCCGATTCGACCCCTAGCCTGGGAACCTCCATATGCTGAGGGTGCGGCCCCAGAAAAGGCAAAAAGACAAAAACAAAAACAAAATTCTCATTCTTCCCCCTTGTCATTTGCAGTGCTTATTTGGTGCCCGTGTTTTCTTTTGGTGAAAATGAGCTGTTTAAACAAATTAGCAACCCTGAAGGCTCCTGGCTTCGAACTGTGCAGGAGAAACTACAGAAGATCATGGGGTTTGCTTTGCCACTGTTCCATGCCAGAGGAATTTTTCAATACAATTTTGGCCTGATGCCCTATAGGAAACCCATCCATACTGTTGGTATGTACAGCAGACTAGAGGCTTGTTAAATTGAGTAAAAGGATTACCTTATTTTGAGTAATGTTTATTGTTACTAAAGTAGCTTTGAGTAAGGACTTCCTGTAGTCCTATAGATGTTATTTGAGCTTCACGTACAACATACCTTTTATTTATGAAATGACTGTATTTTCCACTTGAATGGGAATTGATTACTTTTAAAAATATTGTTATAGAGCTAAAGATAGAATCCAATTTTGTCTTCCATCATGATCAATTCCAAGCGTCTGGATATAGTTCCCTGGGCTATACAGCAGGACCTCATTGCTTATCCATCCTATGTATAATAGTTTGCATCGACCAACCCCAAACTCCCAGTCCATCCCACTCCCTCCCTCACACCCCTTGGCAACCACAAGTCTGCTTTCTATGTCTGTGAGTCTGTTTCTGTTTTATAGATAGTCTCATTTGTGCCATGTTTTGTAAGTACTGCACACTAACCAGTTATGCCACTGGAGCTATGCTCATTTGTGCCGTATTTTAGATTCCACATATAAATGATATCGTATGGTATTTATCTTTCTCTTTCTGACTTACTTCACTTAGTATGAGAATCTCTAGTTTCATCCATGTTGCTACAAATGGCATTACTTTGTTCTTTTTTATGGCTGAGTAGTATTCCATTGAGTATATGTACCACATCTTAATTCATTCGTCTGTCGACGGACATTTAGGATGCTTCCATGTCTTGGCTATTGTGAATAGTCTGAGCTTATCTTTTGATTATGGATGTGACAGAAGTGTTTATTTCATTTTTATTCTTATGGCGACACTGAAAAAATGCAAACAATCCCTATAACACCTGACATGACGGCTGCCACTAACACTCATGTATCAGCTGTGCACAGAAATCAATACTGACATTAAGAAGATGTTTATTACATACTAGCCAAATGTACAGAAGGAAGTGGTGTGGCTTTGGGATGATTTTGAATGCTTCATTTATCTTCTCTGAGCCTCAGATTTTACAACTTCAAGAGGAGACTGTTCAAACTGTCCCATCTTTTCAGGGTGACCCTGGGGCTTAGATGACACGATACGTGGGAAAGCTGTCTGTACCTCCCAGGTGCTAGGCGAGTGAGGGTTAGTAAACAGAGTAGAATGCTTCCTGAGCAGGTTGTTAAGGGATATCCAATAGTGTTTCAATTTCTCTTTGTAAACATTCTTGCTAAAATGTTAATCTGAATCAAACCATGAGGAAATAATCAGACAAATTCTGGTTGAGTGACATTGTAGAAAACTCGTGGCCTGGATTCTTCAGAAAAATCAATGTTGTCAAAGACCATAAGGAGAGAATACTTGGAGTTTCTGCTGTGGTGCCTTGGATTAAGAATTTGACTGAAGAGGCTTGGGTCACTGCAGAAGCACAGGTTCAATCCCTGGCCCAGCACAGTGGGCTAAGGATCTGGTGTTGCTGCAGCTGTCGTGTAGGTTGCAGCTGCAGCTTGGATTTGATCTCTGGCCTAGGAACTTCCATATGCCATGTGCAGGGCCATAAAAATTTTAAAAAAATTGTTTTTCATTTTTAAGAAGTTCCCATCGTAGTTACCAGTTAATGAACCCAAACTAGTATCCATAAGGATGTGGGTCTTGCTCAGTGGGTTAAGGATACGCCATTGCTGCGAGCTGTGGTGTAGGTTGCAGATGGGGCTTGGATCCCGTGTTGCTGTGGCTGTGGCATAGCCCAGCGGCTCCAGCTCCAACTGGACCCCTAGCCTGGGAAACTCCGTGTGCTGTGGGTGCAGCCTTAAAAAGACCAAAAAAAAAAAAAAATTAAATTAAAAAAACAACTGTGGTGGATTGGGAGGAAACAGCTATAAAGGATATTATTGAGACAGCTGATTAAGTTGAATGTAGATGAAGTACAAAATAATGTTGCATGGAGGTTAAAGTCCTTGGAAGTGACTATGATGGTGTGTTATATAGGACAGGGTTTTTGTTCTTGGGTATACATGCTAAAATATTTAGGGATGAGAACATGATCAAATCAATGATGTCTGCTTTCAAATGGTTCTATAAAAATAATACAGAGTTCCTGTTGTGGTACAGCGGAAACGAATCTGACTAGTGTCCATGAGGATGCGGGTTCAATCCCTGGCCTCATTCGGTGAGTGGGTTGGGGATCTGGCATTACTGTTGAGCTGTGGTGTAGGTTGTAGACATGGCTCGGATCCCATGTGGCTGTGGCTGTGGCATAGGCCTGGAGCTGTACCTCCAATTCTACCCCTAGCCTGGGAGTTTCCATGTGCCGCAGGTGCAGCTCTAAAAAGGCAATAAGTAAATAAATAAAAATAATACTAATGTGTATTAGCCATATACATGTTGTATGTGTGCATTTGTGTGCAAAATGTTTAAAATTGGTGAGTGTAGGGGAAGGGCATACAAGTACCTATTGCATTATTTTTTCTGTAGGTTTGAATTTTTTTTTTCTTAGTTCTGCTGCTGCAGCATATGGAAGTCCCTAAGCTAGGGATCACACTGGAGCTGCAGCTGCCAGCCTACGCTACAGCACAGCAACATGGGTACCGAGCCACATCTGTGACCTCCACCCAGCTTGTGGCAACACAGGATCCTTAACCCACTGAGCCAAGTCAGGGATCGAACGCACATCCTCATGGATACCAGTCAGGTTCATAACCTGCTGAGCCAGAATGGGAATTACTGAAAAAAAGAATTTTTTTTTTGATCAAAAAGTTAGAGAAGGGAATGTACCTTCTTTAAATAAAACCGGTTTGGAACCACTTGAGGACAAAAGTAGTCCATTTTGTTTCAAATCATCCTATTCCTGGTGGGGGAAAAGCAGGCTAAGGGATTTTCTGGAATAGAAAGGAAGGAAGGGGAACCTAGTTTAAATTTTAATTGTAAAGTAGGGATAAAAGGGGATAATAATATTAAGGGGATTTTAGTGTGGTGTCTGGTATAACACCACATTAAATGTGGTTATTAAGTGCTCAGTAAATATTCATGAGAGTGTGTGTGTGTGTGTGTGTGTGTGCATGCACGCGCGTGAACACATACATGCAGACATACACACACGTATCTATACACACATGCTTACATTGGGCATCTTCTGAGATTCCACCATAAGCCAGAGGTTGCCCTTGAACCCAGGTCTTGACCCTTTGCCACTCCCCTCTGCCCAGCTCTCTGCCTGGTATCTCTAGTGTACAGCCATGCAGGATGTAGAGAAAAAGTAAGTTCTGTGTGAGATCGTTAGAGAACTATGCAGACTTTTCATGATTATGGAAAGCTAGAACAAAGACTTATTGTGAAAGATCTACTCCTTGCCTCCACAAGAAGAAAGTAATGCCCATCTCCAAGCTCTTCTCCAGCTGGAAATACAATAGTTCCCAAAGCTGCTCATTCTTCATCATAGGTAAATACAGCACAGCACTGCAAAATAGAGCAAGACTGTTGTGTAAGGCGATAGTGACATCATTCATTTTGAATTGCTGGATGGAATTAGAGAAAGGAACAAAGGAGCATGCCAGCTATAAAAAGCACTGAAACATAAACAAGAGCTGAGATTCGCAACTCTACCGCAAGTGGATATTAGCTGATTTTTCCAAGGCAAGGAGTTCTACCTCCAAGAGCAGCCCGATGCAGCTGTTTTTTTTCCTTTGTGTTATAAAAAGCAGTCATGCTGCAGTTTGTGGCTTAGTCTTAGGTTGAAAACAACTTTCTTCTTCTGAGTAGTTAAAAATCCTGTCGCAGAGAGAAGGAATCCTGATCTTCTAGGACTCTGGGGACTCTTGGCAGATTTGCAAGTTTTTGTTTTGTTACCTCTGTCTCTATCCCTAAAAGGTAATTGAGAAAGGTTTCTTAATCTCTAATCCAGTTGGGGGTTCATTTATTTTATTTTATTTTCATCTTTTTAGGGCTGTACCCATGGCACATGGAAGTTCCCGGGCTTGTTTTTGAGTTGGAGTTGCAGCTGCTGGCCTATGCCACAGCAACGTGGAGTTCCAGCAGCATCTGCGACCTACACCACAGCTCATGGCAAGGCTGGATGCTTAACCCACTGAGCAAGGCCAGGGATTCCCACACCTCATGGATACTAGTTGGGTTTGTTGCACTACAATGGGAAGTCCAGTTTGGGGTTCACTTATTAATGAGGGCAGGAGTGATGGAATCTTTAATTTCCTCCGTGTGTGTGTGTGTGTGTGTGTGTGTGTGTGTGTATGCATGTATTTTATTTTTTATTTTATTTTTATTATTTTTTGTCTTTTTGCCATTTTCTTGGGCCGCTCCCACAGCATATGGAGGTTCCCAGGCTAGGGGTTGAATCGGAGCTATAGCCGATGGCCTACGCCAGAGCCAGAGCAACACAAGATCTGAGCTGCATCTTCGACCTACACCACAGCTCACGGCAATGCTGGATCCTTAACCCACTGAGCAAGGCCAAGGATCGAACCCGCAACCTCATGGTTCCTAGTCAGATTCATTAACCACTGAGCCATGACGGGAACTCCTATGTGCATGTATTTTAGAAACAAGACAAGTATAACTGTGTCTTTCTCACAGTTTAAAGGGAAAAGTCTTATGGTGATAAATTCAATACATATAAGTATGTTTGAGCTCTCTAGAAGAACTCTCTGAAATATAATAAAACCATCACTAGGAAAGCAACAGGATTGAAATTAACTGGAGGAAAGCTCATAGGAAATAAGACTCAATTAACAATTCAGAATTGGAGTTCCTGCTGTGGCACTGGCTTAAGAATCCAACTGTAGCAGCTCAGGCAGCTGCGGAGGCACAGATTTGATCCCTGTCCCTGCACAGTGGGTTAAAGGATCCTGTGCTGCTGCAGGTATGGAGTAGGTCACAGCTGTGGCTTGGATCCAGTCCCTGGCCGGGGAACTTCCATATGGCCCATGTATGGCCATTAAAACAAAAAATCCAGACTTCACAAATCCTAACTGAAGTAAGCCAGGAACAAAATGCTTCATCTTCTTAGACTGCTGTTATCTCTTTGTAAGTCCCAGCTCCCACCAGGAATAGTTGTACCTGACCTCTCCTTGGGAAGATTTCACGAAGAAAACAGAAGCTATTTCTATAAAACCATGAACTTGTTAGTAGGTCTGCAGGTAGCTTTCTCAATTGCATGTAAATTGCTGTTTGTTTGTTTTTTTTCCCCTCAAACAATGATGAAGTTCAGAGCTAGAAGGAAGCTTCAGGATCAGTTATGCTGTTATCCTGTACAGGTGAAAATTAAGGCCAGAGAGGAAACGTAGTTCCTAGCTTGGGGTACTTGCTGGTGAGTTAGCGCTGGATCTGGTCAGTTCCAGTCCTGTGCTTCTTGTGCAACATGAGCCCCCGTCACATCAGCCTCTCTTAGCCTGTATTTCAACCACAACTGAAAGCAAGATGGTTATGTTGAATTACAAAGGACGCATGTCTACTATATCTAAGTTTGACATTCAGGCTATCAAGGAAAACTGCACATAAGCTTCTTGAGGCTAAATCTGGTTAAAAAGTTAGGAATTTGAGACTATTAACGTTGCGATGAGGAGATTTATATCCTAGATCATGTATAACTTTGTGTATTTAGACACACATATATAACACCTTATGATATGTGTGTGTGTTTTTTTTTTGTCTTTTTTTGTTGTTGTTGCTATTTCTTGGGCCGCTCCCGCGGCATATGGAGGTTCCCAGGCTAGGGGTTGAATCGGAGCTGTAGCCACCGGCCTACGCCAGAGCCACAGCAACGCGGGATCCGAGCCGCGTCTGCAACCTACACCACAGCTCACGGCAACACCGGATCGTTAACCCACTGAGCAAGGGCAGGGACCGAACCCGCAACCTCATGGTTCCTAGTCGGATTCGTTAACCACTGCGCCACGACGGGAACTCCGTGTGTGTGTTTTATGTGTGTATATCACGCCCTTCTCTGTGCTCCCTCACTTCCCATACTGTTGTCACACTTCCTTCTTCCTCTGGTTTCCTCTTAAATAACCACCTTTTGTTATTGGCGTGGACTGGGCCTTGGATGTAGCAGGGGGAGTCCCAGGGTAGCCAGTGGAAACCCTGGGAGCACTGTTCTGTTACCTGCAGCCCCATTTGACCTCACGCCCAAGCTAATCAAAGGTAATAAGAAGCATTTTTCTGCCCAGAGGGTCATTGAACATCAGGTACATGTTCAACTCTTGGCGTCAGTATCAGCATCAGCCCAGCAGAGGGCGCAATGAGTATCACAGAGGACCCAGGAAAGCAGATGCTGGAGCCACTGTATCTAGTCTTTTATTAAAATCTGAGACGAGTGAGCTAAAAGTTATTTATTATATAAATGCCTTAAAAGACATGTAGGAGTTTCTAGGTTTTAAAAAATTGCTTCATTGTTAATTATACGGGTAACACCAATGCCTTCTCTTATAGAAAATTCATACAATGCAGATAAAATGTAAGCTCCCCCATCTCTTTCTCCCTCCCTCCCTCCCTCCAGGTAACAGGTAATGGTTATCAGTCTTTCTTGGCAGACTTTCTTGCTACACTAAAAGTTTCTAATGCACCTAGAAATGGAATTTTTTTTTTTTTTTGGTCGTTTTGCCCTTTTTTTGAGCTGCTCCCTCGCTATATAGAGGTTCCCAGGCTAGGGGTCTAATCGGAGCTGTAGGCACCGGCCTACACCACAGCCACAGCAACTTGGGATCCGAGCTGCGTCATCGACCTACACCACAGCTCAGGGCAACACCAGATCCTTAACCCACTGATCGAGGCCAGGGATCGAACCTGCAACCTCATGGTTCCTAGTCAGATTCGTCAACCACTGTGCCACGACAGGAACTTCTGGAATTTTTTTAAATAAATAGAATCGTACTATATTATTTTACAACTTCCCCCCTACCTGCTACATTTTAGCCATCTATGTATGTGTACACATGATTATTTCATTTTTTCAGCTGAGATATAGTTGCATATAGCAGCTTAGTTTCAAGTGTTGAGTTGATATTTGTACATATGGTAAAATGATCACCACCTTAAGTCTATTTTATATGTCACCATACATAGTTGAAAAATATTATTTAAAAAAAATTTGTTGCCAAGGATTCCATTGAATGAATGGTCTGTGGTTCACTTAATAATCTTTCTATTGAAACTTTTGGTTGCTTTTGTTTTCCACTGTTCCAAACAGTGGCATCCTTATGAATTAAGTGTGTTTTCTAGTACAGACACTTAGCAGTGAAGATACATATTCTTTTCATTTTTTTTAGGATGACATTACAAAGAGCCAGGATCTCATGATTCAAGATTTCCCGGGTAGTGATAATAGGGCACTGTGGTCTGGCTGTCAGCTGTACCCGAGGGAGCGAGCTGGTGACGTGCACACACACAGCTCTGTCCTCTTACAGCTGCAGTCAGCACAGTAGTTCATTTGACTCAAAGTCAAAACCACCAGGGTCCTGACAATCCAGCGTCTGCTGAGAAGGAACGCTCTTTATTTGTTATCAAAAGGGGTGGTGTGACCACTGCAGGCAGCCAGTAAAATGAAAAAGGAGGGGCGCTGGCAGGCCTGACGTGTTCTGATTGGGCAGATCTTTCTAGGGCTGTCCATTAGAGACAGGAGTCTGTGGTGGAGTGGCTTTGGTTTCTTCTGCATGATGTATTCTCTGTTTTTTGCAGTGGGCCGCCCCATCCCAGTTCCTCAGACCCTGCACCCAACCTCAGAGCAGATTGAAGAGTTGCATCAGACCTACATGGAGGAGCTAAGGAAATTATTTGAGGCGCACAAAGGGAAATACGGTATTCCAGAGCATGAAACTCTCATTTTTAGATAACTCTCCTCTTAGACGCATACAAGAGGGCTAGAGAACATCGCGTTGCAAGAACAAATAATTTAAATAAGTTACTTTTTTTCTTTGACTGTGGAATCAGATTTGTAACTGAGAGGTATTTTGTATGGTGGCAGATGTTGGTTTTTGTCTGTGGTAACTAAAAATCTGGTGGGCGACTGTATGGTAAAGTTGGAGATGATTACAGCCTTTTCAAAAGTCTTCTTTCTGGAGGAAGATAAAACTTGTTTTACAAGTTAAGAAAAGGCTTATAATTATACATATGCTTTAAAAAATGGCAGCTTCAAAAAAGAATTAGACTCTTTTACTAAATATCACAATAATTTAATGTGGTTTTGCTGAGTACGACAGCTGTTGTTTAGCACAGCTGGAACATTTACGAAACAGTATGTAAAATAATTTGCCATGTAGAGCTAGAGGCATTTTTTTTTTTTTTTCTTTTCCTGCTTGCACAGTCCACTCGTTAGCCAGTAATATGACTTTAAGACTTAGTTCATTTGGTCCTTTAGGTCATAGCAACCAATGCATTTTACACAATATTAAAGAGGGTTTTTTTTTGCCATTTTGGAAATGGACTGAATCTACCATATGGAGACCCATGTGGAGAAGAATATGTCTTCTCTCTTCTAATCATATTTAGAAATACTCATCCGTGTCATTTTCTTAGAAATACATTCACTTACTACAGGCAAAGAGGTCTCTTGGAGGACATACTTTTGACATGTTTTAAGACTTTTTGTAATTCCAAAAGATTTTCACGGTAATGGAAGTGGTCTTAATTTTCTTCCCTTAAGGCCTCTTCTGGTAAGGTGAGCTCTGAAAGAAAGTGCCCTCTCTAGGGACAGGTGACTGGTTCATAGCTGACACAGGTTACATGATTCTCCTGGGAACCAGAACGTTAGGTCCAAGAGAGCGTGAGCCTTCCCTTCTGTTCCCTGATGTCCCCCAGGGCCTGGGTCAGCTCATGATGCTTGGTAGGCATGAAATAAGTCCTTGTTTCATGAATGTATTCCTAGGTGAACACATAAGCTTTGCCAGAAGGTGATGTGTCTTTAAAGCTATGCTATAGGATGCCACCAATTCTAGGAAAAGACCCATTTTCAGGAGATAATTTGCTAGGGCTGATGGTCCCATGCCAGTACTTGACAATGCCGCAGGTTAGTTTCTCAGGAGCAAGTCAGAAGGAGGTTGCTGAGACTCAGTCTCTAAGCCTTAGGTAATTAATTATTCAATAAGTAAGAGAATGTCTAGTTTCCCAATCATCTCCACCGCTGCCTGTTACCTCTCACCTCCTCCATTCTCCATATCTGGGGGCAACTACCTTCAGTTGTTATAACTTATTGGTAATATGTGTTAAAGCCACTGATTTTTAAAACATCAAGCCATGGGCTAGAGCGCAAATAGGGTTTAGCAACAGTAAAACAGACTCATGCTGGGTAACGTCTTGAGTAGAAAAGGATTTCACACACAAAAAAGTGAACCTTCTCAATTGTTCCATATAGGACTTTTTGGCCAGCATCCCTCTGGCTTCATGTGGTAGAGCAGTCCAGGAGTCCATTGACCCATGGCCTTAAAAAGACATCAAATTTTTTTTTTTTTTTTTTTTTGTCAAAGCAGGAAATAGGACACATTTTGGTAGATGTGGCTAATTTGACTATAAATCCTTTGGAGTATTACTCAATACCAAACAAATGTAAAAGAAGCTCCACTTACATAAAATTACACCCTAGCTGGTCACAAGTCAGTATTTCAGAAGACTCTGTGGCCCAGATAACCACAGCAACTAAAGGCCTTTATATTATTATAAAACCCATGATTTTCATTCCTTTGGAGCAGTTTATGAAAATCTCATGACACAGTCTTTTCGCAGTTTCGCAAAGGTATGTATGACTTTTAATCTCACACTCAGTACTGTCAGGGCCTGACTGACCACTAACTTCCACTGCATCACCTAGAAAACAGTGAAAGCCCATATAGGGTAAAGCAGAGGCACTGAAAAATGCGAAAAGTTCTGCTCTGATGAATTTATCTAGAATTTTGCCATTGCAAAATCTAGACATCAGCAACTTTAATTCTTGGCCTGCACAAAATCTTATTTTTAAGTACGTATTAGGGAGTTTACCTCTTCCTTTCTTAGGGTCTCCAAAGGTCTAAATCCAGCCAGGCCAGAACTCCTTTCATACATTTTTTTTCTTTTTTTTGTATCTTCTAGGGCTGCACCCGAGGCATATGGTGGTTCCCAGGCTAGGGGTCTAATCAGAGCTACAGCTGCTGGCCTTCGCCAGAGCCACAGCAACTTGGGATCTGAACCACATCTGCAACCTACACCACAGCTCATGGCAACACCAGATCCTTAACCCACTGAGCGAGGCCAGGGATTGAACCCTCAAGCTCATGGTTCCTAGTTGGATTTGTTAACCACTGAACCATGACGGGAACTCCCTAGAAGTCCTTTCATAAACTCAAAGCATCAGTTCCATATAGTCCTACAGGTTGCAAATGAATGTTCTGAATTTTTGCTGCAACATAAACGTGAGTCATGAATTGCATTTAGTAGTATATTTTGATGGAGCTCTCCATTTTAAAGGTTCTCATCTAATCTGTAATTGCATATAAAATTTAAACAGTAAAACAATGACACCAAAACAACAACAAAAATAACCTCAGAACACCGGGAGAGAAGCTGGGCCGGGAGAGAAATTGCGCATTTATGCTGTCGGATTTGGACATTTCTTTCTCCTGCGTTTCCTTTGCACACTGGGTGCAGGCTGAGTCATTTCCTTTGTCTTGCAGCTAGAAATCTTGAAGTTGTCTCTACCCTGCCAGGTCTATCACACTCACAAGAAAGCTGCAGCTTTGGTGCTTGGGAAAGCCAGCCAGTTTTGCTCTGACCCACGGGGAACCAGGATGAGGGATGCTTTGTGATTTACACAAACTCTTCACCATGACCGTGAAAACAATCAAAGTCTGTCTACTTCAGGGACATCTATGCCTTTATTGTGAGTGTCGGGTTATGTGTAAAACCCCTACTTTCCTCAAGTTACACTTCTGTCCTGGGAAGCTCAGGAAGTGGAATCTGGATTCATTGTCCTTATTTCCACAACTTTACCTTGATTCCAAACTACCTCACTGGTGCAGATCACCAAGTTTGTGATAAATACGAAAATAAGTTTGGGGTGTGTTCACCTCTGTCTTCTTTTCCTCTAAAATAAGAGACAGTGTTGATGGGCTTTGTCATTTGGTTGGTTTTTGCCAACAGCCCAAGGTTGCTAGTTCTCACATTTGTTTTTAAAACTAAGTGATAAAATGTCTATTTGTGGGGCTGGGAGAGTTCCTTCAAATAGAATTTGAATATCTTTTTAGAGGAGAAAATCCAGGCACCTTCAAAACAACCAGCTAGTTACTCCGGTTTCTCTAGGGTAGCAAACACAGCAGCAGTTCTTGATGCTTGAAACAAAGGGATTTCTCTAATGCCTTATATTTTAGTTATTTTAATGACTCCTTCCCAAACACCTTCAGCTTGGTGCCTTACTATCTTATATAAGAAGAAAGTTGATCTCAATCCATAGATCAGTCATGGGATGGTGAGTTCCTCCTGGCAGAATCACTCACTGTCTTGTGTGAGTTTTGATCCTGGCCCCGAGAGGATAGACTTTCATGCCTCTCCATGAATGCCTGTGGCACTAACCTGGCAGTTTGATGGACGGTGCCATGGAAGCCAAATTTGAGAGTCAGAAGGGATGTCATAGCCTGTCAGTTATTCCTTCTGCTGATGAAGCGGTTGAACCCCAGTGAGGTTTAATATGGATTGGAACTAACTCCGTGTTATAGATTAAACAGGAGGTCCTGCTCTCCCATGACTGTTGATTAATCAACCAACAATCCTCCTATAAAGCGAAAGTATCAAAAAATAGAGTACAATAAAAAACAACACCTAAGGCAAGGGATTTAACAACTCTGCAGCAAACTGTGTCTTATTGAGATTGAGGCCATTTTTCTTTCTTGAGATCAGTACACGGCATTGTTGATTTTCCCTTATGCAAGAGCTATTTTGGGGATACATCCTGGGCAAAGTCCAAGTTTCCAACAACAAGCTTAGCCACTGAAGCCTTATATATCAGAGCAGCAGGGTAGGGCAAGGTGCCTCCTGCCTAGGGAGAGTGGCAGACCTTGCCAGAGTCTTTCCTTTCAGCTGTGTTGCCATCATTAATGTCACCAAAGTAACCCTACTACTCATACAAAGGTGCAAGCAGAGATTCTGTCACCTATGGACAGCCCCAAGTCCAGAGTCATTCTGGATCCAGCCTTATTCAGTTGCATTGTCATAGCTGCTTTAAAAATTTTTTTTAAATAGCTCTTAGATTCTGGTTAAGAATGATCTTAGGCTCTCTTGAGAATAAAGATAAATCTTCCCTTTGTTTTATTCCCAAGGAGTGTGTGTTTCTTTCCTATTCCATTTGCAGACCAACTTGGAGCCTGGTAGGATTTCTTCTTTTTTTGTTGTTGTTGTTGGTCTTTTTAGGGCCACACATGTGGCATATGGAAATTCCCAGGCTAGGGATCTAATTGGAGCTGCAGCTGCCTGCCTACGCCACAGCCACAGCAATGCTGGATCCAAGTCGCATCTGCAACATACTACAGCTCATGGCGAAGCTGGATCCTTAACCCACTGAAGGAGACCAGGGATCGAACTTACATCCTCATGGATGGGTTCATTACTGCTGAACCATGACAAGAACTCCTCTGGTTGGATTTTAAACCCTCTTTTATGGGGGTGCAGTCATGTTGACACTACCAGAGAAAACTCGAGTCTTTTCTACTTCTCAGGCTTCTGTGTTCAAATCATCCTTCAGCCTCTGGACTTGCCCTAACTGGCCCAGTGACCTGGACTTAGGGGCTTCCTACGTAAATAGAGTTAGGAGTGAACCATCTCCAAGATTTCTTCTGGCTCTGTCTCTATGGTCACTGCCTGGCTTTTTCTGCCATGGTAATGACATCTGGCTGGAGATTTACCTGGTGACTTTTCCTTTTCCTGTACCCTCCTCACTCGTGTTCCTCCAAGACATGCAGTGAGTTCAAATGATTATCTGACTTTTTTGGTATTTTTCTAAGGAAATAACATACATCTCTAAGTAAAAATAGAAAATTCTCCAAGAGCTTTCCTCCTTTGTAGTATTCAAAACTAAGGAATAACCGTTTGTTACTTGTTAACCTCTTCGTAGGAGATGGTGGTGAAGTTTTCTGTTTTCTATATTGTATGTGTGGCTGTGCACTTTTTGAAAGCTCTCGGTTTGTAAAGTTTTGACCAATAAATGTGTTCTGCGCCCGAGTTATCAATGCGTGGGTGTGATATTTCACCCTGGATCGAATGGTTTTCCTTTTCCGATACCTTGACAAGGCTGAATTAACTTGGACTTGGGGTCAATACAAACAAGAGAATTGCAGCGAAACTGTGAGCATCGCCAATTCTCATACCGAAGGGTCAAACCTTTAAATTCGCTTGATGGGTAAAAGAGCAGAAAGCAGGGGCAGGGCTGACAGGAAAGTGCAGGTGTGCAGGGTGAAGCAAGAACAGAGGACAGGAAGAGGCAAGAAGTCAGGAAGTTGCTGTCATCGCATGTGGTTGGAGTTGGTGTGAAACTCTCAAATCCAGGAATATTCAAACACTGATCAAAAAATCTCCAGATTCCTCACCAAGGGAATCCCTGCTAGTGGGTACGGGGTTTCTTTTGTGATGAGGCCTATGTTCTTGAATTGGCTTGTGGCGGGAGTTCTTGTGGTGGCTCAGCGGTTAACAAATCCGACTAGGAACCATGCGGTGGCAGGTGTGATCCCTGCCCTCGCTCAGTGGGTTAAGGATCGGCATTGCCCGGAGCTGTGGTGTAGGTTACAGTGGCGGCTCGGGTCCGGCATTGCTGTGGCTGTGGTGTAGGCCAGCAGCTGCAGCTCTGATTCAACTCCTAGCCTGGGAAATCTCCACATGCCATGTGGATGTGGCCCTAAAAAAATAAAAGTAAAATTGGATTGTGGTGACTATAGGACAACTCTCTGAATATTTGAAAAACCCCTAAAGTCTACATTTAGGGTGAGTTTTATGGTATGTGAATTATATCTCAATAAAAATGTTTTGGAGTTCCCATCGTGGTTCAGTGGGTAATGAATCCGACTATGAACTGTGAGGTTGCGGGTTCGATCCCTTGCCTCGCTCAGTGGGTTAAGGATCCAGTGTTGCCGTGAGCTGTGGTGAAGGTCACAGATGCCGCTCGGATCCTGCACTGCTGTGGTGTAGGCTGGCAGCTACAGCTCCGATTAGACCCCTGGCCTGGGAACCTCCATATGCCATAGGTGTGGACCTAGAAAAGACAACAAAAATCAATCAAATCAAATCAAATCAAAAGGTATTTTATAAACTCAAGTCACTCAGACACTTGCCAAAATAAAGGAAGAAGTTAAAAACTAAATCTCCCTTTTTTATGTGTCAAAGATGAAATTGCCTCCCTTTGATGCCAGCACTTTGGATGACAGTTCATGCCTTGATTTTTGAAACCCATTGGTGTTTCTGGCTTCATTATCAAAATAGATGTTTTCAGTACTCTTTTAAAGTGTTTCATTGGATAAAGAACATGCTGATTTGGGGGGAGTTTTGGGGTTTTTTGGCCACGCCCATGGCATGCAGAAACTCCTGGGCCAGGGATCGAATCCATGCCACAACAGTGACCTAAGCCCCTGCAGTGACAACACTGGATCCTTAACCTGCTGTGCCACAAGAGAACTACCACACTGTTTTATTGTGTAAAATACCATTTGACTTAATTTTTTCCCAGCACTTTGTTTATACTGTAGCTAAAGACTAGTAAATACGTCATGTAATGATAATCAATATTTATTGACCACCTCCAGTGTGCCAGATTCAGGGCTACGTACTTTGTGTACATCATGGCATTTAGCTCTTAAAATAGCCCTATGGATTGGTACTATTTTTGTCCCAAAAGAACTGCGGCTTGGGAATTCCCATTGTGGCTCAGTGGTAATGAATCCATGAGGATGAGGGTTCCATCCCTGGGCTTGTTCATTGGGTTAAGGATCCAGCGTTGCCATGAGCTGTGGTGTAGGTCACAGATGTGGCTTGGATCCTGCATTGCTGTGGCTGTGGTTTAGGCTGGGGGCCGCAGCTCCGATTCGACTGCTAGCCCAGGAACTTCCATATGCAGTAGGTGCCGCCCTAAAAAAAACAAAAAGAAAAGTACTGCAGAGGGAGGGGTGGCCCTTGGAACCAGGGACAATCTTGATCACATACCCACCCACATAGCTCCCCTTTCCTGTCTTCTTTTGTTGTTCAGGTTTTGTCAAAACGTTGGCTTTTAGGAGTTCCCCCGTGGCTCAGCAGGTTAAGGATCTGGCATTGTCACTGCAGCAGCTTGGGTTGCTCCTGTGGCGCATGTTCAGTCACTGGCTTGGGAACTGCCACATTCTGTGGGCACGACACACACAAAAAAAAGAAAAATAAAAAAACTTTGGCTTCTACTTTGTCCATAATTTAGGAAAAAGAAAAGAGGAAGTGAGGGGGCAAGTTGAATTCCAAGAAGCAACCAAGAAACTTACTTTCTGTCAGAGGTCAGGTCAAGGACTGTGAAAGTAGGGAGTAGTTAATAAGGAAGCAAGGGGGCTACATGGACATTTTACACGAAAGGACTGTTCATATTCCCTTCCATGGTGTGTCCTTGTCCTGGAGGATTTTCATGTTAGTGACAGGTGACAAGAACACATCCAGTGCTGCTAGAGTGAAATCTTATCTCAGAAATGGTGCTCCTGGAGTTCCCATTGTGACACAGTGGAAATGAACCCAACTCGTATCCATGAGGATGTGGGTTTGATCCCTGGCCTCGCTCAGTGGATTAAGGATCCAGCATTGTCCTGAGCTGTGGTGCAGGTCACAGACGCAGCTCGGATCTGGTGTTGCTGTGGCTGTGGCGCAGACCAGCAGCTATAGCTCCGATTAAACCCCTAGCCTGGGAACATCCATATATTGCGGGTGTGGGCTCTAAAAAGACAAAAAAAAAAAAAAAAAAGAGAGAGAAAGAAAGAAATGGTGCTCCACTGGAGTTCCTGCTGTGGTGCAGTGGGTTAAGGATCCAGCATTGCCAAAGCTGTGACTCAGATTTGATCCCTGGCCTGGGGACTTCTTATGCCACAGGTGTAGCCAAAAAAATAAAAAAAGAAGTGGTGCCCCACTGAAGGAAGATCTGTCCTCTCCTCAGCTCCTTCCTGGTAATGTGAAGGAGTGATTCCTGCCTCACCTAGACATCTAGACAGCTGAAAATCTTATCTGAAAATATGGGAGACTCTGAAAGCCCATTTGTCCTCTAATAACATGCCAACTTGACAGATGATATTAGCAACTAGCCCAAAGATCAAGCAGTCAAGTGATAACAGAGTGATAAGATGATGTTTAAATATGCATTGGCAATGTGACCATTAGAATGATATATTTATATTTATTGCTGAGAGTTCTGTGAAACAAACCATCAGGATAATTTGGCTACAGTCACTGAGTGTAGATGTTTCTATGACAGAGCCTTGGCAAAAGCAATGTGCCCAAGCGGTCATTTGTGGCCACAGAGATCTCTTTTCATAAGGAACTATTGATATTGAACTTTCTAATTGCTCTGAAGCTGTTACCCCATCCTCTTGACCTGACTTTATTGCAGATAATATTTTCCTTTCCACATCTTGATAGGCTTAGAAACTGCCCCAGGGCTATTATTTCAAAAGAGAAATTTTTTCTTCCATCCTGTCTGTGATTTCTCTTTGCTCTGGGCTCTAGTTTTTGCGAAACAGAGGGAGGTAGTAAATTCAGTCTGATCCTCTATCTGGGGTATGTAATGTGTTTTCTGCTAATTCACTGAGTTCCATCAGGGTTATTCTCTGCCAGAATTATTTGGCAAGAATCCACTAAAGAATTGCTTTCAGCTTTGTTTGTGGTTACTAAAGTCAATTGGAATTTCCTACATCTCCCAGCAATTCAAAGATTCTGGTGGAAGCGCGAAGGCCCAGGCTGCAAGGTGCATTTCTGCCAGTAAATGCAAGAAGTTGACGTGCAGTGTGGAGGAAGATGCTTAGGGCCCAGTTCTGAACATTTTCCCAAGCAGTTAGACAATTTTGATCAAGCACTGACTCAGGGAAAAGAACCAAGGCACAAGAAGTGTGTTCTGCCCTCACTGGGGCCGTAATTGGAAAGTATTTCATAGGAGAGAGAGGGAAGCAGATGTCATAAGAGCAGAGCTTTGGCTGTGCAGAGAGAGGCATTCTGGCTAAAGGATCTGGGAGGAGTCAGCGAGGAAATGGAATCAACTTGGGCTTGCAAGGCTGAGGAAGTGCTAGATGAGCACAAACGGGATGCTCAGACAGAGGTGTCAGGATAGGGTGGTCAGCTTGTCACAGCTTGTCCAAGACTTTCCTGGTTTTAGCAGTGAAAGTTCCCGTCCCAGGAACCCCTCAGTCTTAAGCAAAGTGAGACGACTGGCCACCCAAGGTGGAAAGGCAGAGCTAGAGGCTACCTCTACCTGTAGAAGGGGTGGCAGGAAGCATTTTTGTTGTGCTTGTTTTTTGTTGTTTTTGGCTTTGTTTTTGTTTGTTTATTTGTGCATGTATTTTTTAATGTTCCAGAGAGCAGCTTTTTCTTTTCTTTCTTTCTTTTTTTTTTTTTTTTAGGGTTGCACCTGTGGCATGTGGAAGTTCCCAAGCTAGAGGTTGAATCAGAGCTGCTGCTACCAGCCTACACCACAGGCACAGCAACGTGGGATCCTAGCCACAGCTCATGGCAATGCTGGATCCTTAACCCACTGAGCAAGGCCAGGAATCGAACCCAAATCCTCATAGATACTAGTCAGGTTCTTAACCCACTGAGCCGCAATGAACTCCTTTTTTTTTTTTTTTTTTTGGGTTGCCCCACAGAATATGGAGTTCCCAGTCCAGGGACCAGATCCGAGCCGCAATTGCAAAGTTGAACTCCCCTCAATTGGAGGCTAGGTTACATGACCACAATCAAATTCCTAAAGAAACAGGAAAGTTTCTTACGGGAAGCATCTGTCTAAGTTATTCTTTCCCCAGTGACCATTGTTGAGACTTACAGTTAGAAAAAAACTGTAGACTTCATCAAATCAATTCCAACTCCAGAGACCCAAGAAAGCCTTAGGTCTTTGACCAAACAAGTGATATATCCGATAGAAATGCAGTCAACCTCATGCTTGTTTCATCCTGGTGACAGAAATGTCACCACAGCTCCGGACATCACATCACATCTCTCTTCTTTTTATTAGGACCTACACTATCTTCCTCACAATCTCTCTTGCAAGCTTTGATGTTTTCTTGGCCAGAACCAGGTCCCTTGTTTCCCCCTTCCCTGACAAATATGGCTGGGAAAGTGAGTATTGATTTTCTACTCTCTGTAGCCGGGGTTGGCAAATATAAAGACTGAGAGGCATTGGTCTCTGTCTACAACTACTCAATTCTGCTATGTAATGCAAAAGCAGCCACAGATGATAATGTATATGCAAATGAAGGTGGCTGTGTTCCAAATAACTTTATTTATGCACAGTGAATTTTGAATTTCAGGTGATCTCATGAAATATCATTTTCCTCTCGATCTTTCTTCAGCTGTAGACAACTGGCTCCCAGGCTCTGCAAAAACAGGATCTGAGTCCCCTATGTCAGAGGAGGGTGTGAATGGCTTTGGAAGGCCTCCCATGTGCTTTGGCAGTTAGGCTCTGCACTTCGAATATAGATTATTGCAAAGTGATGACATGCTCAATCTATCAAGCCAACTTTAATTTCCCTGAGAGCAATAAGAAACGCCTGCTTTCCAGTCACGTTCTTTGTCATGAACAAAGTAAAGTTGACCAGATACCTTTAACTCAGAAAATCTGTACTGCTGCTCTCCTGGGTCAGAAGACCTTATGTATTTTACGCATTTTGTCTTAAGTTGCCCTGTAGTGACTGCAAAACTGAATTGGACTCTATGTGAGAAGATGCTAGAAAAATCTAGAACTGTAACCAGAAAATTATTGACACTCTCACAAAGGCATTTGCATAATTGCTCAAAGGTCTGTTTGCATCAACCTCATAAAAATTCAGAGCTAAAATTACCCTAGATACTGTTTAAAACAGGAAAATGATGTGTTAGATACACTGATGTAATGATTATTTGAAAGAATCTCTAAAATCTTACACATTCATTTTCTTAGACACTTTCTATTCTCTTTTGAACTTCATAGTTAATTTTATAATTATATTGTGTGAAGGTATATTTCTACATAAGTATTAAAACATGTACATATATTTTTAATAGGATATAATTCTAATATAATATGTATACTATGAATAACCTAGAGATATATTATACATATATACATGTAATAGGATGTGTCCTTCTTAAAAAAAGAAATGTGTTATGTAGCTGGAGAGTCTAGGGATTCAGGGATGAATCCATCACTCTATGGCTCAAGTGATGTCATCAGAACTAGTCTTGCAAAAAAAAAAAAGGATTTCCTGTTGTAGCTCAGTGAGTTAGGGTCCTGATGTCATCTCCCTGAAGATGTGGTTTTGAGCCCTAACATTGCTCAGTGGGTTAAGGATCTGCAAGCTGTGGTGTAGGTTGCAGATGCAGCTTGGATCTGGCATTGCTGTGGGTGTGGTGTAGGCCTCAGCTGCAGCTCTGATTCCACCCCTAGTCTGGGAACTTCCATATGCTGCAGGTGCAACCCTAAAAAGAAACAAAACCAAAACCAAAAAAAAAAAACTAGTCTTGCTCCATCTCTCCCGTCTTCTCCCCACTGTGTGGACTTCATGCTCAGACTCCCTTCTCGGTGATAAAAAGGGCACCAGCAGATTCAGGCACACTTCCTACCAGGTCAGCATTCCCAGATGAAAAAGAGCTGCTCCTTTTCCCAGGATTGGAGTTCCATTGAACTTACTTGGATCATGTGTTCACTCCTGAACACATCACTATGGTCAAGAGGTTGGAATATGCTGACTGGCCTGGCTTGGGCTGTGTGGTTGAGTGTCCCTCCCTAGAGTCGGGGGTCTTGTGGAACTGGCTGGTTTGCCTGAATCACATGGTCAGAGAGTAGAGGATGAATGGGTCCCCAAAGGAAAATCAGAGTGAATGGATTCTGGAAAGACAGTTGAAGGCATGGACATTGGACTTTTAACAAAGGGATCGAGAAGAGGATGAGGAGACTCAAGGAAAAGGAATGAGGAATGGGAGAACTTGAGAATGTAAAGAAAATGTTTTGTAGTCAATGGGGCAAGGTCAGTGATTCACAAACTTGGCAATGTATCAGAAAAATTCTAGGTAATTAAAAAAAAAAAGATTTCCATTCCTTACCCAGGACTGTCTGAATCAGAATCCAAGAGTTGAAGCTGCCACATTTACACTCTAGCCCATGGGAAAACCAAGAGCAGAGAAGCACAGAGTCTGTTAAGGCCATGGCTCAAAAGAGCACACATGACTTCCACTTGCATTATATTGGCATAGCAGGTTGCAAGGGAAGCTGGAAAGTATAGTCCTTCTATCACCTAAGCTATGAATATATTTTTGTCTTGTCTCTTAATACACACACTCACATATGTACATAAATAGCTAAGTGGGCATATGTCCAGCTAATATCAGACACCTAAAAATAAAACATTTATTTCAGTGAAACATGAAACTGCTCTGAAATAAGAATAAATAAAATAAAATGGTGAAAAGTCAAAAAGTCCAAGAGAACAAGGGAGGAGTGAGAGGAGAAAGTGATGTCAACACTATTTTGCAAAATGGAAAACAGATGGACAAGTGGTAACTGACTTGGCAGAGCAGAAAAAAAATCAGAAATTTAATGCCAGAGAGGGTGATGGGGAATGGCCGGTATGAGGAAAGCTGATTCCCATTGCAGAAAAGGCCAAACCATGAAAGGCACCAGCTATGAAAAGTCAGATGTGAAGAGGACAAAAAAAAATCAATTGAAAGTCTCTTGAAGGGGCCACTCCCAGATTCCCTGCAGCCTCTACATCCCCTGAATATAGCACAACTTTGCTCTTGGAAATTCTAGGGGAACTCTGAGTTTTGGGAAACCAGGCTCAACGGAGGGAGTTGGGGTGGTGAGGTGCCCTAAAAGCACACTGAGTGACAATCTTTATATAGAATGATACTTCCCATAGCCCCCTTCCCGTACTAGGTTCCCATAATCCTGTGCGGCCGGGTTTATATTGTCCCCCACAGGAGAGTGGAGAATTCCTCTTTTGGGAAGTCAACCAACCCAAGAGAGAAGACCTATAGATTCCAATCCTTATGGCTCCCCATCTGCCAAAATATAATGGGATGGACCAATGAATAAACTCTTATTTATGTAGAGCTGCTGGTCAGCGTTTCAGTGATAGTAATGGACATCCAAGAATGGCAAGACAGTTCGAGAAAGCTGAATAGGGTGTTGCACACAAATTGAGCTTTCCTGTGACTGACAAAAAAACAAACAAACAAAAAAAGCCTTCAACGGGAGCGAATATAACAAACGAGGAACACGGGACAGATGGAGACAGTGGGGGAAAACTTAACGGTAGTTTATAGCTTTAGAGAGACAAGAGGAGAATTTGCAACAATAAAACAAGAACAGAATGCTTGTAAAAAAACATTAAGAAAAAAGAAAGTGATGAGGTCCCACTGCATAGGGAATTATATCTAGTCTCTTGTGATAGAACAAGATGGAGGATAATATGAGAAAAAGAATGTGTATATACGTATGGATGGGTTACTTTGCTGTACAGAAGAAATTGGCACAGCATTGTAAATCAACTGTATTATATTGTTATTATTATTATTTTGCTTTTTAGGGCCACACCCATGGCATATGGAAGTTCCCAGGCCAGGGGTAGAATTGGAGCTACAGCTGCCGGCTGTCAGCACAGCCATAGCAATTCAGGATCTGAGCCGCATCTGCAACCTACACCACAGCTCAGGGCAATGCCAGATCTTTAACCCACTGAGCAAGGCCAGGGTTCAAACCAGCATCCTCATGGATCCTAGTTGAGTTTGTTACTGCTGAGCCACGACAGCAACTCCTATAAATCAACTGCATTTTAATTAAATTTTTTTTGTCTTTTTAGGGCCATACCCGTGGCATATGGAGGTTCCCAGGCTAGGGGTCTAATCGGAGCTGTTGCTGCCAGCCTCTGCCACAGCCACAGCAATTCGGGATCCAAGCTGCATCTGCGACCTACACCACAGCTCACTGCAACGCCAGATCCTTAACCCACTGAGCAAGGCCAGGGATCGAACCTGAAACCTCATGTTTCCTAGTCGGTTTCGTTACCTCTGCGCCACGACAGGAACTCCAACTGCATTTTAATTTTTAAAAATTTTAAAAAATTAGAAAAAGAAAAAAGAAAGTGATATAACCATACAGGGATGATAGGAGGAGAAAAACAGGTGCAGGAGTGTATGAGGGAGCCAGATTCTCCTATTTGCAAAGAGAGCCAACAGATGGAATCTAACATAAAAATGTCAAGAAATAGCAATTTAAGCATGTAATTTAGAATATAGACATAAACACATACAGAAAGCTAAATAAGTAGAAAACTACTGCCTTGAAGTGGGACTTGAGGGTGGTGAAAATGGAGCTGAAGAATGCTTCTTTGGGGAGTTAACGAGCCCAGCTAGGATCCATGAGGATGCGGGTCTGATCCCTGGCCTTGCTCAGTGGGTTAAGGATCCAGTGTTCCCATGAGAGCTGTGGTGTAGGTTGCAGATGCAGTTCGGATCCTGAGTTGCTGTGGCTGTGGTGTAGGCTGGCAGCTGTAGCTCTGATTCGACCCCTAGCCTGGAAACATCCACATACCTCCATATGCCGCAGGTGTGGCCCTAAAAAAAAAAAAAAAAAGAATGCTGCTTTTTATTGTAAGCCAATAGTTATTTGATATATGAATCCATGCATATAACATGAAAAAACGAGTTTTAACATGTTTAATATTATTTTAAAATATTTTATAGTTTAAAATATTTAAAAATGGTAATATCTCGTATCTCAAAGACTCCTTCCCAACGAGATGTGATATAAATGTACTAGAAGTCTCAGTGTTAGGTAATTAGTGAGAAGTGCAGCACAGATGGACCAGGGGGAAAAAACTATTTACAAGGGAGCTCATGGGTTGAAGACATGAAAGCATTTGAAAGAACCCTGGAACTTTCAGGACATAAAGTGAGAACTCTTATTTTAAGAAATCTGAGCAAGCCATTACAGACCAAGCTGCCAAATAGAGACAGGGTCAGCAGATGTTGTAGACATTACAGATGCCATTATTTTTAAAAAAAATTGTTTATTTCAATAAAATCTGTTTGTTTGGATAATATTGAGAAATGAAGTCTTGCTTCTCCCTTTGAATTATAACCGGAAATGCCTTGCCTTAGCAGCAAGCCAGATGCCACCAACTGGCTTCTCAAAGCCCCCTCTCCCTGCGTGGCGTCCCCTGAAGCAGGAAGGGCACTTACTTTCTCAGTCTTCCTCTCAGCTAGGAGGGCCTGTGTGTCCCAGTTCTGGCCAGTGCGGTATAAGAGAGTCTGCTAAAGGACCTCTGGCGAGTTTTGACCCTCCTGATGAGGAGTTGGGGTCCTGGGAGAGAGATTTTGCGAGTTGGTCTAGAAGAGGGTGACGTCATTTTCGAGCTCTCTGTGGTCATCTTGCCACCACAAGGCAAGGCCACAGGGATTTCCAAAGGCACTGCTCCAAAGCGTGGCATCAACCCATCCCAAACCAAGACCAGGGACTGTCTAACTCAGGTCTCCCTGTTATCAAGAACAAAAAAGCCAAGGTGAATCTGGTTTTCTGGGGGTTTCTTGTTAACAACTTTTCTCGGAGTTACCGTCGTGGCTCAGTGGTAACGAACCTGACTAGAAACCATGAGGATGAGGGTTCGATCCCTGGCCTCACTCAGTAGATTAAGGATCTGGCGTTCTGTGAGCTGCAGTGTAGGTTACAGACTTGGCTTGGATCCTGTGTTGCTGTGGCTGTGGTGTAGGCCAGCAGCTGCAGCTCTCATTTGACCCCTAGCCTGTGAACTTCCATATGCTGTGGGTACAACCCTAAAAAGACCAAAAAAAACAAAAAACAAAAACGCATTTTTACTTTCACCATTGGCCCAAACATGTCATTGTGTTTTGTTTGTTTGTTTGTTTACAAATAATATTGTGATCTCACTGATTAGGCAGTGTCCTCTGTAGCAACTGAGAGAAGGAAGGTAAAATGTCACTCAGCAATAGCAGTATCATCACTCTATTACATTTGGACAAGTATCTGAAAATCCAAAACAGTTCCTCAAGATTTGTGCCTTGAGACAGATATTGAAGGTGTGATCAGTTATCGATTCCCTCATCCCTGGGGGTTGCTTTGGGGTCTGGAGTAGTAGGAATCTTTTTTTTTTGTCTTTTGTCTTTTTTGACTTTTTAGGGCCGTACCCGCAGTATACGGAGGTTCCCAGGCTAGGGGTCTAATCGGAGCTATAGCTGCCAGGCTATGCCAGAGCCACAGCAATGCCAGATCTGAGCCATGTCTGCGACCTACACCACAGCTCACGGCAACACCAGATCCTTAACCTACCGAGTGAGGCCAGGGATCAAACCCGTGACCTCATGGTTCCTAGTCGGATTCGTTTCCACTGTGCCATGATGGGAACTCCCGTAGGAATCTTTTTTTTGAATTTTTTGAAATTATAGTTGATTCATAATGTTGTGTCAATTTCTACAGCAAAACGATCCAGTCGTACGTACTTTTTTCTCATAGTCCATCATGTTCTATCATGAGATTGGATAGAGTTCCCTGTGCTATACAGCAGTACCTCATTGCTTATCCATTCTAAATATGGAGCAGTAGGGAACTTTAGGGCTGCTGAAGCCCCTGGGGCAGTGAGAACTCCATCTGGCTGCCTTGTCCATTTACTCGCAATGCACTGTACAAATATCATCTTTACTCTCATTGTCATCAATCGAAATGTGCCCAGAAGGCATGCTTTGGAACTCACACCTGGTCTTTAGGTGCATCCTCTCTCTTGGTCTTTGCAGGAGCCTTCTGAATTGATTATTAATCTCCTCCTCCAAATGTAGGAAGAGAATCCCTGGGTACGTTAGATATTTGGGGATTAAAAAAAAAAAAAAATCAGGTGTTCCCGTCGTGGCACAGTGGTTAACAAATCCGACTAGGAACCATGAGGTTGCAGGTTCGATCCCTGGCCTTGCTCAGTGGGTTAAGGATCTGGCGTTGCCGTGAGCTATGGTGTAGGTTGCAGATGGGACTCGGATCCCACGTGGCTGTGGCTGTGGAGTAGGCTGGTGGCTACAGCTCCGATTAGACCCTTAGCCTGGGAACCTCCATAGGCCACGGGAGTGGCCCTAGAAATTGACAAAACAAACAAACAAACAAACAAAAAAAACAGACATTCTATGAAAAGAACTTTATCCTATAAAATCAAGTTTTTAAAATTACCCACTGCTAGGGTTGGGTCATTTTCATCTTTCTCTGTGGCTACCCATGAGAGACAATCAGCAGTTGTACCTAAGGCCTAAAAGAAGACTCTGTGACCTGAAGTTTCCTGAAACACAAGCCAGAAATAGACAAAAAGGAGAAAAGGGTTCAGCCTGTTAGGCTGGTGCCTAGCGTGATGCTGTTTTGTTCCACGTGGATAAAGGCTGCTCTCAAGCGTGAAGGACAGGGTGTTGAATGGTCAGAAGGAAGCAGTACTCCTCCCCAGGTCCTTCAGCATCAGCACCCCCAAGAGAAAGAAATTACTGTACAGAAGACACAGTTTACTTCTTGACTTCAGTCACAATTGAAAAAAAAGATAATAGATAAGGGAGCGCCCTAGTTCACAGCAGAATTTGGAAGCAAGTCTCCACACTCACTCTTCTGCTGCACATTTATTATTCCCAGCTCCATTCTCACGTTGCCACGTCCCCTGGAGGGGCAACAGGACAATAAGCACCTTTTACTGCTGAGAGGGAGGTGGGAGGATGCAGCTGATGGGCTGACGTGCTGGAGGCTGGCTTGGCAACCACGGAACAAAGTGGAGAGAATGAGGGTGGCTCGGCCAACTGCAGGCCCTTTATTCATGGTCTGTGAAGATGTGATGAGGCCAGAGAAGCCAGGACAGAAGACAGTGCCCACATTGCCCTGCTGGACCGAGGCCGAATGGACTTCCTCCCTGGTTGTTGCTCTGGCCTCCTGAACTCCACTAGATGGCATTGTCCTCACCCCCGTGCCAGCTGCTGAAAGCAGGGAAGGGTTTGTGTGGGTGCAGGCCGGGCTCTAGCCAAGGGTGTGTGGCCTGGCTTACTTGTTTCTTTAACTTCTAGGGCTGTTTGTCTGAGACGCTCAGCCCTGGGGCTGCTGCGGCTGGTCACATGTTTTATTTCCACTTGTGAACCAAGCTGGTGAGCTTTGAAAGGGAATCAGTCTTCTAGGGGAACAGAGAGCGAGGAGAACCTTCTATTTATGCAAATGAGAAAAACAGAGCCCCCAAAAGGCTGAATCGGTTTCCCCAAATCTCAAAACTGCTTGGTGAAAGAGGCAGGGAATTCTTCCCTCCTGGGGGTTTGCCACTTCCTGGGTATATGACCTCCGTCAAAACACTTAGTTTCCCCAAAGCTTCAGTTTTCTCATCTGTAGAGATTATAAGAGCATTTTCTATGGGAAAAGGAGCCACGATTCATCAAAAGGGCACACTCCGCTGCCTGAGCACACAGTACCTGTGGAGATGTTGGCTTTATGTTATCACTGATTCCTGGTCTGTTTCTCTCTGTTCAGGTTTGTTAGTCTTCCCTGTGCTGATAACCAGCTGTAAGAATCACAATAAAAGCCTCCCATTTGTGAAAACTCATGGAGCTACACCGAAAAGGGTGCATTGTACTCCATCTAAATAAACTGGAGCGTTCCTGTCGTGGCGCAGAAGAAATGAATCCGACTAGGAACCATGAAGTTGTGGGTTTGATCCCTGGCCTCGCTCGGTGGGTTAAGGATCTGGCATTGCTGCGAGCTGTGGTGTAGGTCTCAGACGCAGCTCGGATCTGGCGTTGCTCTGGCTCTGGCATAGACCAGCAGCTATAGTTCCAGTTAGACCCCTAGCCTGGGAACCTCCATATGCCGAGGGTACAGCCCTAAAAGGACAAAAGCCAAAAAAAAAAAAAAATTAAAATAAAAAAAACAAAACCCTGGGAGTTCCCTGGTGGCCCAAAGTTTAAGATCTGACATTGTCACCACTGTGGCTTGCATTCAATCCCTGGCCTGGGAATTTTCACATGCCACGGTGTGGCTAAATAAACACATAAAGTAAATAAATTATGAACTAAAAAACCTGAGGGTTTTTATTTTTTATTTTTAATTTTTTTTTAGGGCAGCACACACAGCATATGGCAGTTCCCAGGCTAGGGGTCGAAATTGGACCTATAGCTGCCAGCCTACACCACAGCTATGGCAATGCAGGATCCAAACTGCATCTGCAGCCTACACCAGCAACCTCACAGCAACACCAGATCCTTAACCCACTGAGCAAGGCCAGGGATCGAACCCTAGTTGGATTCATTACCACTGAGCCACAATGGGACTCCAACCCTAGGGTTTTTAAAGACATTTATTCCATTTCAAACTCTCAAGTCTCATTAAACATATGTAATGCTATCATTTGAAAAGGCCCTTACACAGTTATAGTGGCCAACTTAAAATATGAAGGCTAAAGTTTAGAATGAACTGAATTTTTTAAGTACATTAGTCTGATTCTAGGTGTTGACACAACTGAAGTCGACTGGGTGCAATTATAGACATTCGCCCTGAGTGTTGGTTAATATTCTAAAAGTTTCATCAGCCAATGTCCAATGGTTAAAGACAGTTTGTTGGGGGTACTTTTAAGAAATTGCTGATTGTCCTTCCAAGTTTATGTGTTTTTTGTTGTCCGAAGACTTGAACGACTTCCTCAAACTCCAGAAGTTACTTCTCTGAAGATGTGCAAAGTCAGAGTATATTTTCCTGCTTTCCTTTGAGACCCCCTGACACATGGTAGCATCTGATGTAGTTAGCAAAATCTGCCTGAACTCCTAATTATTTGTGAACAAGTCTTTTTTTTTTTTTGTCCTTTTGCTATTTCTTTGGGCCGCTCCCACGGCATATGGAGGTTCCCAGGCTAGGGGTCGAATCGGAGCTGTAGCCACCGGCTACGCCAGAGCCACAGCAACGCGGGATCTGAGGATCCGAGCCGCGTCTGCAACCTACACCACAGCTCACGGAAACGCCGGATCGTTAACCCACTGAGCAAGGGCAGGGACCGAACCCACAACCTCATGCTTCCTAGTCAGATTCGTTAACCACTGCACCACGACGGGAACTCCATTTGTGAACAAGTCTTATTTTCTCCTTTGGATGTTTTTGAGGTCTGGGTTCTATCTGAATGATGTTCCTGTTTCTAATTGCGCCTGCATTGTGCTGAATGAATGAAAAAAAAAAATCAATCCTTACTGTTAACTGATAAAACAATTAAGAAACAGTGTTCTGTTGCATTGAGAACCCGAATAAATGAAAAAAAAAAAATCACCAAACAAAATGCTGTTTCACTATCGTTAACTGGTAGAGGCAGAACAAAGAAGCTGTGTATTGTTTCAGAGAGAACTTTAGGTCCTTGACTTAGTAAATGGACAAACTTCCATTAACATACCAATTATTTTTCAATGAAGGCTTCTGCATGGACCCAGACTTAGGGCACCTGGACTGTGACCCCAGCTCTGGGACTAGTAAATGATGACTCAGTAAATTGGCTACATCAGCTGAGTCCCTGAATATCGATTTCCTCCTTTGTGCAATGAAGGGAATGAAGTCATTATTAGACCATCTCCAAAGTTCCTTCCCATCTCCACATCCTCACCAACAGGTGCTGTTGTTCATCTTTCTTACTATAGCCATCCAGGTGGGGGTGAAGTAGTATCTGATGGTAGTTTTGATTTGCTTTTCCTTAATGACTAAGGAGACTTATGACACTGAGCATCTTTTCCCATGATGTTACTGACATAGCACATTGCGATATGTCTGATTACGTCTTTTGCCTATTTGTAAGTTGGATTATTTGTTTTTTTGCTGTTGAATTCTAAGAGTTCTTCATATATTCTGAACATAAGTCCGTTGCCGGATATATGAGTTGCAAATACCTTCTTGCATTCTGTAAGTTTGACTTTTCATTTTCGTGATGATGTCCTTGAAAGGACCAAGATTTTTAATTTTGATAAAGTACAATTTGTCTACCCCAGATCTATTCTAAACAACCTTCTACATTAGTGCCCTGGCCCTTAGGTAAATCAATCCAGCCTCTCTTCTTACCTCTGATTCTCCCTTCTACACATCACTCTGATCTGTAAAACAAAGGCCCCGAGGCAAGGAGAACAAATCCAGCATCTTTAGAATGTGAAATGAGGAGGAGAGTCTGTAACCTCCTGTAATTTCATATTTTTATCCCTTTCAAAATATTTAGGTGCAATGTGCATTCTTCTTGATGGTATGCATCTCTAGATTTATTTCATCAGATTTTCAAAGATGTCTTTAATGCCAAAAATATTAAGAACTGTGCATCTAGCCTCATTCTCTTATTTTACAGGAAAGTGAAAACCTAGAGCCATTGAGTGACTTTTGACCAAGGTCACCAGACGAATTAGTGACAGTTCCAGGGACACTCAGATTTCCTTAGGACTCTGTGCCTCCTCCATCAACACCATCCCCGTGTGTCATACTCCCTCTAGGACTCCCATATTGCAGGTAAATTCCTCGTAGAGCAGCATTTTCCTGGAGAACCAGGAAAGCTGGTGGTAGAAATCAGTCTAAGACTGAAGGCCTGAACTGGGGGACCGATGGTGCGAGAACTAGGAGTGGCCAAGTCCAAGAACTAGAAGAGATGGCTGTTTCAGCTCAAGCAGAGAGAGAGAGAGAGAGAGAGAGAGAGGAGAGAGAGAGAGAGAGAGTGTGTGTGCCTGCTCTGTCTCTGCCTTCTTGTTCTATTTGAACCCTCAGTGCCTTAGATGATGCCACCCCCGTGGAGAGGGCCACCTGCTTTACTCAGTTCATCATTTCAAATGCTGGTCTCGTCCAGAAACACCCTCATGGACACACTAGCTGTGTGGGCATCCCTTAGTCCAGTCAAATTTACATACAAAATTAACCATCACAACATGCACACACTCCAACTTTTTACATAACTGGTAGCATACTTGTAAAAAGCTCTATTATATTTTGAGGTGAATTTTAAGGAAGCAAGGGGTGTGATGAGAAGGAAACATTCCTGCTGGCCTTGTTCATATTACAGATTTTTTAATATATGATTTTTTAAATCAAAACCATTTGGGTATACAATTGTATTTTCCAAATCAAATAGAAGTAAATATTTATGGTGAAAAATCATAGCCTTTTGATCTATGCCGGCCCCTCCTTACCTTGTTCCCAGAGGCAATCACTTTTTCCTCTCTTAGTCATTTCTTCTGGTAGATATCTCCAAAACTGCTAAGTGATAGGATTGTTTTGTTTTTTTTGGGGGGGGGGGGGGGGGGGGGGGGGGCTGCGCCAAAAGCATGTAGAAATTTCTGGGCCAGGGATCAAATGGAACCACAGTGGCGACCTGAGCCAATGCAGTGACAACTCTGGATCCCCAATCTGCTCTGTCACAGGAGAATTCTGGGATTCTGCCTTTTTTTTTTTTTTTTTTTTTGTCTTTTTAGGGCCGCACCCATGGCATGTGGAGATTCCCATGCTAGGAGTTGAATTGGAGCTATAGCTGCTGGCCTACACCATAGCCACAGCAATGCTGGATCCAAGCCAAATCTGTGACCTATGCAGCAGCTCATGGCAATGGTGGATCCCCAACCCAATGAGCGAGGCCAGGGATTGAACACGTGTCCTTATGGGTACTAGCCAGATTCGATAACCACTGAGCCACAATAGGAACCCCAAATTCTGCTCTTTTGACTCATCAGTTTCAGTCACTATCTACTGGACTCTGGTCCTTTTTTTTCCTTTTTTTTTCCTTTTTGGCGTCAGATCCGAGCCGCAGTTGCCACCTGCCCTGGATCCTTCAATCCACCGCGCAGGCCAGAGATGGAACCCAAGTCCTGGTGCTGCAGAGATGCAGCTGATCCTGTTGCACCGAAGTAGGAACTCCCGGGCTCTGTTCCTGATTCTCCATTTCCCCATTCTCTCAACATATAAAATGGTATCACTTCTTATGGTCTGTCAACAAGTTACATTTATGGTTTGAAGAATATGTAAGCACCATTATTTCTTACTCCACTCAGCCAGATCCTGTGATTCCCTCATTATCAAAAGAGGGCATTAAAACCCCCTAACCTTTCTTTTAGCTGTCCTTCGTCCTTCCACCTGCTTCTTCTTCTTCTTTTTTTTTTTTTTTTTTGGCTTTTTAGGGCTGCACCCATAGCATATGGAGGTTTCCAGGCTAGGGGTCCAATCAGAGCTCTAGCCGCCAGCCTATACCACAGCCACAGCAATGCAGGATCCAAGCTGTGTCTGTGACCTACACCATAGATCATGGCAACACTGGATTCTTAACCCACTGAGCAAGGCCAGGGATCGAACCTGCGTCCTCACTGATGCTAGTTAGGTTCATTACCGCTGAATTACAACAGGAACTCCACCAGTAGGGTTTAAATGATGATGTCTGTTTAAAAACGTTCACTGCAGAGTCAGCACATCGCTCTGATTACACTGATTACATTTTCTTTCGCCCACTTTTTAATCTTTCCTGGAGTTTCTAATGGTGTCTGTTTTATTCTTTCTTTAAATCCTGCACTGTTTGCCTGAATCACAAACACAATCCCCCCCCCATACTTTTCTACCAATTAGATATAAGGTTGAGGACCGCCCCCCCCTTCAAGTGCCTCCTTCATGGCCTCCCTCCATCCTTCTGTTCCAATCAGGACTAATAGGCCAGCTGCTCAGCTCTCCTTCTAAAGCCATCTCTCACCACTTTCTGTAATTGGACTCGCTATTTTTTTGGATTCTATGCTTTGTTAATTCCTTCATTTGGCTGAAGCACTTCTTCAAGAAACATTCTAAGAAAGAATGTGATATTTGCTCCCAGACTTTGCGTCTATGTGGCATTTCTGTCCCTTCCACCTCCGTAGACATCTACCAATTTGCTGAAAGCAGAAATAACAGCCTAACCACCTATTACTTCTCCGAAGGAATATCTTACTTATATACAAAAAAATTTGTGTAATGGGGCAGGCATTCCACCATTCAGGCCCTCAAAATATAGACACTGGGCCTTTCCCCTACTATGGCTCCTCTGGGTGTCAAAGATCCTTCCTCTCCTTTTAAAAATCATTTCGTTAGTGACACATTTTTTTCCCAGACGTATTTCCTGTCCCCCATTTTGCTAACTTCTAAAGCCTCATAAATGGTTTTTTTTCAAGATTATCTGATACATGGCATGTTTCAGGTTTTCTTTTTTTTTGTCTTTTCGACTTTTCTAGGGCCACTCCCATGGCATATGGAGATTCCCAGGCTAGGGGTCTAATCCGAGCTGCCACCGGCCTACACCAGAGCCACAGCAATGCGGGATCCGAGCCTCATCTGCAACTTACACCACAGCTCATGGCAACGCCGGATCCTTGACCCACTGAGCAAGGGCGGGGATCGAACCCGCAACCTCATAGTTCCTAGTTGGATTCCTTAACCACTGCACCACAACGGGAACTTCTTCTTCTTCTTTTTTTATTTAATGGCTGCTCCCATGGCATATATTAGTTCCTGGGCCGGGCATTGACTCCGAGCCTCAGCTGTGAATCCCACAGCTGCGGCAATGCCAGATCCTTTAACCCACTGTTCTGGCCAGGGTTCGAACCTGCACCTCCAAAGTGATCCTAGCCACTGCAGTCGATTTCTTAACCCACTGCGCCAGAGTGGGAACTCGAGTTCTTATGTATTTCCTAATGTAACACCCTTTTTCTAGACCCTGCCCAGAAAAGCATTTCTTTTCTCAATCGGTAAGGCACGAATATTAGATTTTCTAGTGGAAAACACAACCCACATCTTTTTATGGAAATCGCCCAGATTTTGATGTAGCAGTAACTTGAATTGTTTCCTTTATTTATTTACTTTCTAAATAACAGTTCCTTCTCATTCTCATCACATCAGTTCCCTTAAACCTGGAAGGCTGCCTGTGACTGTGGGCCCACTGGTCAGTCAAACCATTTGTTGCAAGTGCTCCTCCAATTGCCAGCAATAAAGAAGGTGGGAGATGAGTCGGCCATTGGCTGGACTTGGATAACCAGACAGTATGGAATTTGCAGCTGTCTTTGTAGCATGAGTTGCTGTGACAAGCTTGCATGGGAAAAAATAGGTCAGATCATCAAGGAACAGACAGTTTAGGAGAAAGTTGATTTCCCTTTTTGGTGAGGGTTTTCTGCATTTACCATCTCTTTGGACTCAGAAGGTAGGAGGTTATAATAGCACATGCCAGGCTTGCACATGCTAAAGAAATGTGAAACAGAACTGTGCATGTAAGAAACGTCAATTAAAAAAAGAAAAAGAGAATGAGGGGCGGGCTCTTGACAAATATAAGGAGCTACCTACCTGTCTTCCTTTTTGGTAAATGTTAATGCTGATTATATATCCAGTTCAGAAAAATACACTTTCCTGACTCAGACAACCATCAAATGGGGGCACAAGACCAGCTGGAAGCTCAGGTCAGATCAGTAGGCAGATGACCAGAAATAGCAAACAGGAAGCTTCCGTCTAAATCTGCCCACTGACCAGTTCTAAATGGCACAGAGATTTAAAATGGAAACTTTTCCATATAAATCCCGATTTCCAGGGTCTCTTGAAAAATTGGAAAGTCTTGTCAGTCTGAGCCCACACGTCTCTTTGGCAACAGCTGTCGGGGGTGAGTTGTGGGTGTGCCTAAAAGAAAGAGCATGTGTTTCTAGTTTACCACAATTCCTCCTTCTGAATGTAAACACTCAGCTGGTTTTGGTTATTTATGTTACCTGCCTAGTCTTCTGAAAGCATTTAAATTCAGGAGGTCTGTGTTCTTCTTTCCATAAACTCTGTCATGCAGGAGTATGAGGTAGGGGATATATAGGAAAAACGTGAAGAAAGAAAACACTCTGTATTTTTATTATTGTGGTGAAATACACAGAACACAAATTTGCCATTTTAACCATTTTTAAGTGTACAGTTCAGTGGTATTAACCACATCCACAATGTTGTGCAACAATCGCCACTCTTCTTACCCCAAATAGAAGCTCTGTGTTCATTAAATAGCCACTCCTCAGGAGTTCCTGTTGTGGCGCAGTGGTTAACAAATCCGACTAGGAACCATGAGGTTTCGGGTTCGATCCCTGGCCTTGCTCAGTGGGTTAGGGATCCGGCATTGCCATGAGCTGTGGTGTAGGTTTCAGACGTGGCTCAGATCCCTCATTGCTGTGGCTCTGGTGTAGGCCAGCAGCTATAGCTTCTATTTGACCCCTAGCCTGGGAACCTCCATATGCCGCAGAAGTGGCCCTAGGAAAGGCAAAAAGACCAAAAAAAAAAAAAAAAATTCACTCCTCATTCCCTCTCTCCTCAGCTTCTGGAACCTCTAACTTGCTTTTTGTCTCTATGAATTCGCCTATTCCAGGTACCTCATATAAGTGACATCATAGAGTGTTTGTCCTTGTGGGTCTGCCTGATTCATTTTGCATGTTTTCAAGGTTCATCCATACTGTAGCAGGTATCAGCACTTCATTCCTTTTTATAATTGAATGAAGTTCCATAATATGTATACAGAATATTTTTGTTTATCCATTCACCCATCAATGGTCACTTGTGAATAATGCCACTGTGAACATGGACGTACCAAAACCTGAGTCCTTTCAATTTATTTGGGGTCATATCTAGGAGCAGAATTGCTGGATTGTATGATAATTCTAAGTGTAGAATTCCTTTTCATCGTGGTCACACCATTTTACATTTCCACCTCTTGACTTGAAACAACCACTTATTTCCATTTTTAGGAGAGTCATTTATTTCATTGTTCATCCCCGTTTTTCTTTTTCTTTCTTTCTTTTTTTTTCTTTCTTGTTTTATAGGGCCACACTTGCGGCATATGGAGGTTCCCAGGCTAGGGGTCCATTCAGAGTTGTAGCTGCTGGTCTACGCCACAGCCACAGCCACACAGGATCTGAGCCGCGTCTGCAACCCACACCACAGCTCACAGCAACGCTGGATCCTCAATCCCCTGAGCGAAGCCAGGGATCGAACCCGCAACCTCATGGTTCCTAGTTGGATTCATTTCCCCTGCACCACAATGGGAGCTCCCGTCCCTGTTTTTCTTAAGAAGTGCTTGTGAACTCTTGGCTCTTCAAGCCACTAGAGAAAATTGTTGGCCAAGCAAAGCCAAGCCACTACACCTGTTCCAGAAAGGGAGCTCATTTCTTTGAAGATTTTAGTACTAAAGTTTCTCAGAAGGGAGAAGTCAGGGGAGGATGCTTATGGGTTTCTTTTTTTATTTAATGTTTATTTTTTTATTGAAGTATAGTTGATCTACCATGTTGTATTAGTTTCAGGTGTACAGCAAAGTGATCCAGTTGTACATATACCCATTCTTTTTCAGATTCCTTTCCCATATAGGTTATTTCAGAATACTGAGTAGAGTTCCCTGTGCTATACGGTGTTGTCGATTATTTTATATATAGTAGTATGTATGTGTTAATTTATCAGTCCCTCCCACCTCTCTTCTTTGATGACCATAAATTTGTTTTTGAAGTCTGTGAGGCTATTTCTGTTTCATAAATAAGTTCATTTGTATCCTATCTAAAGATTCCACATATAAATGATATCATATGGTATTTGTCTTTGTCTGACTTACTTCACTTAGTATGAGAATCTCTAGGTCCATCCATGTTGCTGCCAATGGTGTTATTTCATTTTTTTTTTATGGCTGAGTCATATTCCATTGTGTGTGTACACACATACAACACACACACACCACATAGTCTTTGTCCATTCCTCTGTCCATGAACATTTAGGCTACTTCCATGACTGCTTTTGGAGTTTTAGGCCTGGTCCCTCTGAGGCAAGTCTTGGAAGCTGCGTTTCTAGTTGGTACTTGGCAGGGTTACAACACAATAGCTTTGCCCTGGGACACACAGTGGAGTGAGCGTCCTGAAGCCAGTCTTGATGAACAAGCTGTTACTCTTGATTAGGAAGCTCTCTTAGAGGGCTCATTCTCTTATTTTCCAGGAGCAAGTATTTGTTTCCTGGAGCAAGGAGATAAGATCTTTTTGCTTCTTCTTTAAGTACAATATGCCCCATTTCAGTATTAACACAGGAACAAGGAATTCCGTAGGTTTCCATTCTCACAGGTGAAGGGGGAAGACCCTTATCTTAACTATCACCTATTGATGGAGAGAGACCCACAACAGGAAAGGAGGGGTGTTAGGACTTTCCCTGGCAGAGCTGGGAGGAGCGGTCAGAGAGGAATTGCAGCCCCTCAGGCCAGTTCTCTGAACCTAGAGCAAGTCAACTTCTGGACTCTTCACTTGAATTCTAACTTGTGAATATTTTATTTCATTGTTATATAAATGATACATCCTGGAGGAGGTTTCCTAATGTTCTCAGTCTTGTTAGCCATGGAGTTTCTCCCTCTTGCTCTCTCTCTTTCACACACACACACACACACACACCATTCCTCTTTTCTCCTCCCATCCCCTTTAACACAACCTTGGTTTAGTCAAAAATTGACAAAGAGCAGTCGAAAAAACTAGGCCAGCTTCACAACACTCTGCACTGTTTCGGGAAACAGGAAAAAAATAGCACCGTTTGTTGGCTTTAATCTAATGGGTCGTCGCATGAGTTGTTTCCATTTTCACAACATTTTTTATGTATTAACATCCCTACACTTTCATAAAATAAGAATATCCTAACAACTTATGACACGTGTCTACAACAATGAGCTAGATTTGGGGGGTAAATAGTACTTTGAATTTCACAACCATTGGTTGGAACAACCAGTAAAAAGTTAAAGAAAATTTTACGCATCAGATTTTCTCTTGGGAAGGCAACTTATTGATTGGAAAGACATATCCTGATAAGCAGCCTGGGCTTGGAGAGGGGGATCCCAAGGCTATGATGAAGTAGCATCGTCGTAATAGTAAACAGCCTTTTGTGGAGCCTGATTCCTGTTAACAGGAGGCTATTTGTTTGGCTGAACTATGAATTGGTTTTATGTGTACCAGTTTGAGAGTAGAAACAAGAGGAAAGCAGAATTTCTCTGCATAATAGAGAGAGAAGACCCAGCCAGCCTGGAGGAAGGAGAAAAAGAAAAACAATTTTCAGTGATGGTATTGTTGACTGAAAAGAAAAGCATAACCTAAAAGTTGAGAATTATGTTTTATTCGACACACTGAGAACTTAAGCCTGGGAGGCAGCTTCTCTGATAACCTCTAAGGACCTGCTCTGAAGAAATAAGAGAGGAGCCAGGATATACAGGAGTTTTGGTGATGGGGGGAGGTGAAAGGTCAACAGCCAGTACTAAGATGAATGTTCTTGCAGCAGGAAACGGGCTTACTTTACTGGGATGTGGGTTCCTGTACTGACACTGCAGATCTGAGACATGACCTTCACACTCTCGAGGTCCGCAAAAACAGTCTGACACATCCGGCAAAGGCAAGATGGGACAGAGTTAGCCCTTAGGAGGGTTTCTAGTTCCTCCGTGTCCCTTGTCAGCCTTGAACCTCTCTTTAGCATTTTACCTAGTATCTTAACACCTGCCTGTTTGTTTCCTTTTTAGACTGTAGCCTCTTGTATTAGCACCACTACCCAACATAATATCTAAAATATTCTAAACCTGCAGTCACAAATCAGCTGTCCACAGTCCTTACTTTGTCTGTGGCTCTGTTTTATTTAGCTTTTATATGCATTAGAATGGTCACATTTAACTATACATTTATGGGCATTCCCTGGTGGCTCAGTGGGTTAAGGATCTGGCATTGTCACTACTGTAGCTCTGGTTACTGGTGTGGCTCACGTTCGATCCCTGACCTGGGAACTTCTGCATGTCCTGGGCACAGCCAAAAGAAACATATGACTTTTCTAAAAGAATCAGAAGATGGTTTGACTGTAGCCAAGCATTGCCACATTGCCAGAAATCCACAGTGCCTGGAGCTGAGAATCAGCTTCCATTTAGAAGAGGTACATACTTCCCAGTTTGCAGAGCTCCCTCCATCCTCCTGGTATCACTCCAGCCCCTTCTCTCTTCTGGGTTACTGACCTGGCCCCTGAAGCCACATGGATTTTCAGTCCCTGGTATAAGTGCCCCTGAAATATTCACTGCTCTTTGATTTCCCTTCAGGTATTCTATATTGTGTGGTGTAAGAAGAAGGAAACAAAGATGGCCCCATAGCAGTCTAAAACAAAGTTGAATTTATTGGTTTGTTTAACAAGGAGAGCTGAGTCACTTGAATGCAAAGTCAGTAGTTTTTTCTAAACAGAAATTGAAAGGACGAGATGTGTGTTGAAAAGAACGTTCATTGAATATATACAGAGTATAAGTCTGATAGCTCCTGAGGTGGACAGCAAAGATTCTTTGCAACTGGGCCTTGCTCAAAAAGCAGGACCAGGGTTCTGGAAGAGGGAACGACAAAGGGCTAGGTGGGGTTTCAGTTAGCATGGGGCCACGCAAATCTGAATACGCATGCTGAGGAAGTTTCTTCTTCTTCTTCTTCTTTTTTTTTTTTTTTTTTGAACAATGGTTAATAATAATTACTAGTATTTAGATAGTCAAGTGGCTACCTGAATGACTGAGACAATAGGTCTCCCAGGGTTTAGTTTGATCTTCAAATCTGCAACTCTCTTTCTGGATCATTAAGCATCTTAGGGATGTTAGGTGTAGGCTGTTCAGTATATTCGAGTTGGGCCCCTTGCATTCCCTTTTTGCACCTCTATGTAATTCCTGGGCCCTTGAATTTCCCGAGCACAACACTAGTGCATTGTACCAAGTGGATTCTCCCAGCTCCCAGCTCTCAGCTCCACAGGGAAATTAGGCCAGGCTGGATAATTCCTGAAACAAGACTCTCATTTTCTCCAGCCATTGCCATAAATCAGTCAACTTCATGACCATGGATTTTGGACATTAAAATAAGTTATTGCTCTATCCGTGGACCTACCTTTAGATACAGACATCAAACTAAGCTTCATTCTCCTTGATCAGTAATTGACAGGATGATTAATAACCACTTGGCATTTTAAAAATACTCAAGGCATGATAGAGTGAAATACTAGTTAGTCAGCATGTTTACAAAGTACTTGTCTCCCAGGAGTCCAGTAATTTGACAGTCCTTCTGATTTGGCTTAAGAAATAATTTGAGCATCCTTCCTTGAGGAGAGAGGGGAAAGGAACCCCTTTAAGACTTTTAGTATTACAATAGAAATAAAGGGGATGAAATTTGATATATGTGGATAGTTTATAGCTTCCAATGACATTAAATGTTTAAAAATGTCTGCTCTTACTATCACCCTTCTTTAAAATGTTTTATTGCGGTAAAATATACATAACAAAAATTTCCATTTTAAACATCTTTTTTTTTTAAGGAGTGATGGGGACAGATGTTATTTATTTATTTATTATTTTGTGTTTGGCCCCTCCTATGGCATGTAGAAGTTCCTGGGTCAGAGATAGAACCCGCACCACAGCAGTGACAATGCCGAATTCTTTACTGCTAGGCCACCAGGGAACTCCCATTTTAGCCATTTTTAAGAGTCAATTTCAGAGGCCTAATTTATAAAAAACAAAAAACAAAAACCAAACCAAACCGTTGTTTTGCTAATAAAAAAGAATGAATGGATGGGGGGAGAAGGACTAATTCATTTCCGTCTCTTTTCATATATGTAAGTGGCTATGCGACCTATGCCACTGAAAGCCCTATGCCCCAAGTCTTTACATTTCAGTGGTCTTTTTCTCCAAGGATATACGTCAGACTTAATTGACTATACATACCCTCAGTGTTGTTGATGAAGTTCTTTGCCTGCAATCCCAGGAAATGCCACCAGGTGGTGGTGGGCCAGTTTGGATGCACAGGCTCCCTTCCCAGGAAAGTGTGAGGGTCTGACGAAAAAAAGCTGAAGACAGGTTTTTGGTAAATCAACTATAATGGAAAAAATAAAAATCATAAAAAAAATGAATTGGTCTCCTAAAAGGAATTTTTTTTTTTACTTTAAAACACCAAGAAAAAAATGAAGGAAGCAAGCAAACAACAAAATATCAGAACATAATTATGAGCTAACAAAATGCATCTATTGATAAGTATTTTTTCTAAAAAGAACAATTCGAGACCAACTTCATTCTCCCTCCCTGGCCCTCCCCTGTCTGTCTCCTCTGCCCCCTCAGAGTTCACAGGCAGCTGCCATGGACAGTTCCTTGCACAGAACAACTTCCCACCTTAAGGAGTGGGCACAGTTTTTATGGCTGAGTAATACGTCATTGTATATGAAAACCACATCTTTATCCAGTCATCTGTCAGTGGGCACTTAGGTTGTTTCCACATCTTGGCAATTTTAAGTAATGCTGTGATGAACACAGGGGTTCACCTATCTTTCGAATTAGTGGTACACCTGAAAGTTATAGAAGGTTATATGTTATACATTTGTTTTTGCAAATGTTTTATAAAAACAAAAAATTAAAAAAGGAGCAGCCATCCTCTGCTTTTCTGTCAGGACTTTCTTTGTTGTTCAAAAGCTTTTTTGTGTCTGTTCTGTTTTTATAGCTCAAGGAAGCCTGGAAGGCTTAGGAACTTAATAACCTCAGGCAGGGCTCAGCCAGTGAGAAGACAGAGTCTGTGGAAAAACAGCCCAGCTTCCCTTCTCCGTGGGGCTGTCTTGAGAAGCTTCTGTGTGACTCCTTGGAGAGTCTCTAGGGAGACTGAGTCTGATACCTGGAGGGGAAAACAGCTCATTTACATACTACTTATTTCTGGAAATTTCTACCCCTTCTCACTTTCCTGCTCCCTTGTTAGTGCTTTCCTTAGATGTCTCTCCCAAAACAACTGACTCGGAGTTGTCTTAGGGTCTGCTCTGAGGGCACCTAAACTAGGACACTAATCAACCCTGTGTCTTTTCAGTCTTATTAGGTACATAATATTAGAATCTGTGCATTGGAAATCATACTCTGATTGGTTTGCACAAAGATACACACATACACTTGTGCTTGTTTTTGGCTCTGCCAGGCCTAGATCTGGCAAAACAACAGCCACGCAAGCTGACATCCAAATGTTATTGACTTGCTAATTGCAGTTCTTAATTGAGCTTTGCCTCTATGTTAGTCCAAGCAGCTGGATTTCTTGGAAACTCCTTTTTTACTAGGTCTCATTATGGCTAAAAAAGAAAAAAATATATAATTTGCACACATTAACATAGTGGCCCCTGTATTATTCTGTGTATATAATTTGGCTTTTCTTTTTTTTTAAACCGAGCCCCGTCTCTTTTTTTGCTTTTTCAAGAGACTTCACTTTTTAGAGTAGTTTTTTTTTTTAATGTGTTAGAATTATTTGACAGAGATTTTTTTTTTAATTTATTTTTTTCCCACTGTACAGCAAGGGGATCAAGTTATCCTTACATGTATACATTACAATTACATTTTTTCCCCCACCCTTTGTTCTGTTGCAATATGAGTATCTAGACATAGTTCTCAATGCTGCTCAGCAGGATCTCCTTGTAAATCTATTCTAAGTTGTGTCTGATAAGCCCAAGCTCCCGATCCCTCCCTCTTCCTCCCTCTCCCATCAGGCAGCCACAAGTCTATTTTCCAAGTCCATGATTTTCTTTTCTGAGGAGATGTTCTTTTGTGCTGGATATTAGATTCCAGTTATAAGTGATATCATATGGTATTTGTCTTTGTCTTTCTGACTCATTTCACTCAGTATGAGATTCTCTAGTTCCATCCATGTTGCTGCAAAAGGCATTATGTCATTCTTTTTTATGGCTGAGTAGAATTCCATTGTGTATATATACCACCTCTTCCGAATCCAATCCTCTGTTGATGGACATTTGGGTTGTTTCCATGTCCTGGCTGTTGTGAGTAGTGCTGCAATGAACATGCGGGTGCATGTGTTAGGGTAACTTTAAGTTCACAACAAAATTGAGCAGAAAGTACAGAGCGTTCCCATGTCCCCCGCCCTCCACTCATGTGTGACCTCCTCCACCATCAATCCCAAACTTATTTTTTCCTTTTTTTTTTCTTTTTTGTCTTTCTAGGGCCATACCCACAGCATATGGAGTTTCCCAGGCTAGGGGTCAAATTGGAGCTCTATCTGCTGACCTACCCCACAGCCACGCCAGATCCAAGCCGTGTCTATGACCTACACCATGGCTCACAGCAACTCGGGATCCTTAACCCACTGAGCAAGGCCAGGGATCCAACCTGTGTGCTCATGGATCCTGGTCAGATTCGTTTCCCCTGAGCCATGACAGGAACTCCCTAAACTGTTTTTAACTTGCTATTTTTTGTCTTTTCCAAATTTAAAAAATGTCTAACATCATATAGATTTTGAAAGTAGCGATCTGGTGATTTACTGACACTGTCTGCTCTGCCTTTGACCTTTTTCTTCACGTCTTTCCATTCTCAGTCCGTACTCTCCTTATGAAGACAGGCAGGAAGGTTCACAGGACCCTATATTACCAAGCAAGGGCTGGTGTGCTCACAGCACAGAGAGCCTAGCCCCAACAGTGGGTGTTTGCAGCAAAGTCAAGATTTATTTGCAGGGTGACCAGCAAGGAGAATGGGCAGCTCATGTGCAAAAGACATGAACTTCCTATTGGCTTTTAGGCAAGATTTTCAAAGACAGTGTTGGGGAGAGGGTTGTAGGGTTTGTCTGATACATTTATAGGTCTTCTTCTGATCATCTGGAGGTGAGGGAACAGGGTGATGTCTTGGGAAACTCAATCATCAGCCTTCTGGTTACAGTCAGCCTGGGGTCTACAAGCTTGTGGTCAGTATACAGTTACCAGCCTCCGCCGTGGGCAGGGGTAGGGGGGTGTCTTAGTTCCTGCAGAACAACTCAAAGATAGGCATCACATTGTTATCATTAGTCCTCCAGGAGGCTTGTGACTCTATTGTTCCAATCATTAACGGCTGGAGCCTGCTCTAGGGGAAGGCCTAGGAGACTGAAGCCTTTTTCTTTTTTGTCTTTTTAGGGCTGAACCTATAGCATATGGAAGGTCCCAGGCTAGGGGTTGAGTCAGAGCTGTAGCCACCGCCCTACACCACAGCAACTCGGGATCCAAGCCGTGTCTGTGACCTACACCACAGCTCACGGCAACGCTGGATCCTTAACCCACTGAGCAAGGCCAGGGATCAAACTCGTGTCCTCATGGATAGTAGTCAGGTTCTTACCCACTGAGCCATGATGGAACTCCTGAGCCTTTTCTTTACCAACAAGAAATGGGGAACACGGAGGGGCTCTTGTACCCAGGAGGGCCCCAAAGGATCCTTTGTGGCTTCATATGCACTGACTGGGGCTCATACTTTATCAGGGGACTTTTCTGAAGTAGAGAGTGAAGGACAATTGATTTTCGTCTAACAGTGGAGTCTGAGATAAAAGAAAATGACAGGCTTGAAGTTTCCCTTGTGGCTCAGTGGGTTAAGAATACAACACAGTGTCTGTGCGGATGCAGATTTGATCGCTGACCTTGCTCAGTGGTTTAAGGATCTTTGCTGTAAGCTGTGGTGTAGGCCACAGATTCGGCTGGGATCTGGCATCGCTGTGGATGTGGTGTAGGCTGGCAGCTGCAACTCCAACTCAACCCCTAGCCTGGGAACTGCCATATGCCACAGGTGCAGCCCTAAAAAGAAAAAAGGAAATGACAGCCTTCTGTTTTAGTAAAGACAAGTCATCTAAAAGAATGGTAAAGTGAAATTTAAGAAAAATTAAAATTTTCACTAAATCTGAGGTCCATGTTCCCAACTGATGGGGCAGCTTGCTCCAAGGAGCAGTTCTTGTGTAAAAGTCAGAGACATTAGAGGAAAACACAGAAATGAATAAGCCTTTGGATTTATTGCAACACATGTGGTTTAAGGCTCTTGAGCATCTGTTAAAGAGAATCAGGTTGGGAGTTCCTGTCGTGGCACAGTGGTTAATGTATCTGACTAGGAACCATGAGGTTGAGGGTTCAATCCCTGGCCTTGCTCAGTGGGTTAAGGATCCGGCCCTGCCGTGAGATGTGGTGGAGGTTGCAGACACGACTCGGATCCAGCGTTGCTGTGGCTCTGGCGTATGCCGGAGGCTGCAGCTCCGATTCAATCCCTAGCCGGGGAACCTCCATATACCTCAGGAGCAGCCCTAGAAAAGGCAAAAAAAAAAAAAAAAAAGAAAGAGAGAATCAGGTTTGTGATGGCTGCTTCTGCTTATGCCACAGTTTTATAATGGACACCACAAACTTTTGCTGGTTACCTGCCATATACAAGGACACACACACACACCAAAGAGGATGTAGCTTTCCTCGGGGACCAGTCTGTGATCACTGCTCTGCTGGATGCTTTTGAATATTTCCCCACGTAATTCTCATAAGAGTCAGAGGAAGAGGAATTTTCCCCATTTTACAGGTGGGGAAAAGTAAGCAGCTTGCCTCAAATCATGTGACTTTCGCTTAAATAGGCTAAAGAATTTGAACCTAAATCTATTGGACTCCACAGCCCCACATCACTTCCAGAAGAAAGAACTTGCCGCCGTGGTTTCCTAGGTAGGCTCATCCAATTGCATATTTATTTAAATAAATATTTAGTAGGCCCCAACCCCCTCCCCCACACCAACCTACAATTTTTTTTTTTTTTTTTAAGGGTCACACTCAGGGCATATGCAAGTTCCCGGGCAGGAACTGCAGTTGCCTTTCTACACCACAGCAGCTCAGCATTTGAGCCACGTCTGTGACCTACACCACAGCTCAGGGCAACACTGGATCCTTAACCCACTGATTGAGGAGGACGGGGATCAGACTCACATCCTCATGGATATAGTCAGATTCATTTCCACTGTGCCACAGCAGGAACTCCCAAACCTACCCTTTTTCAACCTCCTGCTGCCAGCACTGCAAAAACGAACAGGTTCCTCTGGGGCCCCGTGGTCACGAGCCACACATAGCCTATTAAGGCCGGAAAGGTGTGTCGTTTGAATTGAGTTGTGCTGTAAAATACCCAGGGGAGGTTGAAGATTTGCTAAGAAAAAGATAATGTAAACATCTCACTCATGAAATTTTTTTTTTTGTCTTTTGTTGTTGTTGTTGTTGCTATTTCTTGGGCCGCTCCCGCGGCATATGGAGGTTCCCAGGCTAGGGGTCAAATCGGAGCTGTAGCCACCAGCCTACGCCAGAGCCACAGCAACTCGGGATCCGAGCCGCGTCTGCAACCTACACCACAGCTCACGGCAACGCTGGATCGTTAACCCACTGAGCAAGGGCAGGGACTGAACCCGCAACCTCATGGTTCCTAGTCGGATTCGTTAACCACTGCGCCACGACGGGAACTCCCTCATGAAATTTTTAAATCTATCACGCGGTGAAATGATATGACAGAGTAAAAGAAAATGTGCATCCCAATTAACGCCATCTTTCCTTTTCCTTGTTTAATGCGGCTGCGAGAGAATATACATGTGGATCCCATTCTCTTTCTAAAGAACAGCTCAGCAGCACAGGCTGTACTGAGGTCTCTCCCTTTCTTGCCTTCTTCATAGATTAAGTTGCTATTATTGGGAGTTTCCGGGGGGATTGGTGAGAAGGAGGGATGACAGCTTCTCAGCGGGCTCGGGTGTTAGAGCAGACCCTAATGCCAACGACTTAACTTGGCTAATCTTCTTGAGCTGGAATTTAGCTGCCCTGGTCATTAACAGAGTTAAGCCCTTGAGTGAGATTTGGCCTTTGAATACACTACCTGTCTTTTTGGATTAGGTCTTACAGAATTTCAAAAAGGTTGGGGGAAGGAAATCGTCCAGGAAGAAAACAAACATCCTCACTCACTTTTTGTTCAATGATGGTCCCAGTTCCATCGCGTCTAAACTTGTCTTGAGTTTACCTGGCTGCCAAGCGGAGAGCTCTTTCTTGTTTGCCTCCACTTCTAAAGGAAATGCCTAGAATGACCGGAGTCCTTCCTCCTTTCATGCTACAGCTGAAAGGGATGGAAAAGTCCATGTGCTTTGGAGAGGCTAAGGGACAGAAAGACAGCCTGCAGGGAATATCCCATTACCTCCTCGGGCTGGGAAACCAGAGGCTGGCCCAAGATTCGATTTCAGCCCTGTGGCTAAATAAGCAAGCAGTCTAACTGTGTCATAGAATAATAATAATAATATGAAAGAAGAGAGAGAAATCCAGGTCAATTCCCCACACCCAGCAGCAGGAGACACTGCGGCCCAGGGAGGCTGGGCTGGCTGAGGTCAGTTAACTGTTGCCACGGTGTCGGCCCTATACCTGCAGGTGGTAGGGCTGGGACAGAACTTCACAGATAACCCAGTTCAGGGCTCTCAAGCGGCTTGCTGTGTACATTAGAATCACCTGGGGATTGTTAAAACTCCCACCCCACCCTGACTCCCGCCCAAGGCTGCCCCCCCATCCCCACTGATGAAGTCATCAGTGTCTGGAAAGTTTCCCAGGTGATTGTAAGATGCAGCCACTGATCTAGCTCACCCCCCATCCCACCCGGATTTTGCAGACACAGACCTAGGACGAATCAGGGAGCTTTGCTCAGCTTCCAAGAACTAGTGAGTGGCAGGGCAGGAACAAGGCCGGCCATTCTTTTGTGGCTCTTGATTTTGTGCTTTCCTTTTCTTTCCTTCTCGGTCCACGATTCTTAAATCACATCCCTGGGCCTTCCTCTGAAATGTTCTTCCTCCAGATCTCTGCAGGGCTATCTCCTTGACTGGAGCACACAGTCCATGCAGCGTTTCCTGAGAGAGGCCTGCCCGGACCACCCGCCCCCTCCCCCCCCCCCCATCTTGTGAGGATTTTCTTCCGGGCACTCACTTATCACTAAGTGAAACCATCTCCTTCGCGGTCCGTCTGCCCTACTAGACCAAGTATTGTCTGCCAGGCTCACAGCCCTCTCGCTGGCTCCTGCAACTGTTACTGTCCCATTGCAAGGGGTCGGTAAGTGTTTGTGAACTGAATAAATGTTAAACAGATTCTTAGCAGGGACATTGTCCTGGAGACTGTCTTCTGGGGGTATCTTTTCAGGGGATGTATAGTTCTAATTTTGTAAGCTGGAAAAAATATTATTTAATTTTGAGAAATGCCTTTTCCAGTGCAGCTCTTCTGAATCCCATCTGTTCCGTCATGTGAGACTCATCCGGGTGGACCATTTGAATATACGTCAGCTCCCAGATAGACTCCGCAGCTATTTAAAGGGACAACGTTTTACCCAAGATCCAAAAATGGACTTTGATTGGATAATGGAGTGTGATTAGAAGAAGTGTATCACATGACTGAAAGAAAACATTTGCTTCCCATAAGCGTGCTTCTTGCAATTGGAAAGGGTTAACAATATGGCAGTTAAAGAAAAAGACTTCCAGGTGTATAGTATTTTTTTTGTCTTTTAGGGCTGTACCTGCGGCATATGAACATTCCCAGGGTAGGGGGTCGAATCAGAGCTACAGTGCCAGCCTACACCACAGCCACAGCAACACAGGATCTGAACCACGTCTGCAGGCTACACCACAGCTCCCTGCAATGCTGGATCCTTAGCCCACTGATCAGGGCTAGGGATTGAACCTGCATCCTCATGGATACTAGTCACAATGGGAACTAGTGTTACATCTTTAATGGCAGGTGGTAGGCTATAAGATGATAGCATTCGTATTTGTGGGGCCTCATACTTATGAATTCTATGAAATGGTATTAAATGATCCTGTAAATACTCAGAGATTATGATCAACTCACAAGTGCATTAATGAAGAGCTGCAATAAACGTGATTCCTATTCTCATTGAAATCAGCCCTTTAGCACTCTCTCTATGCGTATAACCAGGATCTAGCACCTGATTATTCAAAAGCCTTGTTCCTAAAGGAATAGCAGCTGCTCTACCTTAAAGCTTGTTACAAATGCAAAATCTCAGGGTCCATACTCCAGAACCACAAAATCAACACACACACCCACACACACTGAGAAGAATTGGTCTAGAATTAAACTCTAGCCCAGCAATTCCCACCTTTGGGAGGAGGGTGGTGATTTTATCCCCAAGGTGCATTTGGCAATGACTAGAGACATTTTTGGTTGTCACACCTGGGGGTGGTGATGGGGGGATGTGACGGGCACTTAGTAGCATCTGGAGATGCTGCTCCACATCCTTACACTACCCAGGATGGGTGGCCCCCCCACACCCCCCAAGAATGATACAACACAAAAAAGTCAATCTCTGAGGCCGTGTAACCCTGCTCCAGACCAGCAGACCCCAGAGTTTAAAATGGTAACATTATTGATAATGAAGCAAATTGTAGCTTATAAGCAATGATCAATTAGAAACTAACCCCAGAATCCATGTATCTAATATTTGAAAGATGAAGGTAACTGAAAATCAATAACTCAATAGTCAAGGACATAACCGATGTGTGGCTGGAAAAAAATAATCACGTTCTATTGCATCAGAAGCCAAGGGTTTAATGGTAATATTTGAAAATAAACCCACTATGACCAATCTCACCATTCTTGTTCTAGTCATGAGATCGCTTCTTGCTTCCATCCAAATACTCTAGGCCCTGGTGGATGGTCTCCACTACCCAAATGCCCTTTCTCCCTCCTGCATCCTCCAAACTCCTCCCTCTCTCAGCCTTAAGATGCCATGTGTCAGGTCACGGCCCTCCTCAGGGCTTCCTCTCATTCTCCTGGTCTCATGGCCTCTCCTCCTGCCTCCAGAACCCCCGTCAGGGTACACTTACTCTAGAGCACTCATGTCTGGCTGTATTCAACCCATTTTACAGGGCCCTGGATCCTACCCCTGGGGTTCCCTTTCGTTAGCCTGGCTGTGGCCTCGGTATTTTTCGAGCTCCTCAGCCAGGATTGAGAACCACTGCTCACATATATAAGTCAATCCTCTTTTCTTTCTTTTTTTTTTGTCTTTTTTTTTGCCTTTTCTAGGGCCGCTCCTGCGGCATATGGAGGTTCCCAGGCTAGGGGTCCAATCGGAGCTGCAGCCGCTGGCCTGTGCCAGAGCCACAGCAACTCGGGATCCAAGCCATGTCTGCGACCTACACCACAGCTCAGAGCCACGTCAGATCTTTAACCCCCTGAGCAAGGCCAGGGATCGAACTCACAACCTCATGGTTCCTAGTTGGATTCGTTAACTCCTGAGCCACGACGGGAACTCCTATAGGTCAATCCTCTTAATTCGGAAAGAATCTGGGGCTGTCTTAACCCCAGATCTTTCCCAGGCTCATAGCCCACCTTGCATTTTGATCTCTCTTCACTTCCTAGCCATATTCTCAAATACACAATGCACTTAAAAATTATCTTTATTTAAAAATGTGACAGTCTCTTTGTACAGATTTTGTAAAAAACATGGAATTGAAGTTGAAATTGATTTACCTCTGATCTCAGAAGCAGGAGGTAATTGCTGTTGGAGTTCCTATTGTGGCGCAGCAGAAGCAAACACAGTTCGTATCCATGAGGACTTGGGTTTGATCTGTGGCCTTGCTCGTAGGTTAAGGACCCAGCGCTGCCGTGAGCTGCAGGTCACGGACATGGTGGCTTGGACCCTGCGTCGCTTTGGCTGTGGCATGGGCTGGCAGCTGTAGCTCTGATTCAGCCCCTAGCCTGGGAACTTCCATATGCCATGCCTGCGGCCCTAAAAAAAAAAAAAAAGGTGGTAACTACTGTCATATTTCTGTATCTGCTACCAGTGCTACCACGGTCATAGACCTACACAACCCCAGTAATGTCTTACACAAGTACTTCTGTCCATACAGCTTCTTCTGCCTGGATATCTTTCACAGGGTATATTCTCTCATACCTGCATTTCTGTAGCACTGTATCCATACCCCTGTTATGGCGCTTATCACCGGGGACTGGGGCACTGTCTGCAGCTCATTTTCCCCTGCAATACTGTGAGACCTTGAGTGTAGTGAGTCATGACTTTTTCTAATGCATGCTTTTGTTTGTATTTTTTGTATATATATATATATATATATATATATTTTATGGCTGCACCTGTGGCCTATGGACGTTCCTAGGCCAGGGGTCAAATCAGAGCTGTAGTTGCTGGCTGACACCACAGCCACAGCAATGCCAGATCTGAGCCAAATCTGTTACCTATGCCACAGCTCATGGCAATGCCAGATCCTTAACCCACTGAGAAAGGCCAGGGATCGAACCCACATCCTCATGAACACTATGTTGGGTTCTTACCCTGCTGAGCCACAATGGGAACTCCCATTTTCCCATTTATTATCTGAAGCAAATGATACTAAATAGAGATAGCAAAACCCAGCAAATTCTACATTTAAGATATTTAATATTTTAAACTACTTAATGTATCTAAATCATAAGTATTCTTATATTTTTAAAAAGTAAATGGGGGAGTTCCCATCATGGCTCAGTGGTTAACAAATCGGACTGGGAACCATGAGGTTGCGGGTTCAATCCCTGGCCTCCATCAGTGGGTTAAGGATCCAGCATTGCTGTGAGCTGTGGTGTAGGTCGTAGACCTGGCTCGGATCAGGTGTTGCTGCGGCTGTGGCATAGGCCAGCAGCTACAGCTCCGATTAGACCCCTAGCCCGGGAACCTCCATGTGCTGCAGGAGCAGCCCTAGGGAAAAAAAAAAAAAAAGCAAATGGTCAAACTCCAGTGAAGTAAAATAAATAATTCAGAGCTTCTGAAGGGAAAACAAATGTTGAATTTTGAACAAGGCCATGGATGCCCTTACGTGAACTCATTGTCATCATTGACAATCAAGACAGCAAGACGGCCCCCTAAATCCTACCAGCTCCCCTTACATCTTATTATCACACACATTCAGCCATCCTTGTGTTAGAACTGCTTTCAATTTGTGTGCTGACAATTTGTTGGCTCACAGGAGACTCCGATTAAAGAAAACAATGAACCGATTCAATTACATTTGAACAAAAAGTGGGACACTGCTGTTTGTTTCTCCCTCTACGCCAAGTTCCAAGGGGCAGTTTGAGGATGGGATTGGAACGGGTGAAAGCTGATTTAGCTGTTCTACTTGGCCAGGCTTTTTGATTCTGTAGTAGGTGAGGGCTATCCCTGGGCCAACGTTGGTTCTAGAACTTTTTAGGAACGTAATTTGGAGGCAGACCCTTCATGACATGACTTTGAATAAGTTCCTTCACTTATATGAGCCTCAATTTTTTCTTAAAATAAGACATAATAATATTGAAACTGACAGCACTTATGGCTTGAACCTAGCCAGAACCCAGATTGGGACTTGAACCCACATTCCGGGACTTGAACTGTAACTTAGCTAGTGCCCTGTGGGGCTCCTAGGCACACAAGCCTTTCTGTGTCCTCCATTTCTTGTTTTTAAGGAATAAGCCTCAGCCTCCATGACCTTCCCTGAGTTCCAAAGGGCATTTGCTAATCAGGGAAGGGAGGGGATGCAGAGACCAGGTAGGAGTCATCAAGAGAAAATAGTATGAAAGCACTTCAAAAAACTAAATATAGAACTACCATATGACCCAGCCACCCCACTCCTGGGCATATATCTGGAAAAAATGTTCATTGAAAAAGATACATGCACCCCTATGTTCATTTCAGCACTATTCACAATATCCAAGACATGGAAACAACCTAAATGTCCATCCAAAGATGAATGGATTAAGATGTGGTACATATACATAACGGAATGCTACTGAGCCTTAAAAAAGAACAAAATAATGCCATTTGCAGCAACATGGATAGAACTAGAAACTCTCATACTAGGTGAAGTAAGTCAAAAAGAGACTTACAAGTGAACCCTATGATATCACTTATATCTGGAATCTAATATATGGCACAAATGAACCTATCTACTGAAAAGAAACAAACTCATGGACTTGGAGAACAAAGCTGTGGTTGCCAAGGGGGAGGGGGAGGGAGTGGGATGGACTGGGAGTTTATGGTTACTAGATGGAAACTACTGCATTTGGAGTGGATGAGCAATAAGACCCTACTATACAGGGAACAATATCTAGCCACTTGTGATGGAACATGATGAAGGATAATGTGAGAAAAAGAATATGTGTATGTATGTATGACTGGGTCACTTTGCTATACAGCAAAAATTGACAGAACACTGTGAATCAAGTATAATAGAAAAAATAAACATCTTAAAAAATAGGAGAAGCAATAGTGAAGACTTGGGGCAGGGTCCTGTTTCCTCCTTAAGGAATATACATAGCAATATCTTTGAGCCTTTCTGCCAAACTAAAACCCCCAACAAATGGAAGAACTACTTGACAAAGCCTTCTTCATTCTGCGAAGAAGGAGGACCACCAGAACCAGTCCTGGGGCCACTAAACATCAGCTTTGAAAGACAGTGCAAGCTTGCCTCTACCCTGATCCTTATCTGAGGCCCTATTTTCCACTCCCCAAACTATAAAACCACCTCCTAATCCCTCCCAAAGGGGGGGGGGGCACAGTCTTTAATGCATTAACCTGCTGTGGCCTCTTTTGCCTGGCAAAGCAATAAAGCTATCTTTCTCTCCTTCACTCAAAACTCTGTCTCCATGTTTCTATTTGGCAATGGTGGGCAGCAGCTGAGTTTTGGCAGCAGAACCCAGCCAAAACACAGGTTGGGACTTGAACCCATGCTTTTTAAATTAGAATCACTCACCCAGCATCTGGACTCAGGGTCTTTGTGCCTCAGTGCAGAAGGAATTCAGTGAGAGACAAAGTGATAGGCAAGAAATGGAATTATGAAGATAAAATGCTTGTGAGAGAATGAAGTGGGCAGGCAAGGAGGCTCAGCCCCCAGGGTTAGGTGGGCTACAGTTTTATAATCCAAGTGAAGTGGGGGTGAGGAAAGACCACCTCTTCCCTCCTCCTTTGCATCTGTAAGAGAGTATTTGACTCTATAATGTCAAACTAGGACTGCCATGGTGTTTATTCAAATCAGCAGAAGGGTGGCACTTAAACTCCTGTCCTTGGTCTAAACCTGAATGCAGGCCTCACCCCATCCCCCACCCAGTGACCCGAGGTGTATCTCATGCCTGGACGAGTCAAGGAAGCCTGCCTAGTTCTGATGGCCCTCTGGAGCAGTTATTAATTTACAGTGATCTCCCAAAGTCCCCTAGGTTCCCCTCTCCATCTATGATCCCAATTTGGACTAGTTACAGTACCTGTGTAACTATCCTACTCCATCCCTATCAATATGAGCCCAAGGATGCTTGGGGATTAAATGAGATATTACATAAAAGCATTTACACAATGTCTGTACATTGTAGGTTCTCAATAAATGGCAGCAGTTATGATAGTTCTGTCCGGGGACCATTGACTGAAACTGGCCACCTTGGCCAGGGAGATAATAGCTGCTGGCATGAGTTATCTCACAACGGAGGCCCTGATAAGGAATATGGTGCTGCCCTGAAGACTAACAAAGAGCAAGTGAGAGGGGCCAATAGGAGGGAGAAGAAAACCAGCCTCCCAGGATCCTTGGTGCTGGAATCCATCTTGACTAAGAGGTGTGTGCTACCAAGAAGGACCATGAGCGAGACCAAATATGGGCTTAGCAAGATGATTGGCCAGAGACAACCCAGACACTAACCCCATTACCAGGAAACCAGAGACTGCGAGCCATCTGGCAGAGCTCCTGGGTTCCCTTACCCTGCTGTTCTCCACCCAGCTGCCCCTTCCCAATAAAGTATTTTGCTTTGTCAGCATGTGTGTCTCCTTGGACAATTCACTTCCGCATGTTAGACAAGAGCTCATTCTCAGGCCCTGGATGGGGTCCTATTTCCTACAACAGTCCCACATCATATCCATCATAATATAAAGTCTTGGCTATCATGAGCCAGGTCTGAATCTTTCTAGAATTCATTGGATCCCCTGGAGGAGGCAGAAACTTGCCTCCTGGTTGACCGCTCTCTCATGTCTGAACTTGGGATCCTAGAGAGTTCAAAAACAAAAAGTGAACAAAAAATTAATGGAATCATTTCATCAGATCTCTGAACCATGATATTTTACTGTCCATCAATGATAACCTTCCTTAATAATCTAGACAGTATTTTGGGATTACCCAGAATGAGTTCTCCTGGATCTTCAATGTTAAGGACCCCTCAATAAATAAATTCCTGTTTTCTATTGAGTCTGAGTGACTGAAGTTTTGGTTGAAAATATTGGGTAGAATGCTGTACCAGAGATATTCAAAATAGTAGTTATTGTTGATTGAAGAAAAACACAGAAACTAAAAGTGCAAATTAAGTTTTATTTTGGACCTTACTGAGGTCTATAGCCCAGGAGATAGCCTCTCAGGTAGCTCTGAGGAACCAAAGAGGTAAAAGAGGAGCTAGCATATATTGGAGTTTTTGCTGGAAAATAAAAATATGTAGTTGAACATCAACAGATTACTGCTAATCACAAAAAAACCCAGACATCTCAAGTTAATGATTTTCCATATATGGGAAGATGCAAGAGTCTAGGCTCATTGAAATTATTCCTTAGATATGCATCTTAAGTATCCAGGGCCAGTATCTAGCCCTGGCCTTCCTGTCCTTCTCCATCCTGAATTCCCCTCAGGGTGCACCCTGTGTGTGGCGGGGGGTGGTGGTGGGGGACACAATTGCAGTTGATGATGGCTTGATTTTCATTCCTAGGTTAGATGGGAATGAAAGGTTGTTAAGCCATTCAATGTGCAATTTTTGGATTAGTGCCTATTGATAATCTAAAATTCTCTGGATTGTTTGTCTTGCCTACTATAATCCAGGAAATACTTTCCCTTATTGCTTCTTCCCCTATCCAAAGTTGCCTTATTACAATGATTTCATTTAGATTTATATATGATCAATTGCCTGAAAATGTTTAGCCATCATTAATTTTGTCCAAGGATTGGTTACACATTGGGTAATGCAAAAGACAACAATCTTATAAAATAGATGGGATATTAGTGATATGGCTATGGCATTAATAAGGCCATAGTACTTGTTAGATTCTCAGGAGGATGGAGACAGACCCTCCCACCCCCTAAATGTGCCTGTTCACCCTGGAGACCTGCTATGGACACCCTCTCCCAGAATATGAATGCTCAAGTTGGGCAGCATGAATCAATGGCCTGCAGAAAACAACTGCCTGCATAGATTTACCACCTACAAGGATTAACTAATGGCCCTCTGTCAATGGACTGAAACCCCCTATTCCTCCTCATTCCTGCCACAAGTTTCTGCCATGAACTCCAGCCACAGATTCCTGCCACAGATCCTTTATAAGCCTAGCATCCACATAGTCAGGGCTGGTGCCACCCTGTGCTCAGCCCGTCCCCCTCTGATGCCTTAATAAATCTCTCTTGCTTTACCAACTTGAACTTGCATGTTCCTCTGCCCTGGCACATTCCTCCCTTGGCGAACCTAACAGTACTCAGAGAGACAAAAGCATAAACAATTTGAAAACAACAAAGAGAAAAAATTAAAATAACAATTAGTATAACTAATTGTAGTCTGATCACAAGCCATCAAGTCCAGAAGGGAGCCAGTTGGAGAAGCCAAATCTTGGAGGGATCAGGTAGAGCGGAAAAAGATAAATGTTTCATCTTCCATTTACAAAGGTGTACTTTATTGGAGTTCCTGTTGTGGCTCAGCCGTGATGAACCCAGCTAGTATCCATGAGGGATGCGGGTTCAATCCCTGGCCTCGCTCAGCGGGCTAAAGGATCCGGCATTGCGGTGAGCTGTGGTGTAAGTCACAAATGGGGCTCAGATCTTGTGGCGCAGCCTGGCGGCTACAGCTCTGATTTGACCCCTGGCCTGGGAACTTCCACATGCTGCAGGTGCAGCCCTAAAAAGACAGAGAAAAAAAAGGTGTACTTTATCAACTTGTTATAGGTCATAGTAAGAAGAGAGGTTGCCTGAAAAACAAATAAAATCCAGTAATATTTCAGACAAAAGGTTATAAAATTAGAAATCATATTTATCCGTCCATGTAGCCCCATGTAATTAATTTCTTTTGACCTGGATGAAACCATCATGTTTTCTATTAGTTCAGTGGTATGAGCAAAAGGGCATCAGAAACATATTTGCCAAAAAGTCCTTTTTTTGAATCTTCTTGAAGATCTTCATTTTATAAAAGCATCAGCATAGTATAATGACTGTCAGTACAAATAATAGAAGACTTGAAGCGGCATGGTTGAAGATCTAATCACAAAGAAATTGACAAGAAACCTAGTGATTTCTGTGAAATACAATGTTTTAAGGTAATAGCTAGAATGATGACAGATAACATTATACCAGGAATTCCATATAATTGTTTGGAATATCTATATCTTTTTTTTTGTCTTTTTTTGCCATTTCTTGGGCTGCTTCCGTGGCATGTGGAGGTTCCCAGGCTAGGGGTCTAATTAGAGCTGTAGCCGCCGGCCTACGCCAGAGCCACAGCAGTTCGGGATCCGAGCCATGTCTTTGACCTACACCACAGCTCACGGCAACGCCGGATCGTTAACCCACTGAGCAAGGGCAGGGATGGAACTCGCAACCTCATGGTTCCTAGTCGGATTCGTTAACCACTGTGCCACGACAGGAACTCCCGCTGTTACGTTTAGATATCTTTAATTTGTAAGCACTTATTTTTAAATCACTTAAATAGAGCTCTTTTATAAATTTGGTTTTGATAATTCTATCTGGAGTAGAGACCTATCATACATATAACATACACACAGACATAACTAGGGATCTCAGAACTTCACTTTAAAACTTAGGCATTGTTACCCCCAAACTGAGTTCACCTCTTGGTGGGTGTCAAGCCAAAAGAGAACGAAGCCAAAGATTGGGAGAAGGAAGAACTTTATTACTAGCAACGCGTAAGGAAAACACCAGGAATATTTCCCTGAACAGCAAAATTGGGGGAATTCTCATACTAAGGGACTTTGAGCAGTGTATACATATTCATGAAGGGGCTTGAGCAGGGAAGAAGTCAGCATAAAATTGGGGCAAAGGTTGACAGAGTCCAGGCTCTAGTAGATTGAAGTCACAAGAATCACAAAGGTCGGATTCAGCGTTTCTTCAGGTTTCAGTATGTCTGGTGGGTGAGTGCTCTGGGGGATCTGAAACCTGTAAAACAGCTCAAGAATGTGCTTCAGGTTAATCTTTACCTTCTAACCAGAACTAGGAGTCTTTATTGTCTTGATATGGTCATTTCCCTGGCCTAGTGATAGCTATTCTTGCATTCTTTGGTTCCTTTAAAATTATTAACAACTGAGACCATTCTTCTCCAACAGCAAGTATTGCTGCCAGTGGGTCTGTGTGATCACACAATGGCTTTGGCCTAAAATGGCTTCTCTTCTGTCCAGAAAGTTCTGTTTCTTTCTTCTCTTTCTCCAGCGACCTTCCTACCTTATCTGCTTACATCATGAATCTGGTATTACAATATAAACTTACTAGTTTATAAATAACAGTTGGAATGTGTTCAGTTTATTTGCTCCGATCAGTAAGGCTTTACGATTGGTGGAAAAGACTTTTCAGGTTTGGATTTATCCTTAGGGACACTGTGCATTAGATGTGGGGTGAGAGAGCCTATTCAGCAGTTTGAGTTTTAAAAGTCCTCTTCCCTCCCCACCCCACCCCCTTTTTTGGTTGTTTCAGGTGGTTCTACCAGATTGAGTTAATTTGGCTCAGTTAAATTGGCTCAAGTCATTGTGGGCTGTATTTTTATTTCTTTTCTCTCCCTCTCTCTCTCTTTTAGAGCTGCACCTGCAGCATATGAAAGTTCCCAGTCTGGAGTCAAATCAGAGCTGTAGCTGCTAGCCACAGCCACAGCCGCTCTGGAGCCAAGCCATGTCTGTGACCTCCACCAGAGCTCACAACAATGCCAGATCCTTGACCCACCGAGCAAGGCCAGGGATCGAACCTGCCTCGTCATGGATCCTAGTTGGGTTCTACCACTGAGCCATGATGGGAACTCCCTGTATTTATACCTCTGATGTGTAGAGATTTACCAAAGACAGTTGCTCTTAATTCCTCAACTCTGCTTTCTTTTTTAATTTTCTTTCTTTTTGGCATGCAGAAGTTCCTGGGCCAGGGATGGAACCCAGGCCACAGCAGCGACTCCAATCCCTGTAGTGACTATGCTGGATACTTAACCCACTGAGCCACACAGAAACTCCCCAACTATGTTTTTTTTTTTCTTTTCTTTTTTTAATATCAGTGAGAAGATTTCCAACTAAACTGAAAACCCAGAGTTCAATGTTCTATAACTTTAGGGTTCAATTTATTACATCTTTGAAAGTTTGTGATAAAAGCCCTCTTTCTGAGTCTTCAAGTTACATCCAGAGCAATTTACCCTAGAGGCAAAAAAAAAAAGGAAAGAAAGAAAAAGAAAAAAAACAAACCCCGAAATTCCATTATTATTTTTATTAGTCACTGAATATGAGTTCCCAGTTTTTATTTTATGTTGTGTGGGCCCAGGTAACCCTATTGGCTTTTTTAGTGTGTTTAATTAATATTGCACACAAGAGGGAGATTTGCATGCCCTGTCTTATCATACTGGGCAGGGGAAGCATTCCCCACTGGGACAGAATATCTCTCTCACAGTATAATCAGGCAAAAAAAGATGTAATCATATAAAGCCTGTTCAGATATACCAAGGTTATAAACTTTCTTCTCAATTTTATCAGCTCTTATACCTTTAACTTTAGCTTCCATTAAGACTCCATCAATAAGTCTCGTTCTTACAAAGAGTCTCAAGCTTTCCTTTTTTAATCCCCAGCTATTTTTTTAGGGCCACACCTGCAGCATATGGAAGTTCCCAAGCTAGGGGTCGAATTGGAGCTACAGCTGCCAGCCTACACCACAGCCACAGCACCGCCAGATCCGAGCCGCCTCAGTGGCCTACACTGCAGCTCACCACCATGCTGGATCCTTAACCCACTGAGCAAGGCCAGGGATAAATCCGAGTCCTCATGGATGCTAGTTTGGTTTGTTACCACTGAGCCAAGATGGGAATCCTTATTCATCCATTTTTGGAGGCCCCAGTGAAGGGTTGAATCAAGGAACTCAGTCCCTTTTGCAATTTTTTAACATAATTAATTAGCCTGTTTACCCTAAGTAATTTTTTGTGAAATATCTCAGTGTACTTTTCTTCCAGTCCTTTAAATTCATACGTACATACATAACTAAAACAGGGTAAATAGAGTGGACTTGCTTGGGGTCCTTTAATCTGGGGACCAATAGAATGTCTCTTTGGCCCATCTAATCTCAGGTCATGTTGTGTCAAAATCTTTGTTTCAATCCATTAATGCCTATTTTATTCATCATGTTTTTTAGTAACCAGCTAAAGATTTTTATTCTTTTGAAATGAGTCCCTTTAAAATGTTTACCTTGTTGAGAAAAAAAAATCTCTTGGCTTACCCCTCAGTTTCTTCTCGATTTCCCTGTTAATCAGCCTAATGAACAATTAATTGAATGTTTTTATTAGTAACCTGTAAAACCCATTGAGAGGAAGCCACGACCCTATGTCAGACTTCCCAAACTGCTTTGTTTGTTTCTTTGTTTTAAATGAAGGGAGTTCTTAGGTTACACTTTTTTGTATCTACCTTCTAGTGTGTTTTTCCCCCTTAAAGGTACCAATAAAGCAGGTGTTTATAGTGAGAGTGCTCTAAAATTGACCAATTTAGAGGCTTCTCTAAATCAAAGGGTCGACCATCTGGTTGTGGATGACTAGTATCTTAATAGTGACTTAAGGCAATAAAACGCAAGAGGCAGCCCCTCAAGAGAGTGCAAAGGATGTAGCCTCCACAAAAGAAAGTTTGCTCCCCCAAAATAGCCTAAGAAAGTAAAGGCCATCATTGTATAGGTGGATGCAAGCAGGCGAAGCTAACAAAGGCCCTTTATGGGCTGGAACCCCTTATGACAAATTTCCCTGACAAGTGGCACAGTCAGTGAAAAAGACTGCTCGGAATCCCAGTCTACTTGACTGCTAAATGTACACTGTATAAATGTACACCTTCTGGATGGCAGACACCAAGCTCTGAAAACACAGGGAAAAAAAAGATGCTACGGAGATCAGGTAGAACAGTCACATCTCAAAGACACAGGGAGAGAAATGCAAGTTCTTCCTAGAAGGGCCTTTGTTCCTTTAAGTTCAGAATTCGGAAAAGTTGTTGCATCAAGCCAACTCTTTCTGGCTGTACACACACAGAGTAAACACACAGTAAAACACATTTTAAATTTGTTTTAAAATGTCAAAAGTCCCGTCGTGGCTCGGAAGGTTATGAATCCGACTAGTATCCATGAAGAGGCGGGTCTGATCCCTGGCCTTGCTCAGTGGGTTAAGGATCCGGCATGGCCATGAGCTGTGGTGTAGGTCGCAGATGCGGCTCAGATCCTGTGTTGCTGTGGCTGTGGCACAGGCCAGCAGCTGCAGCTCTGACTCGACTTCTAGCCTGGGAACTGCCATATGCTGCAGGTACGTCCCTGAAAAAACAAAAAAACAAAACAAAACAAAAAAAAAGAGTCGAAAGAACTGTAATTTGGCCACTTTTAGGACATGCTTTCCTTTAATTCCAAATTACACAAGTTTCTGTAGGAATAAATTCTGTACGTACATAGTTCCCAGCGTCTCTGAGGTGGGATAGCCCACGTACCTCTTCCTGAAATTAAGTTCAAGGAAAACCTGCTCCTCACAGTGAGGTCTTTATCTACCACCGTGGAAAGCAGCATCATCAGCTCATAGCGGGAGATCCAAGACCCAGGAGAGACTTTCCCTCAACTGCCTGAACTCTCTGAGGAGGTGGATGGGCACAAGCGGCCTCTGCTTGGACAAAGGCTCCAGATCCTCCAGAGCTTGGGGGAGAGGAGGGAAGTCTGTTCTGGGTCCTTTCCTGGTCATCAAAACTGACGGCTGAAGAAAAACATTTTAAGTTTTATTTGGGGATCTCACGGAAGACATCGCCAAGAGCCAGCCTCTCACAAAGCTCTGAGGAACCGCTCCAAAGAGGTAAGGGAGAAGCTGGCATATAGGAGTTTTTGCTGGAAAAAAAAAACAAATACAGGGTAGAACATCAAAAGATGGCTGCTCATCACAAAAACCAGACATCTCAAGTTAGTGATTTTCGGTGCCTAGGAAGGTGCAAGAGTCTGGGTTCATAGAAACTCTTCCTTAGATATGCATCTAAACTCTCTTTTTATGCAGCCCAAGGATTCTTCCTGTTATTCTCCATCCTGAATTCCCCTCAGGGCACAGCATCCAGGGCAGCTGCAGTGACTGATAGCTTGATAGCAGGCAACATTCATAGTTTTTTTTTTTTTTTTTCCTTAGGGCTGCACCTGCAGCACATGGAGATTCCCAGGCTAGGGGTCAAATCTGAGCTACAGCTGCCAGCCTACACCACAGCCACAGCAACACAGGATCCGAGCCATGTCTGTGACCTGCACCACAGCTCACAGCAACGCTGGATCCTTAACCCACCGAGCAAGGCCAGGGATTGAATCCAAAACCTCATGGTTACTAGTCAGATTCATTTCTGCTGCGCCAAATCGGGAACTCCAACAACATTCATTGTTTACTGGACTGGCAGGCAACATGCCCTTTCCATTAAATAAGATGCAATTCTCTCTCACATAAAAGTTGAGTTAGGGGTCCATGGCTGCTATGGTGGCTCCAGGATCATCAGGAGCTGGACTCCTCTACCTTGTTGCTCTGCTGTTTCTAACGTGGGGCTTCCATTTTATGGTCCAAGAGGGTTGGTCCAGCTCCCACGATTCCTACCCATGGGGATAGGGCAGGGAAGCAAATGGAGAGCCTGGTAATAACTCTTCCTTTCAGGACAGAATTGGGAAGCTTTTTAAGTCACTTTTACTTGTAGCTCGTTCTGAAATTAATCACACCTCCACATCTAGCTGCAAAGAATACTGGGAAATACCATCTTGATTTGGTATGGCCATGTGCCCAAGTAAAAACAGGAGATCCTTAGTATGTGAGAAAAGAGGATACGTAGGAGATAGCCAGAAATCTCTGTCAACTCACCATCCATCCAAGCCCACTCCTTTCTGAGGCAAATGGGGATTGTCTCTGCTGAATGAGAAGCAGAGCCAGCCTGAATGCTTTTAGTTACTTTTTTCCTGATTGTATTTCTTGTATTCAGAAAATTTTTTGCTGATTGAAAAATAGAGGCCATTGAATCATTGAACATTCTGCCTATGATTTTAAGGGAATTGTCCTGCATTAAAATAAGAAGATGATTATAAGAAAAAAATGTTATAAATGTTTAATGTTTAAAAAGAAAATTTCTTTATAGTTTTACCCATCTAGTGTTTTGGTTGAAAGTTTTCATATTAATTTTTATTATTTCTCTATGAAAAATTTAATATATAAATGAAATAGTACTTACAAACTTATATAAAACTTAATTTTTTGGAACTCCTGTTATAGCTCAGTGGGTTAAGAATCTGACTAATATCCATGAGGTTGTGGGTTCAATCCCTGGGCTGCTTCAGTGGGTTAAGGATCCGATGTTTCTGCAAGTTGCCTGTTAAGTCACAGATATGTTTCGGAACCCACATGGCTGTGGCCATGGCTGTGGCTATGGCATAGGCTGACCCCTAGCTTGGGAACTTCCATATGCTTCAGGCATGCCCCTAAAAAAACTAAAAAAAAAAAACCAAAAAACACCACACCAAAAAAACTAATTTCTCAGACTTAGTAGGTTATTAACGTTTTTTCACTCCATTAGCTATTCTATAGTACTGTTTTTTCTTTTTATATTTTAAAGTATTTTATACATACAGTAAAATTGCCAATTTGAAGTGTGAAGTTTGGTAACTTTGGGTAGTTGTATACAATCTTCTACTACAAGGAAAAGAACAGTTTCTCACCTTAAAAATTCTCTGGTCTGGTCCTTCAAAATCCATCCCTGCTCCCCACTCCAGGTCCTAGGCCACCATTAATCTGCTGACCCTAGAGTTTTAGCATCCTTAAAATGTCTGTTATTCTTTTATACATGTATTGATGTATCATAATTTATTTAACCAACATCTTGTGTGTTGTTTTCGGGTTGTGATATAGATACTTATAGGTGAGGTTTTTGCCCTCATTGCTAATATATTCCATAGGATAAATTCCTACACAAGGAGCTGCTTAAGTAATAGAATGGCATGCAGACTTTTAAGGCTTTTGGAAAGGTGGACAATTCCAATCGCTCTCAGGAAGATTATGCCACCAGTAATGTATGTAAAGTGTCATTTCCCTACAACCTTAATGGGTCAATTTGATTGGTAAGTTAAGTATCTCATTTTTTTTTCATTTTTTTATTACTCAAATGAATTTATCACATCTGTAAAGTATCTCATTTTAATGTGGGGTTTGTGGGGGGTTTTTTGATTACTAGTAATAATCTTTTGTGTTCACAGGTCATACAATTTAATTTAGCTAAAGTTTTTCTGTGGTTCAGGCTATATGCAGATTCACATTAAAAAGAATCATTCATATTAAAGAAGCACAACTCAGGAGCCCAAAGAATGAAAGACAAATTTGATTATCTATTCTCATCTTGTGAAGAACATGAAAGCCTAGCCAATCCATAGCCCATGTTCCCATGTCTCAGATGCCTCTTCCTCCACTCTTCAATTCTCTTGCCCCAAAGTTCTTATATCCCAAGCTGCTAAAACTTGGTCTAGGAAGTGTTTGTCTCTCTACGCATCCTCTTCCCTCCCTGTATCCATTTATTCTGCAAGTTGAATTAGCCTCTCTGCCAGCACCCCCCAAACTTCTCCCCTCCAGGCAGGAAGAGAGGCAGAGAACCTAAGAAGCCAAGACAAGATATCCCTGTGGACAGAGACCCAAAGGGAGTACTCTTCCTCCCCCTCCTGGCAAAAGGGGCCAACGCCCTTAAGTTACTTCTCTTGCACCCACCCCTCCCCAACCAACCCCACCCATGGCTCCTGAAGGACAGTTATTTCCATAAAGAAGACATTATAGTTGAGAAATATCTGTGCTTTAATTTTCCCTTCTCTTCCTGCCCTCACTCACTCTATCCCTAAGAGAATGCTCATCAACAATTTACCCACCCTCTATCCTCTGTTAGCTTTTCCCTTCTTATAAAAAAATAAATAAATAAAACAAATCCCTGATAGACCAGATGTGTCAGATTTGGAAAGGCTTTCAAAGATCCCCCCCTGCAGGGCTGACACAGGCTTTTCTCACCTGTGAGACAAATGAAACACATTTTGGCATTTTCATTTGTGCCAAGATGACAATGGGTGTGAAATCCCACACTTGCTCATGCAAAAACTTGAATTCCATTTATAATCCAGTTATTTCTGCGAGTCTCAGGTTGGCACTTAAATGTGTGGTCATAAGCTCCACTCCCAGCATCAGTTACCCTACAGCATCTGCGGTGTCCCTCTTCTCCAGCTTCTCAACACCCACTGCGCACAATGGTGCAAGAGAGAGCTTGACCCCTGCTTTGACCTGAACCCTGCCGAGGTCCCCATGCTGCCCAAAGTCACGCAGATTTGGGAGGAATGGTCCTCTCCCCATCACCGTGTCACTCACTAACACTCTTGCTAAAAAGCAGTGAAGCCTACACTCAGAATCTCAGAAGCTCTCTCCTGAAAGTTATTTCATCCGTTCTTGAGTCATGCTGGGACCTGGAACCTGGGACCCTTGCTGCAGTGCTTGAACTTAAACGTTTCCTCCAGCAACAAAATACAAAGAAACTCTAAGGGACTAGAATAACAGCACTCAGCACACATAATTTGTCTGGCAGTCCAGACAAATTATGGACAAGATATAAAAAAACCTAAAAACTCAATTGCCAATTCTGAGGAGCCAAGAACAAAACGGGGTGCTATGCAGGACTCCTGCACACAACACCTGCAAAGGGGTGGGCAGACTACCTAAGCCACACCTCTGGCCTGACCTCTGGACCTGCCCCTACCCTTATCCCATGTAAGGAACCAGTGAGCCCGCCTTTTCGGGAACGAGCAAGCAAGGGAAACTGTTATTGTTCTCACTCCTGTTGGAGCAGGGGCCCTGAATAAAGCCTTGCCTGGACTTCTCCTCTGGCACCTTATCAGTTTCTATTGATTAAGGAAGGCCAAGGCGTGTTGGCAGGTTTGGTTTCTCCTGAGACCTCTCTCATTGGTTGGCAGATGGTCACCTTCTCGCTGTGTCCTCATATGGCTTTTTCTTCGTGAGCTCACATCCCTGGTGTCATTTTTCTGTTGTGTGTGTCCCAATTGCTGCTACTTTTTTAAAATTTAATTTAAATGTTATGAAATATATTTGATTTACAATGTTGTGTTAATTTCATTTTACAGCAACATGATTCAGTTATACACGTCTATATATATGTGTGCGTGTATATATATATATATTCTTTTTTAGATTATTTTCCCTTAGTAAAAAATATCGAGTATAGTTCTCTGTACTTACAATAGGTCCTTTTATATATAGTAGTGTGCAAATGTTAATTCAAACTCTTAATTTATCCCTCTCCCCAATTCTTTTTGGTAACAATAAGTTTGTTTTCTATGTCTGTGGAAATATTTCTGTTTTGTAAATAAGTTCGTTTTCATCTTTATTTTTAATTTTTTTATTTTAATTTTTTAGTAAATATTAGCTATCATTTTTTCTTTCTTTCTTTCTTTTTTTTTTGTCTTTTCTAGGGCCGCACCCAAGGCATATGGAAGTTCCCAGACTAGGGGTCTAATCGGAGCTGTAGCCACCAGCCTATGCCAGAGCCACAGCAACACCAGATCCGAGCCGCATCTGCGACCTACACTATAGCTCATGGCAAAGCCGGATACTTAACCCACTGAGCGAGGCCAGGGATTGAACCCACAACCTTTTTTTTTTGTCTTTTTGCCATTTCTTGGGCCGCTCCTGCGGCATATGGAGGTTCCCAGGCTAGGGGTCTAATTGGAGCTGTAGCTGCCAGCCTACACCAGAGCCACAGCAACGTGGGATCTGAGCCACATCTGCGACCTACACCACAGCTCAAGGCAACACCGGATCGTTAACCCACTGAGCAAGGGCAGGGATTGAACCTGCAACCTCATGGTTCCTAGTCGGATTCGTTAACCACTGCGCCACAACGGGAACTCCGACCTTTATTTTTTAAATATATTTTTATATTTTAGGGCTGTACCTGAAGCATATGGAGATTCCCAGGCTAGGGGTCCAACCGGAGCTACAGCTGCCAGCCTATGCCACAGCTACAGCAATGCCAGATCCGAGCCTCGTCAGTGACCTACAGCACAGCTCATGGCAATTCCCATGATGGGAATTCCTCATCTTTTTTTTTGTTTTAGATTCCACATATAAGTGATATCATGTGGTATTTGTCTTTCTGTCTGGCTTCCTTAACTCAGTATGATAATCTCTAGGTCCATCCATGTTGTTGCAAATGGTATTATTTCATTCTTTTTTTATGGCTGAGTAATATTCCATTGTATATTGTACCACATCTTCTTTATCCATTCTTCTGTTGATGGGCATTTATGTTGCTTCCATATCTTGGCTATGGTAAATAGTGCTGTAATGAATATTGGGGGTGCTTGTATCTTTTCAAACTATGGTTTTCTCTGGATATATGCCTAGGATAATCTCTTCTTCCTATAAAGACACTAGTCAGGTTGGTTTAGGGCCCACTCTAAGGGCTGCATGTTAACTTAACCACCTCTATGATGGCCCTCTCTCTGAATACAGGCACACTTGGAGACACTAGGAGCTGGGACTTCAGCATATGAATTTGGGGTGGGCTGAGGCACAATTCAGTTTATAGTCATGGAGATGATAATATTTGTTTTCCTGTTACTTGGCATTTGCTAGAAGGATATACATTAGGGATACTGTAAAGGTCTAAGCTATACAATTGTAAATGGCTAAGCATTAGGATAGGATATCTAAGAAAAAAAGGGGGAAAAAAGAGGTTGCATATATATTCCAGACCGAAGCCTTTTTTTCTTTTTTTTTTTGGTCTTTTTTGCCTTTTCTAGGGCCACTCCTGCAGCATATGGAGGTTCCCAGGCTAGGGGTCTAATTGGAGCTGTAGCCGCCGGTCTATACCACAGCTCACGGCAACGCCAGATCCTTAACCCACTGAGCAAGGCCAGGGATCGAACCCACAACCTCATGGTTTCTAGTCAGATTTGTTAACCACTGAGCCACGAGGGGAACTCCAGAGACTTTTGACTTTTTTTTTTCTACATCATTTATTCATCATAGGTTACAGACGTGACTCCACTGGCTTGAAAAATTGAAATCTGTTATTAGCTAACACAGCAAGGCAGAAAGTGGTGCCTAAAAAAACTTAGTGATTGGCACAGAGATCAGAGCCTGAGAGCAGCAGAGATGACCACTTCCACTGTCCGCAGGCCACCATTCGGTTAAATTTGTTGAGGTGAGGCCGGGTTAAGGAAGGTAGGAAGAGATGGTGGAAGAAGAACTTTGCTTTTTAGGTAAAAGTCTAACCCATGGCTATTAACAGCTCTCATAAACAAAGCCTCGTGGGCCAGTGGAGATTTGGCTTGACCTTTAGACAAACAGACTGTACTTCCTTTGTGGCGATTCTGCTACCCTTTCTTGGTCTAGCCAAGGACCACAGTGTGTACACGTGTGCATGTGGGCACACTAGGAGGTGGGGGACAGGAACTGGGGTTTAAGAAGGAGAGAAGAATGAACATAGCACTGATAGGATCATCCATCTGCGAAGTGACCCAGACCTCAGATGTTTTGAAAACGAGGCATTAATTCATTCCAGGTCTCTGTTAAGAGACGCATTAATCGGTTTAACAAGATTTGCTTGTTCTTTCACTGTGTTTCTTCACTGTTTCAGGACCATAGACACTAAGAATGCCAAGACAGATGGATCACAGTCCTTGGCCCCAAGAGCCTCTAATCTAGGAAGGCAGACACAGAAACCACCACAACAGGCACGTTGCCCCCTCGGCAGGCACACATTCCATGCCTAAAATTTAAGGCATAGCCTAGCACTCACTCCCCATAGGTGGAGGAGCCAAGAATTCTCGAACCTCTTCCTGCTTGAGGCCTTGCCAGGGCCTCTCAGGTTTTCCAAGCCACACACCTTTCTCCTCGGTCTCCTTTTGGGCTTCATCTCTTCCTGTGTGTGAAACGTGGAAAGTGGTCTTTCTCATTACAGCATCTTGCCTTGGCCTCTGTTATGGACCAAAGAGTGATATCACCACCTCTCCACCTCCCTTCCCTGCCCAACAAATCTATATCTATCTATCTATCTATCTATCTATCTATCTATCTATCTATCTATCTATCTATCTAGTCTTTTTAGGGCCATACCTATGGCACATGGAGGTTCCCAGGCTAGGGGTCTAATCGGAGCTATAGCCACCGGCCTATGTCAGAGCCATAGCCATGTAAGATCCGAGCCACATCTGTGACCTACACCACAGCTCACATCAGCACCAGATCCTTAACCCACTGAGCAAGGCCAGGGATTGAACCTGCATCCTCATGGTTGCTAACCTGGTTTGTTAATCGCTGAGCCACGATGGGAACTCCACACATCCATATTTTTAAATCCCAACCCTCAGCACCTAGAATGTATAGGTACTCCTATATTTGGAGATAGAGTCTTAAAACAGGTAATCATGTTAAAGTCTAGCCCTTAGTGTGGGACCCTAATCCAATGGTGCTGATGTCCTTTTTTCCTTTTCTTTTTTGGCTGCCTGGCGGCAGCCTATGGAATTCCAGACCAGAGATCAAGATCTCAGACACACCTAAGGCAATGCCAGGTCCTTTAACCCACTGTGCTAGGCCGGGTATCTAACCTTCTTCCTGACGCTGCAGAGATGCCGGCAGCAATTCTGTTGCACCACAGACAGAACACCAGTGTCCCTGATAAGAAGAGAGAGAGACAGCAAATCCTTCAGGCAAAGGTCACTGCTCCAAGTTCCTGAAACTGCTTCTGCCCCTTGCCCCTCAGGCCTAAGGCTGAATCAATGCCCCTCTTGTTATTCTTTGTGGCTTTTTTTTTAAATTTTTTTTTATATATATTTTTTTATATTCCCACTGTACAGCAAGGGGGTCAGGTTATCCTTACATGTATACATTACAATTACATTTTTTCCCCCAGCCTTTCTTCTGTTGCAACATGAGTATCTAGACAAAGTTCTCAATGCTATTCAGCAGGATCTCCTTGTCAATCTATTCTAAGTTGTGTCTAATATGCCCAAGCTCCCGATCCCTCCCACTCCCTCCCCCTCCCATCAGGCAGCCACAAGTCTCTTCTCCAAGTCCATGATTTTCTTTTCTGAGGAGATGTTCATTTGTGCTGGATATTAGATTCCAGTTATAAGTGATATCATATGGTATTTGTCTTTGTCTTTCTGGCTCATTTCACTCAGTATGAGATTCTCTAGTTCCATCCATGTTGCTGCCAACGGCATTATGTCATTCTTTTTTATGGCTGAGTAGTATTCCATTGTGTATATATACCACCTCTTCCGAATCCAATCCTCTGTCGATGGACATTTGGGTTGTTTCCATGTCCTGGCTGTTGTGAGTAGTGCTGCAATGAACATGCGGGTGCCCGTGTCTCTTTTAAGTAGAGTTTTGTCCGGATAGCTGCCCAAGAGTGTGATTGCGGGGTCATATGGAAGTTCTATGTATAGATTTCTAAGGTATCTCCAAACTGTTCTCCATAGTGGCTGTACCAGTTTACATTCCCACCAACAGTGCAGGAGGGTTCCCTTTTCTCCACGCCCCCTCCAGCACTTGTTATTTGTGGATTTATTAATGATGGCCATTCTGACTGGTGTGATGTGATATCTCATGGTAGTTTTGATTTGCATTTCTCTTATAACCAGCGATGTTGAGCATTTTTTCATGTGTTTGTTGGCCATCTGTATATCTTCTTTGGAGAAATGTCTATTCAGGTCTTTTGCCCATTTTTCCATTGATTGGTTGGTTTTTTTGCTGTTGGGTTGTATAAGTTGTTTATATATTCTAGAGATTAAGCCCTTGTCGGTTGCATCATTTGAAACTGTTTTCTCCCATTCTGTAAGTTGTCTTTTTGTTTTCTTTTGGGTTTCCTTTGCTGTGCAAAAGCTTGTCAGTTTGATGAGGTCCCATGGGTTTATTTTTGCTCTAATTTCGATTGCTTTGGGAGACTGACCTGAGAAAATATTCATGATGTTGATGTCCGAGAGTGTTTTGCCTATGTTTTCTTCTAGGAGTTTGATGGTGTCCTGTCGTCTATTTAAGTCTTTCAGCCATTTGGAGTTTATTTGTGTGCATGGTGTGAGGGTGTGTTCTAGTCTCATTTGTTTGCATGCAGCTGTCCAGGTTTCCCAGCAATGCTTGCTGAATAGACTTTCTTTTTCCCATTTGATGTTCTTGCCTCCTTTGTCAAAGATGAATTGACCATAGGTGTCAGGGTTTATTTCCGGATTCTCTATTCTGTTCCATTGGTCTGTCTGTCTGTTTTGATACCAGGACCACACTGTTTTGATGACTGTGGCGTTGTAGTATTTCTTGAAGTCTGGGAGAGTTATGCCTCCTGCTTGGTTTTTGTTTCTCAGGATTGCTTTGGCGATTCTGGGTCTTTTGTGGTTCCATATAAATGTTTGGATTGTTTGTTCTAGTTCTGTGAAAAATATCATGGGTAATTTGATAGGGATTGCATTGAATCTGTAGATTGCTTTGGGTAGTATGGCCATTTTTCCAATATTGATTTTCCCAATCCAGGAACATGGAATATCTTTCTATTTCTTGACATCTTCTTTGATTTCTTTGATTAAAGTTTTATAGTTCTCGGCATATAGGTCCTTTACCTCCTTGGTCAGATGTATTCTGAGGTATTTGATTTTGTGAGGTGCAATTTTAAAAGGTATCGTATTTTTGTATTCCTTTTCTAATATTTCATTGCTGGTATACAGAAATGCAACTGACTTCTGAGTGTTAATCTTATATCCTGCTACTTTGCTGAATTTATTAATCAGTGCAAGTAGTTTTGGGGTTGAGTCCTTAGGGTTTTCTATGTATAGTATCATGTCATCTGCATACAGTGACAGTTTGATCTCTTCTCTTCCTATATGGATGCCTTTGATTTCTTTTGTTTGTCTGATTGCTGTGGCTAGGCCTTCCAAAACTAAGTTGAAGAGCAGTGGTGAGAGTGGACATCCCTGTCTTGTTCCAGATTTGAGGGAGAAGGCTTTCAGTTTTTCCCCATTGAGGATTATATTTGCTGTGGGTTTATCATAAATGGCTTTGATTATATTCAGGAATGTTCCCTCTATACCCACTTTGGCGAGGGTCTTGATCATGAATGGATGTTGGACTTTGTCAAATGCTTTTTCTGCGTCTATTGAGATGATCATATGATTTTTGACTTTTTTTTTGTTAATGTGGTGTATGATGCTGATTGATTTGTGTATGTTGAACCATCCTTGTGAACCTGGGATGAACCCAACCTGGTCATGGTGTATAATTTTTTTGGTATGTTGTTGGATTCGGTTGGCTAAGATTTTGTTGAGAATTTTTGCCTCCATATTCATCAATGATATTGGGCGATAGTTTTCTTTTTTGGTGGTATCTCTGCCTGGTTTTGGAATGAGGGTGATGGTGGCATCATAGAATGTCTTTGGGAGTATTCCTTCTTCTTCAACCTTTTGAAAGAGTTTAAGGAGGATGGGCACCAATTCCTCTTTATATGTTTGATAGAATTCACCTGTGAAGCCATCTGGTTCTGGACTTTTATTTGTAGGGAGTGATTTTATGACCTCTTCAATTTCATTTCTAGTGATTGGTCTGTTCAGTTGGTCTGTTTCTACTTGATTCTGTTTTGGCAGGCTGTAAGATTCTAGAAAATTGTCCATTTCTTTCAGATTGTCAAACTTGTTGCCATATAGTTGTTCATAGTATTCTCTTATGGTTTTTTGTATTTCTGCTGTATCCATTGTGATTTCTCCTTTTTCATTTATAATTTTGGTTATTTGGGTTCTTTCTCTCCTCTTTTTAGTGAGTCTGGCCAGGGGTTTGTCAATTTTGTTGACCTTTTCAAAGAACCAGCTCTTGGTTTTATTAATTTTCTCTATTGTTTTTTGAGTCTCTATTTGATTGATTTCTTCTTTGATCTTTATAATTTCCTTCCTTCTGCTGACTTTAGGAATTTTTTGTTCTTCTTTTTCTAATTCATTTAGGTGGAGGGTTAAGTTGTCATTTTGGGATCTTCCTTCTTTTTTGAGAAAGGCCTGTATTGCTATAAATTTCCCTCTGAGCACTGCTTTTGCAGCCTCCCATAGATTTTGAGAGGTTGTGTCTTCATTATCATTTGTTTCAAGGTAGTTTTTAATTTCCTTCTTGATTTCCTCATTGACCCATTGGTTTTTTAGTAGCATGTTGTTTAGTCTCCATGTAGTAGGTTTTTTCTCTTTCCTTTTCCCATGGTTGATTTCTAATTTCATGGCATTGTGGTCAGAGAAGATACTTGAGATAATTTCTATGCTCCTAAATTTATTGAGATTAGCTTTGTGTCCCAATATGTGGTCGATTCTTGAGAATGTTCCATGAGCATTTGAGAAGAATGTGTATTCTGCTTTTTTTTGGATGTAGGGTCCTGAAGATATCAATGAAGTCTAACTTTTCTATTGTTTCCTTTAGGATCTCTGTTGCTTTATTGGTTTTCTGTCTAGAGGATCTGTCCATTGATGTGAGGGGGGTATTAAGGTCTCCTACTATGATTGTATTCTCATCAATATCTCCCTTTATGTCTGTTAATATTTGTTGTATGTATCTGGGTGCTCCTGTATTTGGGGCATATATGTTGACGATAGTAACATCCTCTCCTTGGATGGATCCCTTAATCATTAAGTAGTGTCCTTCTTTGTCTTTCTTTATGTCTTTTGTTTTAAAGTCTATTTTGTCTGATATGAGCGCGTTGCGACTCCTGCTTTTCTGTCATGTCTATTGGCGTGAAATATTTTTCCCCACCCTTTCACTTTCAATCTATATGTATCTTTTGTCCTCAGGTGAGTTTCTTGTAGGCAGCATATTGAAGGTTTTTGCCTTTTTATCCACTCAGCCACTCTGTGTCTTTTGATTGGGGCATTCAGTCCATTGACATTTAAGGTGATAATTGATAGATGATTATTTATTGCCATTTGAACCTCGTGTTCCAGTTGATTCTATGGTTCTCCATTCTTCCTTTCTTTTTTTTTTTTTTTTGGTTGGATGGTCTCCTGTTAGTATCTGCTTGAGTGTATTTTTTTTTCATTTTTTGCAAATGCAATATTTGGTTTTGGCTTGTGGTTGCCCTGATTTTTTCAGTATGCTAACCCCTTCCCATAATTGTGTGTTTTAGCCTGATGGTCCTGTAAGTTCAAACATTTCATTACTATATTAAAATTAAGAAGAGAACCATACAAACAAACAAACAAAAAAGGTTATTTTCTTCCTAACATCCCTTGCCCACATTTTATGGTTTTGATGACTCTTTTTTATTTTTTTCTTTTTAATTTTATTTTGTTTGAAGCATGTTCATGATTAAATCTGTATGCTGGCTTATTTGGGTGACTGCTCTCTGATTGTGGTTTCCTCAGTCCTAGTTCTTCCTCTTCTTCTTCTTCTTTTTTTTTTTTCTTTTCTTTTTTCTTCCCTTTCCTTCCTTCCTTTTTGGTTTAGAGAAGCCCTTTCAATATTTCCTTTAATGTTGCTGTATTCTTTAAGTTTTTGTTTGTTGGAAAAAAAATTTATTTCCCTTTCTATTTTAAATGATATTCTTGCTGGATAGAGTATTCTAGGTTGCATATTTTTTCCTTTGAGCACTTTAAATATCTCTTGCCATTCCCTCCTGGCCTGTAGTGTTTCTGTAGAGAAATCAGCTGATATTCTTATGGGGGTTCCCTTGTAGGTAACATTCTGCTTTTCTCTTGCTGCCTTTAGGATCCTCTCTTTATCACTAACTTTTGCCATTTTTATTATGATGTGTCTTGGTGTGGGTCTATTTGGGTTCAGTTTGTTTGGGGCCCTCTGTGCTTCTTGTATCTTGAACCCAGTATCCTTTAGATTTGGGAAGTTTCCAGCGATAATTTCTTCAAATGTATTTTCCATCCCCTTATCTTTTTCTACTCCTTCTGGAATTCTTATTATGCATAGATTGGCCCACTTTATATTATCCCATAGGTCTCTTATATTGCTTTCCAGTTTTTTGATTCGGTTTTCTGTCTGTTGACCGGATTGAATGATTTCCATTATTCTATCTTCCATATCACTGATTCGTTCTTCTGCATTATTCATTCTGGTTTTTACTGCCCTTAGTTCCATTTGCATCTCTGCAAATGAATGTTCTAGTTTTTCTTGGCTCCTCCTTATATTTTCTAGTTCCTTTCTGAGGGTATCTGCATTACTGTTCATATCTTCTCTTAATTCCTTCAGTATTTTCACTATTTCTCTTTTGAACTCCAGGTCTGTCAGACTGCAGAGATCTGTTTCATTGTTGTCTGTTTTAGGTGAGTTCTCCTGTTGGTTTGACTGGGGGTGGTTTCTCTGCTTCTTCATCTTGCTTGTTGTTTTCTTTTTCCTGAGGGAATTGTACTCTCCGTTATTGGGCAGTGTTTGCCTTGTCACTGCTGTGGAATATTTCCTGAGGGCTGGCGTTGTTGGTCAATCTTTTTTGAGGCAGTGTGGCTTTTCTGGAGTGTTGATGGGGCTAGCAGTGTTTCTTTGAAGCAAAGGAGGACTTCCTGAGGGCAGACAGGACTGGGAGGTCCACACCACGATGGTAGCAGATTTCACTTGGTTATGCAGAGCTTGCTCTGGTGTTTTTAGGCTGTGGGGTTCTTGCAGGGGGTTGGCGGTGTTGGGCAGCTGTTCCTCAGGAGTGCAGCACCCCCTGGGGGCTGGAACAGCTATCTGGGTCACTGAGAACCTAAGAGGCTCTTCCCTAGGGCAGCCTGACTCAGAAAAACTGTCCGAGAATTAGGCAGATCTATTCACGGCCTGGCTAGGCTTGTTCTAGCTTTTCTGGGCTGCAGGCCTTTTCTCGGGGGCTGGTGGTGTTTGGTGCTACTCTGCGGAAGTGTAGCCCCTCCAAAGGGCAAGCAGGCCTGTGCAAGGACAGCCCCTGTGGTGGTAGGCTTCAGGCAATTGTTGAGGCCAGCCCTCCTGGATGGCAGGCAGCCCCAGGTTCGGCGAGAGCATAGGGGGTAGTGGGGGTGGGGGGAGGGGATGCACTGGGAAGCACAGCTTTCAGCTGGCTAGCGGGCCTGTAAGCTTGCTGTGGCATGGGGGGTATTCTATGGGGACCCACCCCTTCTTCTCTCCCCTCCCCAGCACGGGCGCAGACCGGGCTCTTCTCCCAGGTTCCCTCTGATGCAGCTTTCCACTTCCCCGCCCCTAGAGTATTGCTCCCTTTCTCTGCGGCAGCTTTGTTTTCTAGTTTCCCAGGCAGTCTCTGCCCCGTCAAATGGTTTCTAGACCTCCCAAGCAGTTTCCGCTCCGCCCTGCCCCCTGAGCCCGTTCTCGGGGAACTAACCTCTGGAGCTGAGGACTCAGTGCCCAGCCCCCACCCAGGCGTCTCAATTTTTGGTGACTGTGCCCGTAGTTCAGATGGTCCATTCGATTCTTGATCGGCTTTTCCGTACTCCACCTTACTGCTGCACTCTTCTCTGCATCTGGAGATTCCTCTGGTTCGTTTGATCTTTCCCCCATGTAGGTGACTTTCCAGGGTGCGGGATCCCTTTCTCCTCCACAGTTCCCTTTCGGGAGTGCCCGTCCTGCTCAGATTAACCTTCTCTCACTCTCCTCTTTTCTCCCGTTCCACCCAGTAATGTCACGAACTTCTTGCCGTTATTGGAGTTTAGGTTCCTCTGCCAGCGATTGGTTGCTGTTCTGTGCGAGTCATTTATTCTGTAGATGTGCTTTTTTTTGTTGTGTTTGTGGGAGAGGGTGAGCATGGCCCCCTACTCCTCCGCCATCTTGTCCTCTCTCCTCTTTGTGACTTTTACGCATCATCCCAAAACATTTTAAGTAGTCACTTTATGCTCTAGTTACGTATTTGATTGTTCCATCTGTTTTCTCTCGGGTGTCTGGCTTAGACAGGTCTATAGAAGGTTCTGAAATGTTATTAAATGAATGAATGAATGCCCAGTACAGGAAGCATGGGCCCTGGCATTGGACCAGAATTTAACATCAACTTAGGAGAGCAGGGTCAGGGGCAGCCAATCTATTTCCCATCACCCTCATCCACTGCCTGTGACATCCTGACACTCAGGAGGAGAACACAGTTTTATCAGTCAAAAGTAGAAGAGAACTGGGGATTCCCTTTTGGCACAGCAGGTGAAGGATCCGGTGTTGTTGGTGCTGTGGTGCAAGTTCAGTTCCTGGCCTGGAAACTTCCACGTGCTTCAGAGGTAGCCGAAGAGAAAAAAAAAAAAAAAGTAGAATAGATCTGTTAAAAGTATGTGGAAATAGCCAAGGGAACTGAAAAATACAAGTCGTGGTACCGCCAAGGTGCTCAAGGAGAAGACTGGAGATGCCTGGTGAGTGAGGCACCTGTCTCAAAAGTAAACACGGGGTCTGTGGCCTTGAGGATGTGTAAATTTATTGTTGGGGCAGTTGTAACCACTTTCCCGCCTCCCACCAACTCTCAAACAGCCTGTTCAAGTTTTATAGGTTGAGGGTACATCACTGACAGTTGCAAATATGCTTCTTTGGCTAATAATCATCAAGGTTACAGGTCACTTCTTGGGCTGCTCTTTAAGAGATGCTCTCGGAGTTCCCGTCATGGTGCAGTGGTTAAGGAATCTGACTAGGAGCCATGAGGCTGCGGGTTTGATCCCTGGCCTTGTTCAAGTGGTTAAGGATCTGGCATTGCTGTGAGCTGTGGTGTGGGTCACAGATGCGGCTTGGATCCCATGTTGCTGTGGCTCTGGTGTAGGCCGGTGGCTACAGCTCTGATTTGACCCCTACAGGTCCCCTGGGAACCTCTATATGCTGTGGGAGTGGCTCAAGAAAAGGCGAAAAGGCAAAAAAAAAAAAAGCATGCTCTCAAGGCTGTGAGCAGTGTTGCTAAGATTCTCTAGGGAATCTTAAAAACATTTCTAGGTTTTCTTTGGTCTTTATTCTTGGTATCAATGGCAACAAATATTATACCAAAATACACTCCCATGCTAGAAATTTTTCCAGTGGAATATAGCTTGCCTCAAAACAAGAACCAGAAATGATGCTTATGTCATCAAAGCAGTGATTGCTATTGCAGAAAATATGGCAGTCAGATTTAAAGAAATGCTGATGTGCTATCAGGGAGCAAGTTGCTGTTTCAGCACAGTTTCATTTATTTAGAGAAAAATCCAAGTTGGCAGCTTCCCACCTGTCTGTTAGCCCTGCTTCCCGCATACTTCAATTTTGATGTTCAGTACTGATAATCGAGATCTCTTTCAGTGCTATCATATTAATATTTCCTAATGCTGTTAACTTACATGATGTGCAGTAGACCTTGACAGCTGATGAGAAATATATCGACTTTCTGGCCAATATGCTGAGCTTTGTAAGAAATGCGTTTTTGAAGGTTATGTCTTTTGAGCTGTGTTTATAGTTGTGAAATAGATTTTCCTCACTTGATTATTCGTTCATTCAAAATCTCTTATACTTATTCTCTTATGATTAATAGCATCAATAATGGAAGGTTGAGGTTATGGGTAAAATCAGGGTCATAAGACAGCCAAAATTTCTCTAACTTACTCAGAAAGCAGTGACCATGATGTCCTTAACACCGTCTATTAGGCACAGGTTTATGGGATATTTCCTATAAAAGGCCTGTAGGTATATCTGTGATCTTCCTATCACAGGAAGAGGCAGATTATTTCATCATCGTACTCAAAAGTATGGTAATCATTTTATCCCTTAAAGATTACTCAATTTATACTCCTCCAGTAACATTATTTCAGATTGTGTCCAAGAATACGAGGGGAGTGAGAACAGATGACAGGTGTTTTGCTATGTTCTAGAAATTCTTCCCTAGGAAGATAAGTGAAGACCAATGCATAATTTACTATTTGCTTCAGAAGATTCCTGAAAACTAATACATCCAGGAAAACAGTTTGCTCAGCTGGGAAAACAGCTCTCTTATCAGGAAATGGATTACCCACCTGTAAAAAGAGCTTACCTGACAGGTAACAGCTGACTCATCAAAACTCTACTGCTGTGCCCACCTATCTTAAGCTATTACTTCATAAACTATGCCCAATATCAATTGGTTCCCTGTATAGAAAAATCAGCCTTATAATACTCGCGCCCCATCCTGTAAATAGTCTTCCTTGAAATCCTTCTGAGACATTATGAGTTTTCTCTCAAGGTGGTGTTTTTCTTTGCTGCAGTGATTTTAATAAAATTAGCTTTGAGGGAGTTGACAGTCAACTGAATGGAGAACAATACCAATATTTATTGAGTATTGGTGTAGGTGCTCCTTATGTGTCAGACTGATAAATGTTATTATCCATTTCCTTTGCTAATGTGTACGGGATGCATTTAAGTCAGTGCTCAGTTATGGTCTGACCTGCGTGAGAAGAAAGTAAAGTCTTCTGCTTCATTATCTATTCTGAACACTAAGATTCATACTGAAAAGCAGTGGACACTTGAAGCCTTCTTTACTATAAAAGACCTAAAAATGGCAAAACCTCCCTACTGAAGTTAGCTTCTGCAGCCATTACCATTGTTCAAATGGCTACTAGGGCCTCATAAGTCTTTGCTCAGGGCCATTGTTAGGGTTTGAATGGTCCCTCCAAGAAAGAGATATTGAAATCCTAACCCCCACTTCCTCTGAATGTGTCTTTATTTGGAAATAAGATTTTTAGCTAGGTAATTAATTTATAATGAGGTCATTATGGTTGAGCCCTCATCCAAAATAAGGGTGTCCTTATAAAAAGTTTGGCTACAGAGATAGACACACACAAAGAGAAGACAAGATGAAGACGCACAGAGAGAAGACAGTCATGCAATGGGAGTGATGCATCTAAAACCAAGGAAAGCCAGGGATTACAGGCAAACTCCAGAATCCACCAGAGGCAAGGAAGCATTCTCCCCAAGAGTCAATCAGAGGGAGCATGGCTTTGCCCACATCTTGATTTCAGACTTCTAACTTCCAGAACTGTGAGACAAGTTTCTGTTGTTTTCGGCCTCCCAGTTGGTGGTACTTTGTTACTTTGGTTATTTTGATATTTTGGTACTTTGTTCCTAGAAGCCCTGGGAAACGAATACACCCAAAGTCAATATTTTAAGAGTAAAATCATTACACAAAATATTTCATTTTAAACTTGTATATGCAATTCATTTTATTTTATTTTGCTTTTTAGGGCTGCACCTGTGGCATATGGAGTTTCCCAGGCTAGGGGTCTAATCAGAGCTACAGCCAGTCTACACCACAGCCACAGTAATGCAGGATCTGAGCTGAGTGTGTGACTTACATCACAACTCATGGCAACACCGGATCCTTAACCCATTTAGTGAGGCTAGAGATGGAACCCACATCCTCATGTACACTAGTTGGGTTCATTAGCGCTGAGTCACAACGAGAACGCACAGGCCTTTTGAAATAAACTATGTTTTCCTTTTCATTTTATGGGAACTAATTACAAGGATCAGCTTACAGTCACAGATGACCCTATGGATCATCATAGGGTCAATGTCCAAGGTCATGAAAGAGAAGAGCTGCTTTGGAAAATTAAGATATCAGTAACCAAGGTATTTTCTCCAAACTTGCAAAGAATAGTATAAATGCATTTACTCCAGAAAGATTTAGATTAAAATATACTAGATGTCAGATCCCATGTTAGGTAATTTCATAGGTAATAATTTTCTTTCTTTCTTTTTTTTGATAGGGCTGAATCTGTGGCATATGGAAGTTCCCAGGCTAGGGGTCTAATTGGAGCTGCAGCTGCCAGATCCAAGCTGTGTCTGCCAGATCCAGCTCATGGCAATGCTGGATCCTTAACCCACTGAGCAAGGCCAGGGATCGAATCTGTATCCTCATGGATCCTAGTTGGCCTCATTACTGCTGAGCCACAACAGGAACTCCATCTTTCAATCCTCATATCAACAGAAAAAAAACCCCAAAACTATTATGATAGATTAATATTATAAAGAGTTCAGATTAAAACAACACAAATTAAATATTACTGACAAGCAGGGATAATTTAGAATTCGCTACCATTCCTTCATTCACTGTTAGAGATGGAGTTGATAAAATGTTCCTTGATGGGCTTCCTTTGTAACTTTCTTTAGTCTGTCTCAGTGGTTCTCGATCTTTGGTGATAGGAGAAGGATTACTGTACACGATTGTGCGTGGCATGCCAGGCATACTCTACTTTTGTGAGTCATGTAATGGCTTTTCAAAGATAGTTTTAATTACACATAATTTTCACCTTTGTGCTAACCCCGGGCGTGAAGTACAGTTTCATAACAGGTACTGTGATTCAGCTCCAAACTTTGTGTTGAATTTCCAATATCCAGTATAAGAAGGGCCATATGATCATACAAAGTTCTAGGTTATGTAAAGGTTACTTTGAAGAACTCAGAAGCGGAATTAGTGCTGTCTAGGAGCTAAAATAGATTCATTGGGGAAAGTCCTACCACTGAACAGATTTCTAAGTTATTTGATCAGGATTTTTGCAAAGTAGTTGAAAGAAGGTCTCATATCATTCTTAGGACGAAAGGTGAAATATGGGCTGAATGACCATGATGTGAATTCATAACTAACTTAAATGGTGATCAGCTTCATCATAGAAGGAAGCCACTGATGGCAGGTTGAAAGAGTCTGCCCTAACTTGCTTGTTGAAAATATCTTATGGAGATTAATGTGGGGTTACAAAAAGTATAAATTTATATCCTTTGCAGATAATGTGAGTCTGGGAGGAATAACTGATGTCCTGGCTAATTTGATTGAAATCTGAAAAGAACTCAATAAACTACAATAAGTCAAATCAAACACCATTAAATATAGCACTAATAAATATAAATTCTGCTCTAGGATCCCCAGACCAAATACTTAAATAAAGGAAGATGAAAGAATGGAAAAGGTTTATGGTCTTTGGCTGGCTGAATTATCAGCACGTGGGTGAGTACAGATGACATTGCAAATTCGAGTGGATTTTGTGATAACCTGGAATGGAGTAATTTTCTGATTTCTCTGGTTTTGCTCAAGCCACCCTTTGACCAATGATGTCATCTGGGGCAACAAAGTGCAATAGAAACCAAATAAACTAAAAGAGACCTAGAGGAGAGAAACCTGAAGAAAGGTGAGAACACTTAAGTCATGTCACATGAGGACAAGGCTGAAGATGCTTCGTGCGGCTAAGGGGAGAATTAGAGGATCAATGACAGGTATTTGTATGGCTGTCATCAAGAGGAATTCAAATTCATCTATATAACCCCTCAGGGTGGAAACAGAAGCTATAAGAAAAAGTGGCAGGGAGACAGATTCTGGTTCAAAATAAAAAGAGATTTCTAGAGCTGTCAAAAATGGAACAGGCTGGAGTTCCCGTCGTGGTGCAGTGGTTAATGAATCCAACTAGGAACCATGAGGTTGCGGGTTCGGTCCCTGCCCTTGCTCAGTGGGTTACGGATCTGGCATTGCCGTGAGCTGTGGTGTAGGTTGCGGACGCGGCTCGGATCCCGAGTTGCTGTGGCTCTGGTGTAGGCCAGTGGCTACAGCTCCGATTCGACCCCTAGCCTGGAAACCTCCATATGCCGAGGGAGCGGCCCAAAGAAATAGCAAAAAGACAAAAAAAAAAAAAAAAAAGGAACAGGCTGTCCCCTTGCCCTCCAGATGTTCATGCAAAAAAAGGATAAATGGCCCCTGCTTGGCCAACTCTGGTCATCACCTGCAATTGCCTGTTTAATACCCATCCTGTTCTTTTCCACTTTCTAACCACACCTCAATTTTATTTAGAGGTATGTAAAGGAACCAGTTCTGAACCAGTTCTTAGAGAACCCTAGACCTTAGAGAAATTCTCTGCTGGAGAATTTTGGTAAGCTTTTGATTTCCTAATAAAAAAAGGAGAGATGTGACTGGTGGCTGTCTTCCTCGTTTATTCTGCCTTGAATGCAGACGTAATGTTAAGAGCTGCAGAAGCCATCTTGAAGCCATGAGGAAAAGGCCAAGAGAGTCAGGGAGAATCAGTTTCTGACATCACTGAGCTGCTTACCTGTAGGCACCTTGCTGTGAGAGAAAAATATATCCTTATTTGTATAAGCTATGGTAACCAGATTTTTTTTTTCCTGTTATTTGCTGCCAAATTCATTCCTAACCAATCCAGGAAAGTGGAAGCAAATAGCAATGATAGCAGATTAGATTTGTTCTAAGAGTCCTTCCAACCTTAAGGTTTTTTTTGTTTTGTTTATTCCATAAGCTAACATTAACTCATGTTCTTTTTTTTTTTTTTGTCTTTTGTCTCTTTTGTTGTTGTTGTTGTTGTTGTTGCTATTTCTTGGGCCGCTCCCACAGCATATGGAGGTTCCCAGGCTAGAGGTTGAATCGGAGCTGTAGCCACCGGCCTACGCCAGAGCCACAGCAACGCGAGATTGGAGCCGCGTCTGCAACCTACACCACAGCTCATGGCAACGCCGGATCGTTAACCCACTGAGCAAGGGCAGGGACCGAACCCGCAACCTCATGGTTCCTAGTCGGATTCATTAACCACTGCGCCACGACGGGAACTCCTAACTCATGTTCTTAATATTTACTATATTAACCAATAACTATCCTCCTGTGCACTCACTCTAGAGGTGATAGTATGTTAAGAGAACTGAAAGCTCCCTTACCTGTGGCTGGTACCAAAACCTCTAACTTTGCGCTGAGAGTTCAACAGTATACTGGAGCTCCTCAACAACGCCACTGTAGGAAAGATGCTTTTATTTGTAAATGAGTTGTATATAGCAACCCATAAAATTTTGAAACCAGTGGCCACCATTTCATACCCCTATTTGTTTTGAATGCTTACTGCTCATGACATACTATGGCTCATGCTCTTTGGCCAGGGGTCTGTGAAGATGGTAATGGGAATTTCTAATAGATCCCACACGTCTTCTTTCTACCCACTCCCCAGAAAGGAGAGAGGATGGCACATGGAAGTTTCTAGGGAGGGAGTGTCCTGGGGAAAGAGAGGGAGCCCTAAGCCAGGCGGTTGTCTTAGTCAATGTCCTGTTTGGGTCATGGGGAAGACTTCAGAGGGGATGAGTCTCTAATGTCAGCTTTTTGGATGGAGATTTCCACCCCCCACCCCGCCCCATGTTAAATAGCTTCCTCCAAGGATGGCGTCTCCACTTCAGGATGGTTGGATGAGCACAGTCCTGGTTGGCTTAAGACCAGGAACAGACCTGCAGATTGAAGGGTCCTCTCCTCATCAGTATAACCTCAGAGACATGGTGGACAGTGGTCAAGATGTCAGGGTTTGCAGCACCAACTCTGTGAGATGGAAGAATTACCAAAGCAGGGATGCCAGAGCCAGCAGTAAAACTAGAAGAGAGAGAGTCTGGGGCTGGATCTTAGGTCCACTGGGACCACAAGTGGAAATGGACCTCGTCCTTGTTGTTCAAGGGAAGATGGGTGAGGAGAGGGAGCAGTTATCCTGAGGCCACTGTCCTGCATTGTCAAGAGCACTGGTTTCCCACGCAATCTGAAGGAGGGACAGGAACCACATCCCCCTAAGAGATGGGTGAAAACCACTGGAAACATAGCTGGGAAGTTTAGTTCACATTCCAGGAGCTTGCGCTGTGGGTTTGAACTGAAGAAAGCTTCCATTGTAACCCAGGTTTGAGATTTCTCAAAAGCAGCAGCGGCAGGGGTGGCCTTAAAAATTAGGACATTTTGTATCAGTCCATTTAAATATTTTTCAAAACATGAACTTCAACTCATAGTGAGTGATGAAATAAACTTAGTGGGACTCTAATAGCATTAAAAACTGAGAAATAGGAGTTCCTGTCATGGCTCAGTGGAAACGAATCTGACTAGTATCCAGGTTTGATCCCTGGCCTTGCTCAGTGGGTTAAGCATCCGGCATTGCCATGAGCTGTGGTGTAGGTCGCAGATGCAGCTTGGATCCAGTGTTGCTGTGGCTGTGGCCTAGGCTGACAGGCTATAGCTCTGATTCGACCCCTAGCCTGGGAACCTCCATATGTCACTGGTACGGCCCTTAAAAGACAAAAAGAGAGAGAGAGAGGGAAATAGAATAAAAATAAGCTAGAAAGCAAATATTAGGGTGCATTGAAGGTAACATGAAATTTTATGAGAGAGAGAGAAAGTGTGTGTGCACCAGGTTTTTTTGTTTTTGTTTTTTCTCGTCCTTTTAGGGCCACATCTGCAGCATATGTAAGTTCTCAGGCTAGGGGTCGAATCAGAGTTGTAGCTACCAGCCTATACCACAGTCACGGCAATGCGGTATCAAGTCATGTCTGTGAACTACAGTATAGCTCATGGCAACACAGGATCCTTGACCCACTGAGCAAGGCCAGGTATTGAACCCATGTCCTTACGTATTCTAGTCGGGTTTGTTACCGCCAAGCCACAGTGTACACGAGGTTTTGATGTTAAATATATTCCTTACTGTGAGTCATGGTCAAAAATGTTTGAAAGCCACTAATTAAAATGCTTAGTGCCTAGATAAATGCTTAATTTGAATAATATAATCTTTAGAACATTTTGTATCCTGTTTCATTTTTATGATTAAACTAACAGGAAGTAAAGTGATTCAGGGCATTGACCAATATTAATGAAACAAATGCCTCTGGATTTTGGAATGATAAGTTCTGGTTTCCTATTGCTCTTTTGGCTCATACAAATGTTCATACTTTATTCAGTGAGAGAATTGCTTGTTCTTTCACTGCTCTTACTTCCTTCTTTCTCAGTGAAAGTGATTTCCTGGAACATTTTCTACCTCTATTTCCGTAATTCTGATCATTCGTTCCAGCATTCCTCCTTTCAATCTGATACAACTTCTCTTTTTTTTAAATATTAGACCATCTTTTTTCTTGAAATGTTGAAGAGTCAGAGTAGTGTTCTTCTGTCTTCACTTTCTCATATGGACAGGGTGAAGACTTTATTTCTCTAAATAAAGTTTTACCAAGTTTGCTTGTTGAATCCAGGAAGAACACAGTTGCAAGAATCGATGGAAAGATGCTGGTTCCAGAGGGGAAAGATGCTGATGAAGAGGGGAATGAAGTGGTCTGACAGAATGCATATTGTTTCAGAATTATCACATACATTAAAATAATTAGAGTGTGCCTACAAAATAATTAGAATCACAAAGAGATCTCAAGGATCCTCCTTGCTGACCCAATATTGGTTTGGAAGGAGCACTGGGAATTCTTGAGTGGATGATACCACCAGTGTTACCAGGGTCTTGGGTCTTTTAAAATTTAGTGCAACCTCATGGATGGAGCTGATAAAGAGAACTGAAATGAGTTCTGTTAAAAAAAAAATATATCAGTGGGGGACTGGCTGCAAGCTTCCATGGGACCACAAACTCATTAGTCTCCAAGCTTCATAAGGTGTCAGATTCTCAACCCCAGTAAGACTCTCATCTTCTGCTTTGGCCCTTGCTATGGACTAATGTTTGCATCTCTGTTAAGGTTCCTATGTTGAAACCTAATTTCCAATGTGATGATATTTGGATGTGGGTCTTTGAGAGCTGATTAGGACATAAGGACAGGGCCGTCATGAATAGGATTAGTGCTCTTATTTAAAAAAAGACCCCAGAGAGCACTTTACCCCTTTCCATGTGTGAGAAGAAAAGTAGGACATCTGTGAATCAGGAAGTGGGTTCTCACCAGACACTGAATCTGCTGGCACCTTGGCCTTGGATTCCCCAACTTCCAGAACGATGAGAAGTACATTTCTGTTGTTGACAATCTAGTCTATGGTATTCTAGCATAGGAACCTGAATTGATCAAGAAAACCCTCATCCCTGTGCACTAAAGCAGTTTGAGCCTACCTTGCACCACTTCTGCCCTGACCCTCTATTTGACTCATGGACTTAGCTCCTTCCAGTGATGGTGCTAGGTCCCAGCTCTGCCACCTCTGACTTAAGTCTTGTTGCCAATGTCATGCTTCCCTCCTCTGTAGCCCAGTGGGTTTTGTCTTCTGCTCCTCTTTGGGATTATCCACCCAGTAACTTGCTTTCTCTGTTCCCCATCATTATCATCACTAATAAATGAAAATTGGTGTTATGCAATGAGAGAATCCTGTTAGTAGCAATTGCAATGTTGGCTGCTAATGTTCTGCTAGTCATCTTTTTTGCTTAAATTAGTTTGGGATTATTATTTTTCCGATATTTGTAACCAAAAGAATACTGACTCATAGCATATTACTCCCCATCCTGCTGTAGATATTAACATATTAGTTCCAACTAGCTGTGGAACATATGAATTAATGTTTCTGGTCATCAGTTTCCTAATCTGAAGAGTGAGGGTATTGAATTGGATTATTTCCAAGGTCTTCTTCCATATCTAAAATTATTTGAGCATTCTTTTACTGGCGATGAAAAAGACACAGGGGTCGGAAGATTAAAAAGTCCAGAGTGAGAAACCAACAGAAATATAAAAATCCAAGAAGTTCTCTGGAGTTCCCATCATAGCTCAGTGGTAAGGAACCCACCTAGGATCCATGAGGATGTGGATTTGATCTCTGGCCTGGATCAGTGGGTTAAGGATCCCGCATTGCCAAGAGCTGTGGTGTAGTTCGCAGACGAGGCTTGGATCTTGCATTGCTGTGGCTGTAGTGTAGGCCAGCAGTTACATCTCCGACTCAACCCCTAGACTGGAAACTTCCATATGCTGAGGGTTTGGCTGTAAAAACAAAAAAAGCCAGGAGTTCCCGTTGTGGCTCAGCAGAAATGAATCCAATATCCATGAGGACACAGGTTTGATCCACGGCCTTGCTCAGTGGGGAATCCGGCATTGCTGTGAGCTTGGTATAGGTTGCAGACGAGGCTCAGATCCCATGTTGCTATGGCTGTGGTGTAGGCCAGCAGCTGCAGCTCCAATTCAGCCCCTAGCCTAGGAACTTCCTTATGTGTGGGTTCAGCCCTGAAAAGACCCCCCCCAAAAAAAGTGTTAAAAAAAAAAGCATCCAAGAAATTCCCTTGTGGCATAGTGGGTTAAGGACTTGGCATTGTCACTGCTGTGGTTTGGGTTTGATACCTAGTCTGGGAACTTCTGCCTGCCTTAGGTGTGGGGAAAAAAATAAAAGAAAAAGATCCAAGGAATGGTAGAAATTTTTTTGTAAATTAGATATCTGATAAACAAATTGCATCTAGAACTTATAAAGAGCACTTACCACTCAATGATAAGAAGACAAACTACCTAATTTAAAAATTGGCAAAGGATCCAAATAGACGTTTCTCCAAAGAGAACACACACATGGTCAATAAGCACATGGAAATATCCTCGACATCATTAGCCATCAGGGAAATGCAACCCAAAACTCCAGTGAGATACCACTTCATCCCCAGTAGGATGTTTATGATCAGAAAAACAGCTAATAACAAGTACTCACATCAAGGGATGTGAGGAAGTTAGAAGCCTCGTATACTGCTGATAGGAATGTAAAATGATGCAGCTATCATGGAAAATAATCTGTCTTCCTTAAAAGGTTAAACATAGAGTTGCCATATGACCCAGCAATTCCACTCCTGGATGTACAAACTCAAGAGAAATGACGCTACACTTGTACACGAATGGTCATAACAGCCTTATGTATAATAACGCTATGATGGAAACAATCCAAATGTTCGCCAACCAATGAATGGATAAAAATGGGGTGTATCCATACAATAGAACATTATTCAGCTTATAAAAAAGGAAAGAAGTACCAATACATGCTACAACATGGGTGACTCTTAAAAACGTTATGCTGGAGTTCCCGTCGTGGCGCAGTGGTTAACAAATCCGACTAGGAACCATGAGGTTGTAGGTTCAATCCCTGGCCTTGCTCAGTGGGTTAAGGATCCGGTGTTGCCGTGAGCTGTGGTGTAGGTTGCAGACGTGGCTCGGATCCCGCATTGCTGTGGCTCTGGCGTAGCCTGGTGGCTACAGCTCCTATTCGACCTCTAGCCTGGGAACCTCCATATGCCTCGGGAGCGGCCCAAGAAATGGCAAAAAGACAAAAAAAAAACCCCAAACAAACAAACAAAAAAAAACCCGTTATGCTCATTGAAATAAGGCAGACATGAAAGGACAGATACTGCATGATTCCATTTACATGAAATGTCTAGAAAAGATAAATTTTTAGATGGTAGTTACCTAGGGATTGAGGGGGAAGGGGAAAGCAGAAATAGAGTGACTGGTAATGAGTTTCTTTTGCGGATGGTTAAGAGGTATTTATTTATTTACTTTTTGGTCTTTTTAGGCCTGCACCCCCAGCGTATGGAAGTTCCTAGGCTAGGGGTCAAATGGGAGCTATAGGTGCCGGCCTACACCACAACCACAGCAATGCCAGATCCAAGCCATGTCTGTGACCTACACCACAGCTCATGGCAATGCCAGATCCTTAACCCACTGAGCAAGGCCAGGGATCAAATCTGCATCCTTATGGATACCAGTTGGATTCGTTACCACTGAGCCACAACAGGAACTCCTAGGAAACTCTAAAGTAGAATGTGAGGTGTTAGTTGTACAACTCTGCGAATATGGTTTAAAAAAAAAAATTGAATTTTTCACGTTAAAGGGGTGGACTTTATGAGGTGTGAATTATATCTTAACAGAGGGCTTTTTGTTTGTTTGTTTGTTTTTGTTTTTTTTTGTTTTTTAGCATAGATAGAGAGATGGATCCTTAAACAAGAGGCAAAACTTTTGAGGGGGGGGGAAAGGGGTTATCTTGATTGTGGTGGTGATTACTGGTGTGTACCAATTTCTGAAACATCATTGAAGTGTGTGTAAATGAATCTTCAATAAAGTTGATTTTTTAAAAAATGTCCAGAATCCAGACATGTAGGCCTGGCTTGAGCTAAGGACCTGTTATCTGACAAGTAGTGACCTCTTTACCTTCCCATCAGGAAGGGGACCAACCCCAGTGTGTGATGTGCATGACCTCCTAAGGCCAGTTAGACAGCAAGCCTTGAGGGGTGGGGCCAGAGATTCTAACCTAAGCTTTGGGCCCGAGATGACCCTTTGCATTGCAGAATTTAGCCACTCCTTTTCTCAAGGATCCCCTCGAGCCACATGAGATCTCCTTATGTGCTACTTTCCACCCAGATTGGACAGGTCGCTCTTACTTACCTCACGCCAGAATGTCACATCTCTCTCTTGCCCCCAAAGCACGGTTTCCTAATCAAGATTGCATCTCGATTTTTTTAGGGTTGGCCTTAAAGATGCGAAGCCTTGTTATGTTCCTTGATTAGATTACTTGCTTCATTTTACTCAGGTGGTGTCCTCAGTAAAGAGACAAACCTTTGTGTGACAGAGCATTCTGGCTCTCAAGCTCTGACAGAACTGCTGGAAGACACTCCGGCACATGCGCCAAGGAGCTGCACTCCAAGGGTGCATTTTCTGAACTTCCTAGGAAGCAGGAGCCCTGAGTATCTGCCAGTAATACAATTCATATCCTGAAGGGATCCAAGCGTTATTTTATATAATCTTTACCATAATCTTCTTGGCATATAATTTTCCTTATTTTACAGATGAGGATTAAGACTTAGGGAGCTGGAGTTCCCGTCGTGGCTCAGCAGAAACGAATCTGACTGGGAACCATGAGGTTGTAGGTTCAATCCCTGGCCTTGCTCAGTGGGTTAAGGATCCAGCGTTGCCGTGAGCTGTGGTATAGATCACAGTCGAGGTTTGGATCTGGCATTGCTGTGGCTGTGGCTGTGGTGGGCAGCTGTAGCTCCGATTCAACCCCTAGCCTGGGAACCTCCATATGCCGCGGATGCGGCAAAAAAAAAAAAAAAAAAAAAAGTAAAAGACTTAGGGAGTTGAAGTAACCTGTCCCAATGACTCTGGAACGTTTTAAAACTGGATGCTGGAGTTCCCATCATGGCTCAGCGGTAACAAACCCTACTAGTATCCATGAGGACATGGGTTCAACCCTTGGCCCCCCTCAGTGGGTTAAGGATATGGTGTTGCCCTGAGCTGTGGAGTAGGTCATAGACGTGGCTCAGATCTGGCATTGCTGTGGCTGTGGTGTAGGCCAGCAGCTGCAGCTCTGATTTGACCACTAGCCTGGAAAATTCCATATGCCAAGGGTGCTGCACTAAAAACAAAAAGAAACAAAAACAAAAACCAAAAAATTGGATGCAATGGTAATGGCAGCAGCTGGAGCTCAAAATCCTGGTCCAACCAAATGTTTGTGCATGAATTTTGTTATAGAGGATAGCAGTTCAAAATGTGTTTTGGTATCGTTCCAAACCCTATAAACTTCATTTCTCCTTTGGTCTCCCACCCACTGAAACTGTACATTTTAGAGATTTAGGAAAAAGGCTAATATCCAGCAGAGCAACAAATTATTTCTCAGACTTTATTAAATGAGAGAACTGCATCCAGAAGCAACAAGACAATAGGTTTGCCTATTAAGGTAGCAGGACTGCGAGAGTGAGAAAAAGGTTTACTGAGTCCCTTTATCTACTGAATTTAGTGGATCAAGATCCAAGCCTGGACAGTAGAGTTTTTTCCCTTAAAAAAAAAAAAAATCCATTTTCACCTCGGATGGCTAGGAGGATATAAGAAAAAAAAGGAGTGAAACCTACTTCTTCTTACACGTGGAAGAAGAGAGAAGAGAGGAAAACAAAGACGTCTACACAAGAATTCTCATCTCCCATTCCTTGAAGGCAACCTTGTGTGTGCATGTGTGAAAGAGATGATTGAGAAAGTGAGAGTGAGAGCAAGAGGGCATGCAAATGCTTGAGGAGGGGGGGCAGGGAGGCCCCAAGATAGATCTGAGTTCCATCTAATGCTGCACTGAGGTGGGGGTGGGAGGTACAGTGAGAACCTGGGGTTGGGTGAGCTTGAGGCACTGCTCCTAGACCCCTCAAGCCTTCAAGCGGCACGCAGGAAAATGAGACTTGCTGCGTGCCTGGAAGAGGAGGTGTAGACTTTCTGAGTGTGCAGGTGGACAGCAGAGGCCTGGGGCTCCCCAGGCAGGGACCCAAGACCAAGGGCCAAATGGAGCAGCCAGCAGACCATACCCAAAGCCAAGATGGGATCAAGCTCTCAACTGACCAGGGAGGAAACCAGTCTAGGCCTCTGCAGAGGGATCAGTGAGGCCCTACCAGACACAGCCTGGGCCACACTCTACACCCAGGGTCCTGGAAAACACAAATACGCAGTAACCCCAGAGGCCATCATGGAGAGGAGCAGATAGGATAAGGGACTCAGAATTTGCCTGCCCAATAAATGAAGGTCTTGAGAAAAAAATCAAACCACTTAATAGGAAAATAAAGAAGCTATATTTTCTTTTTTTGGTCTTTTTAGGGCTGCACCCTTGGTACATGGAAGTTCCCAGGCTAGGGGTCAAATTGGAGCTGCAGCTGCTGGTCTACACCAGAGCCACAGCAACACCGATCCTTAACCCACTGAGGGAGGCCAGGGATCAAACCTGCATTCTCATACATACTAGTCAGGTTCATTACAGCTGAGCCACAGCAGGAACACTCAGAAGCTGTATTTTCTTAAGCATGATCAAATTGTTTAGAAAACCTTTACTTACTAAACCTAGATATAATGGAAATCAACCTCCTCCCTTAAAACTATGTCTTCAATATTTCTAGTTGAATTTTTAAAAATTTTTTAAATTTTTAAAAAAGTTCCCGTTGTGGCTCAGTGTTTAACGAATCCAACTAGGAACCATGAAGTTGTGGGTTCGATCTCTGGCCTCGCTCAGTGGGTTAAGGATCCAGTGTTGCTGTGAGCTGTGGTGTAGGTTGCAGATGCGGCTTGGATCCTGCATTGCTGTGGCTCTGGCGTAGGCTGGCAGCTACAGCTCCAATTAGACCCCAGCCTGGGAACCTCCATATGCTGCAGGTGCGTCCCTAGAAAAGGCAAAAAGACAAAAAATAAAAATAAAAAATTAGCACAACTTATTCTAAATTAATGAAGTATACCATATGTTAATTTCAAAGTAAGTCTGGTAGAATTTGGTCTTATTCTGTCTCCCAGTCAGCAAAAATAAAAGCTCATATTTTCCTACTTTAATGGCACCTAAAGTGAACTTTAAAAATATTTCCTTATAATCAATATTTGAGTGTATGTTGTTCTTTTATAGTTCAAAGTTCTATTTAAATGTTAAAGAAAAAAAATTTTTTGGCCTTGTCCACTGCACGTGGCAGTTCCTGAGCCAAGGATCAAACCGGAGACACAGACGTAACCAGTCACAGCACTGACAACACCAGATGCTTAACCCACTGAGCCACATGGGAATTCCTAAATGTTAACTTTTAAAACAAAAAGTTCTCACCACAGGGAGACAATTTCCTTTCCTTTCTTTTTATTGTTATCTACATGAGAAGATGGATGCTAGCTGAACCTACTGTGTCATCATTTCACAATATACGTAAATCCAACCATCATGCTCTACACCTCGAACTTCTACAGGGATGTATGTCAATTATCTCTCGATAAAACTGGAAAAAATTTAAATAGAGGCAAGGAATTGCTTCATGAATATTTCTAAACAGGGACATTATGTGAAGGCAACTGGGACGAGGGTGGCCAGTCCTCGGTCAGGACCGCCTTTCTCTTTTCAGGCGGAGGCCCGTCCCCTCCTCATTGTAAGTAGGACAGTTGGTGCCCAAGCCTGTCTCCTCATTCAAGCTGAATTGCACGGAACAAAACGGCTGCCTTTAACTGGGGACACGGCGCCTGGACACTGTGTGCTCCCAACTGTGCACATTTGTTGGTGTGGAAATTTTTGCCAAGTTGCAGTCAATGAAATAGCATTTCCTAATGTACGAAGCTTCTATTTGCAATAGTTTAATTTAACACGGGCTCATCTGTCAGGATCGAGGCCAAACACTGTTTGGACTTCTGAAAAGAAGTTTCTAAGCTCTTGTTTCTTCTTCGTAGACCACCCTGTCCACCTCTCACAGCAGATCAAATAACCAGAAAGCGGGACCTTGGCTTTGACCTGAGGATTCTTTGGGTCAGTCGCAGTCTCTTCTCCTTTCTTAGAGTTGTCTGTCTTAGAACCGAGAATATGTGGATTCGGCGCAAGACTCCCCTGGATACATGCAAACGCAAAGGAGGGATAGCTATTAGGATGAAACTTGTCAAGTCAGTGAAGATGGTGTGAAGATGTTTCATGGATGAGCAGAGCAAGGTCAGGTGAGCAGGGGCCAAGGTAGCAGCAGACAGGCAGCTGTGTTTCTCTCTCTCTCTTTTTTTTTTTTAGGGCCACACCCTCAGCACATGGAGACTCCCAGGCTAGGCGTCAAGTCAGAGCTACAGCTGCTGGCCTACATCACAGCCACAGCAATGCCAGATCCTCAACCCACTGAATGAGGCTAGGGATCGAACCCTCAATCTCATGGTTCCTAGTCAGATGCGTTTCTGCTGTGCCACTATGGAACTTCTGTATTTCTCTTCTTTTAAAATCTGTTGCTCTTCCAAAATAAAAATTTCCTATTAGTGCGTAAGAATCCCCAAATGTAGAAAAATGTGAACCATTGTTAAAATTGCTGCATCACTTTTTTTGGAAGCCCTGTTTTCTCTTTATTTCCACAATAAAGCTCCTTCTCCTTCTCCTCCTTCTCCCGTGCCCCCCTTCTTCTTCCTCTTCCAACTCCTTTCTTATTCATTTTAAACAAAATGTTATTTCTGGACATGGTCAAAACTTAAGAGATATAAAAAGAAATAGTGTATAATAGTGTGTTTTTTAAATTGCTAAAATACTTCCCTTGGAGCATAAAAAAAAGTACAGAAATATAGTTTAAAAAATTCACCTTTGCCTTCAATTCCTCTTCTGAAGACAGTCATTATTACCAGTTTCTTGTGTAGTTTTCCAGAAATAGTCCATACATAAGTGCATTCTGACACATCATTTTGAGCCCTGTAAAAACAAAACAAAACAAGATTTTCAACCTAGTAGAAGTCTGTCCTCATTGTCCCCAAGGAGAAAGGTGGGGTCATGATGCCGGAGTTTGTGAGATCTTCTCATCCATATGCAGAATTCCCTACGGAATTCAGCTTTGGTTTTTTGTTTGTTTCTCGCACCCCCTGCATGGGAAAGTTCTTGGGGCAGGGATCAAACCTACCCCACAGCAGTGACCTGAAATGCTACAGTGAAATGCCAGATCCTTAACCCCCTGCAACACAAGAGAACTCCAGGGATTGTTCAGTTTGTCATCTCTGGGTTAGAAGACACACCCCATCTTTGCTTAGGTTAGACACAACCAAGAGAATCTCTTTCAGAGCATTTCCAGTTCTAAATTGCATGCCACAGGCAGGACAACCTGCAGCCAGGTGAGGGGGACTACCACATGGGGATCGCTGTGTGGCCGGATCCCCGGGCGGGCGCAGGGCCTCGGAGTGTTTTTCCCAGTGCCACCTCTCTTCTGTTGTGGCCGGCTGGGGAGGGGCCTTCAAAATGAAAAATGCAGACTGAGGACTGAGGACCCCTGCATATTTTTTTTTCTAACGCTAGCGCATACATTTTTGCTACAGCGAAGAGGTGTCTGCAAAAGGGACTGAAGAGAGGAGACAGTGATCCAGTACACTTCCATCTTTAAAATAAAAAAAAAAATTAAAAAGGGTAATGTTTAAAATAATCTTGTTGGGAGTTCCAGCTGTGGCACTCTAGGATCAGTGGTGTCTCTGGCACCAGGACACAGGTTCCAGCTCCAGCATGGCACAGTAGGTTAAAAGGATCCAGCATTGTCACGGATGCATCATAGGTTGCAACTGTAGCTCCCATCCGATCCCTGGCCAGAGAACTCCATAGGCCCCCCCGGCGGCCAAAATATAAACAAACAAACAAATAAATCAAGCAAGCAAGCAGCATTGTTACTGCTGGGGTAAGGGTGAGGCAAAATAAAAATATATATATTAAAAAAAATGCATGCTACAAATGGAGTTGATTATTTTGCCAGCAGCAGCTGCATGGCATTCACCTTTGGTCTACTAACGTGTATCAATCGGTCTGGGTATTCGTTTCAGCTGCCGTAATGAAATACTATAGGCCCTAGGGCTTAAATAGCAGACATTTCTTTTCTCACAGTTCTGGAGGCTGGGAGTCGGAGATGAAGGTGCGGCCATGGTTGGTCCCTGGTGAGACCTCGCTTCCGGGATGGTTGACAGGTGACTGCTTTCTCATCTTGCCCTCCTGCAGTCATGGCTTTCTGCCGTGTGCAGACAGGAGGGAGAACTCTGTGTCTCTCTTCTCATAAGGGCACCGGTCTTAGCAGATTAGGGCCCAACCATATGACTTCATTTAACCTTAAGTACTTTCTGGAAGATTTTATCTCCCATTATAGTCACACTGGGTGGTTAGGGCTTCAATATCGGAATTGTTTTGTTGTGGGGGAGGGGACACAATTCAGTTCACAGCAGTTAGCAAGGATGGCGACTCTTTTGTTATTGTTGTTGTTGTCTTTTTGCCTTTTCTAGGGCCACTTCCCATGGCATATGGAGGATCCCAGGCTAGGGGTCGAATCGGAGCTGTAGTCACTGGCCTACACCGGAGCCACAGCAATGCGGGATCTGAGCCACATCTGCGACCTACACCACAGCGCACGGCAACGCCGGATCCTTAACCCACTGAGCAAGGCCAGGGACTGAACCCGCAACCTCATGATTCCTAGTCGGATTCGTTAACCACTTCGCCACAATGGGAACTCCGGATGGCCGCTATTTTAACAAAGTAGTGACAGCTACTATTCATTTAGATGCCTACGATGTGTGATATGTCAGGCAATGCCCAGTAGGCTTTGGGCATATTACTTACTGTCCTCAAAACGGGCATTACTACACCCGGAGTGATACTCAAAATCCTTAACAGTAGGCACGGTTTGCGTGCCGCCAGTGAAAACATTGGGTATAAATGATCAGAGTGGTTATTGTTCCAGTGCATGCAGGCTGAAGCCAAACCTACAATAATTCCACATTGTTCAGGTAAAGAAGGAGAGATCTGGAGGTTAGTTGAATTGTACAAGCTCACACAACTGGGAAATAGCAGAGCAGGGACTGGAAACCATGTCTATTGTCTGACTCAACATCTTTTTGTCTCTGCCACCAGACCAGGAGTTATCTGTCGGAGGTTTCCGTATTTCTCTGCCTTGGTGAGCCTTTTGGTGTCTTCCATCATGTCCACAACTTAGTTTCAGTGCCGCCATGGGAGAAGCTGGCTTCATATCAGGGTCAAGTTGCCTGCTGACTCTTCTCTGAGCTGCCCCAGACTATGGTGTAGGCGTCTTCCTCCCTGTTCACTTGTTGGCTCAAGTATCTGACAGTATCGCAGGGTTTATAAATCTGGGTCTTTGTACTGGGCCCGACCTATCTTTCCCCAATGATATAACCTTTGCTTCCTTCCCTCCACTTTCTATCTAGATCAGGGGTGAACCACACCTAATCATGAACACATTACACATTTCTCTGAGCCAATATCAAGACTTGGGCTTCAGCTTGATGATCCAGCATGAAGAACCAAACACCAAATCTAGAACTTTCTGAGCACTCCATTTTTGGGCTAAATCCTTTCTTTGAGCTACTCTTATTGCAGCGGCTAAGGATTTCCTTTATAAGCCTTCCCCTCGGTAAACTCCTCTTCCTATTTTTTTTTTGGTTATGCACACGGCATGCAGAAGTTTCCAGGTCAGAGATGGAACCTGTGCCACAGCAGAGACCTGTGCCTCTGTGACGATGCTAGATCCTTAACCTACTGAGTCACAAGGGAACTCCTCCTCTTCCTATGCTAAGTTCTCCTTCGTCTCTCTCCTTTCTTTGTTTTTTTTTCTTGCTTTCATATTTCCCTTTAACCTCTTCTTATTTTCCTTCTGATTTAGGGCTGTGTTCAAACATATTCCAATAAGCAGCCTTTACTTTTAATATTTAAGGCTCATGAACACCCCTGTCTCATGGGTAGCCATAAGCTCCATGTATCTGTGTAACATTTTTGAGACCCTCCATTAGTGGGTCAGTGATATCTACAAGCAACTTGGAATTAGTTCAAGGCCCTTTCATTAAAGATTAAAGGGCAGACTTGCTTATTCCAAACTCTACTATCCTTTCCCCAAATGGGACCTTGTCCAAAGGAAAAAGGAAATGCTTTGTTACTTGTGAATTTTATGACATTCCGACTTTACCTGGATGCATCCTCTATTTCTTCCACAAAGTCCTATTGTGCATAACATTCTTTGGTCCTATATCCTGCTGTGCTCATTGCTTCTAGAATCAATATTTGCAGTGCAAGCAGAACTTTGCTCTGAGGATAAATCCAAAGGATACTTAATGCCCTGACAAATGAAAAGCCATTTTTTAGCTGCCCTTTGTCTGACATGCACTAAATGTTGTGTTTTCTTTCGAGTTATGAATAATGTGCAGATTCCAGGCACTCCTTGACAAGAGCTTGTAATGACATGCTGCCTCTTGAGAGCTTCTCCTCCCTGAAAAGTGTTGTTCCTCTCTGGGTCCAAAGTTCTCAGTCTAAGGGTGAAGTCGTGGCCACTTTTCCTTTTGCGCTGGAAATGAGATGGTGATGAAGACATCAGCTTCGTCATATTGGAAAACTGCCTAGTGGAGGAAGATGTGATGTCCACGTGCAAAAGCACCCTCTGGGAGGTGTGCTCTACATCCTCAGGCTCGAGAGCTGCTCTAGGAAAAAAACGCATTTCCTACCCTTGCACTGCTGAGGTCACCACCTAGAGCTTAAGGGACAGCTGGAAAAGGTAGTATAGATCCTGAACCAGAAACCCCAGAAGTGGTTCTGGGCTGCCCAAGAGCCGATGTTCATTCATTTGTTTGTCACTCAACAAATATTTACTGAGCACAGCCTCTGCCCCAGACGCTGTCGTGGGGGGTGAGTGTCCAGCAGTCAGGGAAACAGGCCTGGCTGCTGGCCTTGGGGAGCTGACAGTCTCCCAGAGGTGGCCCTTGGCTCCTTAGTGTGGCCTGAGCCCTAGGACACTGATGGGGTGGTGTGAGCAGCTGAACTTCTGCTCTTAGACATGCCCAGTAATCAGCTCCAGGAGCCTCCCGTGTGGCACCTGAAACACTACAGGTAAACCTCGGATTTTGCAGTCGGCTCTCTTTTTTTTTTGGTTGCGCTCACAGCATGTAGAAATTCCCTGGCCGGGGATTGACACCCCGCTCATGTTTCTGCAGTGACAATGCCAGATCCTTAGCCCACCCCACTACAAGTGAACTCCTCGAAATCTGCTCTGAAGATGTCACAGGCCTTGCCTTTTTTCTGGTTAGGGAAACGTTGACAAAGATTTAAAACAGGAACCCAACAAGCAGTTCCTATACCGGAAGTTATAGGAAAGTTAAAGAGAAGACTGCCTGAGGTCCACGCTTTTAGAGATCATCCTCAAGAATGTTTACTCTCATTAGGATGGATTCGTGCTGCCAGGGTCTCGGAACTCGCAGAAGGTATAAGAGTTAATGTTACCTTGAATATGTATAAAAGGGTTGCTGTTTTTCCCTTAAGGCCCCCCCCCCCAATAACTTTTCCTGCTTCTTATCTTCTTTGGCCCCAGGAGGGAAAGGCTCCCGTTTAAGTTTTCCTTTTGAACTTAGTGCCATCTGCCTTCTGCAAAGACTTGTTCTGACATTGCATTTGAATGCAGTTATTTGAAAAGTTCTAAAACCCAGCAATTTTAGGCCTTAAAACAAAAAAAGAAAAAAAGAAAACCCAAACACACACTAAAACCTCTAGTCCTTCATGGACTCATTCTGTCTATTTATTACGGCCATTTATTTGCTTTAAAAATCATTATAATTCTCAGGCAGACCCCAGCCACCCTCCCGCCACGGTCCTGAGTTGGGGCGAGGCCTGGGCATCCAGGAGGCTGGGCTCAGGGCAGAGGCGGCTTCATCGTCGGGTCTCCTTGCCTGGGGGAGGAAAGCAGAGGCTGCCGGCGGGAGGTGGGGGGGGTGTGTGTGTCTCAGGGACCACGGCCTCACTCTTCCCCAGTTGGGATGGGCGTTATTGAACTTGTGAATCTGTGAATCGTGAGTCTGTGAATCAGATACCAGGAGTGAGGGGTGGAGCAGTGCCTCAGTCTGACATTCCAAATAGGGGTGGGCATTCATCGTGGGAATCGAATGGAGGCTGCCCGGGACCCCCTTCTCAGAACGCCAACTTGTCGTCCCATTTGAATTTTCTACCGGGAACCCCTCCCCCTACCTCACCTTGCTATTTATTGCTGTATTTATTGACCTCAAATATACCTCGGAACAGACCTCACTGGGGACAGGGAGGGGCCCCAGGGCCCTCCCCCCTTGGGGGGCGGTGAGGCCAGGTGCTGAGGGGAGCTTCTCTGTCCCCACCCATCACTTGCTTCCTCTCCCCTGTTGGGGGACCCCAGGTTGGGCACTAGCCCATTTACACAGACCTCGAGGGGGAGGGGAGGGATGGGGTTAGAGCTGTTTTGTTTAATGGGACCTGGAAGAGGGACCCGTCCTAATACGCATCCTTCCCAGGCACCGGGAGGGGGTCACGATCGCACTCCCGTACTGGCCACCGCCGCAGTCGTCACATCAAGTTCACTTCCCTGAGAGTTTGGATAAATTCAGGTTGGGGCTGCAAGTACGCGGCCCTCAAGTGTCATATAAAGCAGTTCACCCATCTCTCCATTCAGAGCGTGCAGTCTTAATGTACAGTGACGAGAAACTTATTTTATGATCTTTTCATTAAAAGCTTGATTGAAAAAAATCATAATTCTTAAGCAGACAGGCTCAGAAAGAGGATGATTATTGATTTATTTTAATGCTGGTGACTAAGACACAGTAAACTTCCTGTTTCTGTGTGGCTCTTAGACAGAAATGTAACTCCTCTGTTTCTTTGTTATATTTCCAGTTTTCTAGAGCATATTTAATGAATGAGGTGCGTTGGTATTCGAGTGGATCCCCTGAAAATCCCAACCTGTCTATTGTACAGCAAATACCGTTTAGTCAGTATACTGAGGGGTGACTCAATGTGCTGACAGGGAACCGCAGGCAAATATAACTTTGTACATCATACTGCTGCACCAAATGCTTGCATTCTTAATCGAGAGGACATTTCTCATAGGTTATAGGTTATTACTTACATGCAAATGTGTGATAACTTTCTTGAAGACTTTTGTTGCTTTAACCAAAAGAAAGTAGCTATTTTCATCATTCAAGGATGGGTTAAGAAGCCTATTAAAGGAGAAATAATATTTTCTTAAATGTAGTATCTTGAAGGGTATAATAATCTGGAAATAAGGGATCTAAGCTGAAAATTCAGTCTTGTTCTCTTTTCTTAGTCCTGATGAAATGGTGTGGGGGGGGTGCAGGTGATGAGGGAGGAGGAGAGAGGAGGTCAAATTCTACTCAGTGCACAGGCAGCCAAATCCAATAAGACTGGGATCTAAGTCTGCTTAGACTTAACTGCATGACTTTGCCCTTTGACTCATACAACCAGCTAATCATGCTTGGCATGTGGCTTTTATCTTCTTGAAAGAAGGCAAATCATATAGACAAACATGCATTGTACCCTTGCTGTGTGAAAACCACGTACTAAGTAAACTCGTTAGGGGAATGCAACGGAATATAAGGCACAGTCTTTGTCCTCTTAAAGCCTTTGATTTAGCAGGAGTAAAGTTAAACACCATTAAAGGCAGTAGTAAAGATGTCACTTCTAGCACCTGGGGGGGCGGGGGTAGAAGTGGACTGGGTACCCGTCTGCTCTAAAAACTCCTCCTTTGGCTTCTTACATGTGTTAAAATGAATGGGAATGAAGTAGCAAGTCAGTGTCAATGTACCCAGGGCCCTTTCTCCCCAAAGCAGAGCTTCTTCCCTGGGCTCCCTCACCTGCCTCCTGGAAGACTTGAAGGCTGGGCACATGGAGCCAACTCAGGGTTCAGGTCCCAGCAGTTTCAGGAAAAGAGTTGGACCTGAAAGTCTGTGGATGGTCTACTTCAGAGACAGGAAATACAGGAGATTTTTGCTCACCACTCTCTCCCCAAGGCCAGGCATCATGCAGGTGCCCGACAGCTGCAGACTAAACCAAGGATCAGATGGTGCCTTCAGAATGGACAAACTCTTATTCTCTGTCAAGGAAAAATGTATCATTGTTTCTTAGGTCAAATGTAAACAATCAGACATATATTCTTGCTACATTTAAATCACAGATCTCTACCCAGAATTCTGTGGGGATCATCTGTGTGGGAAAAGAATCTGGGAGAGAATGGAATGTGTATAGGTAATGACTGGGTCACTTTGTTGTACAGCAGAAATTATCACAGTCTTGTAAATTAAGTATACTTTGATACAACTTAAAAAAATTAAAAATGAGATAAAAATAGATAACCAACAAGGACCTACTGTATAGCACAGGGAACTCTACTCGATAATCTACAAAAACCTTATGTGGGGAGTTCCCGTGGTGGCGCAGTGGTTAACGAATCCGACTAGGAACCATGAGGTTGCGGGTTCGATCCCTGCCCTTGCTCAGTGGGTTAACGATCCGGTGTTGCCATGAGCTGTGGTGTAGGTTGCAGATGTGGCTTGGATCCCGCCTTGCTGTGGCTCTGGCGTAGGCTGGTGGCTACAGCTCCGATTAGACCCCTAGCCTGGGAACCTCCATATGCTGCGGGAGCGGCCCAAGAAATAGAAAAAAGACAAAAAAAAAAAAAACCTTATGTGGGAAAATAATCTGAAAAAGAATGTATATATATACACATATTTATATATTTATATACATATTTATATATATATATATATGATTCACTTTGCTCTATACCTGAAACACATTATAAATCAACTATACTCCAATAAAATTTTTTAAATGAGAAGAAATAACAACAAAAATATAACTGCCCCCGAATAAACGATAGCAACCCCAAATGAAATTTTAATTTTAGTAAACATTTTCCTCTTAAGCCATAACATTTTTTTTTCTTTTAAAGATCTTTTTTTCTAGAACCCTAGGAGGTTACTGTAGAATAAGTACATTAACCAAGGAGACAAAACTGGGATTACTCTTATACAAAAAATGACCTTTGATAAACTATTTTCTTTTACCTAATGATTAGGTATCTCCAATGGAACTTTGATAGTCTGGAATACAAAATACTAAGATTTTATTTTATTTGTCTTTTTGCCTTTTCTAGGGCCACTCCTGCGGCATATGGAGGTTCCCAGGCTAGAGGTCTAATCAGAGCTACAGCCCCCAACCTACGCCAGAGCCACAGCAATGTGGGATCCGAGCTGCATCTTCGACCTACGCCACAGCTCACGGCAATGCCAGATCCTTAACCCACTGAGCAAGGCCAGGAATCGAACCCACAACCTCATAGTTCCTAGTCAGATTTGTTAACCACCGGACAGGAACTCCAGATTTTATTTTTTTAATTAAAAAAATGTTTAATGTGTAAAACAGTTTTAATGGCTGCATAAATTAGTTTAATAGATGATGTTTCCATGTTTTATTTAGCCATTTTTCTTTTTTGTAGCTTATTTATCAAAATACTAAGATTTTAATATGCAATTAGGAAACTTTCTTTGCACAAGGCAATGTGAAGAAAAAATTCTGAGAACTCTCTCAGATATCTTCGATTGGTTTTATTTTAAGAATTGCCCAACTATCAGTTATCTTAGTTGTATATCAGAATTCAAGTAAATTGATTTCTTGAAACTACTCTTAAGAAATAATGACAAGAAACCAGTCATCAGAGTGCCATATGCAGCTGTGCAAATTATTAAGACTTGATGAAAAAAAGAAAAGGGAGTTCCCGTCGTGGCTCAGTGGTTAATGAATCTGATTAAGAACCATGAGGTTGCGGGTTAGATCCCTGGCCTTGCTCTGTGGGTTAAGGATCCGGCTTTGCCAGTGAGCTGTGGTGTAGGTTGCAGGTGCCGCTCGGATCCTGTGTTGCTGTGGCTCTGGTGTAGGCCAGCAGCTACAGCTCCGATTAGACCCCTAGCCTGGGAACCTCCATATGCCGCTGGAGCAGCCCAAGAAATGGCAAAAAGACAAAAAGACAAAAAATAAAAAAAAGAAAACACAAAGATTTGATGACCCCCCCCCCTTTTTTTTTGGTCTTTTGTCTTTTTAGGGTTGCACCCACGGCATGTGGAGGTTCCCAGGCTAGGGGTCAAATCAGAGCTGTAGCTGCCAGCCTACACCACAGCCACAGCAACGCCAGATCTGAGCCACATCTGTGACCTACATCACAGCTCACGGCAACGCTGGATCCTTACCCCACTGAGCGAGGCCAGGGATCAAACCCAAAACCTCTTGGTTCCTAGTCGGATTCGTTAACCACTGCGCCACGACGGGAACTCCAAAATATTTTTACTTTTAAATTAACATTTTCCCATGTCAATTTTGACTGGAATAAATGTAGCACACTAATTATTTTGCAAGATTCAGCTCACAGGCAGTTATTATGATATTTGGAATAAACAGCAGGAAAATATTTTGGGCACAGTAACATAAAAGACATAAAGGCAGAATTCGTGTTAGTATTCCTTAATTTAAGAAGCGTAGGAGTTCCCGTCGTGGCGCAGTGGTTAACGAATCCGACTAGGAACCATGAGGTTGCGGGTTCGGTCCCTGGCCTCGCTCAGTGGGGTAAGGATCCAGCGTTGCCGTGAGCTGTGGTGTAGGTTGCAGACGCGGCTCGGATCCTGCATTGCTGTGGCTCTGGCGTAGCCGGTGGCTACAGCTCCGATTCGACCCCTAGCCTGGGAACCTCCATATGCCGTGGGAGCGGCCCAAAGAAATATCAAAAAGACAAAAAAAAAGAAAAAAAAAGAAGAGTAGGAGTTCTTGTTGTGACTCAGTGGTCAATGAATCTGACCAGGAACCATGAGGTTGTGGGTTCGATCCCTGGCCTCGCTCGGTGGGTTAAGGGTCTGGCATTGCCGTGAGCTGTGGTGTAGATCACAGATGTGGCTCAGGTCCCAAGTTGCTGTGGCTCTGGCGTAGGCCGGCAGCTACAGCTCCGATTGGACCTCTAGCCTGGGAACTTCCATATGCTGCGGGTGCAGCCCTGAAAAGACAAAAAAAAGGAAAAAAAAAAAGAAGAGCACATTTTTTCTCAGCACCTGTGATATAGTTTGGATGAAATACAATGAATCAATTAAAAATAATAAGCGTCTTTGTTTTCGGGCTGCCTTTTCCTCCCCCACCAGAGTTAAACAGGATCCATGTGACTTTTATATGAGGGTTGATTTTATGTATTTAATTTTCTGGCACTTAACGATGTAATTTTTTTTAATATAAATGATGTTATTACTATTGATTTGTCTCAGGAAAGAACACACTTCCTGTCAGTCCTTCACCACTATTTTTATTAGAATCATTCCTTTTGTATTTGTTTTTCTCTGGTCCCAATATAGTGGAATAATTGCTAAGTTGTGGCCTAGGAGGAATGACATGCTTTGACATTCAAAGTCAGTGATTTGAAGACAAAGAATCCAAAAGAAAACCTAGAGAGACACACACCAAAAAATAAATCCTAGGCAACTGTTCAAGAACCTCTGCATGGGGGAATTTCCCTCTCTGGCTGGTGTGTCTGAGGCAACACCACACCTCTCACCAGCGACAGACACAGCAGTGAGGAGGGCCAGATTTTAATGTCTCCATGTCGAGATGGAGTAGCATTGGTCGAAGGAGCTGAGACTGTACGAATGTTTTGAACTCTGTGAATTATAACTTTTTATTTTTTGGCTTTTCAGGGCCGCACCCTCGGCCTATGGAGGTTCCCAGGCCAGGGGTCGAATTGGAGCTATAGCTGCTGGCCTACACCAGAGCCGCAGCAACGCCAGACCCGAGCCACATCTTTGACCTACACCACAGATCACCACAATGCAGGATCCTTAACCCACTGAGTGAGGCCAGGGGTTGAACCTGCTTCTTCATGGATGGTAGTCAGATTTGTTTCCACTAAGCCACAAATTATAACCTTCTCTCGTAAGTGAGGCACAAGGCAGATGCCACAGCTTGCTGCTTCACCCTCAAGGCACTGTCTGCAGGTGAATACATTCCCTGTGCCACTTGCCCTCATCCCTTTCTTGGTTCCATCAGCAGACACATGGATGCATGACAGTCTGGACACCCACGCTGTGATGTTGTAAGGGGCTCCATTGCACACAGGCCCAGGAAACAGAATTGAGGCTGAGGGCCACCCTCTTTGGGGCTCAGGAACAGGCGTCCAGGAAAATCCAGCTCATCAATCCATTCATGCCCCGCATGACTCTATATTTCCGGCTGTGACTTTACCACTGTGTTAATGAGCCCAAATGCAAACAGACTTCCTATTAGAACAAACAGACACACTATTAGGGCAGTTTGATAAAGCTAGCTGCCTAGGAAAAAAAATGTGCTCTGTATCTGTATAATTTAAAATATCATCCCAAGATTAAAATATGATACTATGTGTGTATGCAGGCTAAACTAATCATATCAAATTAATATTCACAGCCAAGAAGTTCAATGACAAATACATGGACACTCTGGCTCAGCCTAAACCTCTGAGAGCCTCCTTGCCTGCCCGCTTGCACCTCTCACAAGCGTCCTATCTTAGTAACTCTATTTCTTGCCTAAAAACAAAGAAAGAAACAAAGAAAAAACCTTCCTTACCACTCTTCTTCCAGGTGAGAACTTTCATTTCATGCCTAACTTCCTAGTGTTTCTTTGCGCACAAGCAAAAAAGACATTTTTATCTTCCCCTGTTTTTACTCAAAATATTGCCTAAATTGACTGCTCTGTATTTTGTTCTTTTAGTTAATGTACCCTGAAGAACTCTCTGTATCAATATAAAGAGAACAGCCTTGTTCATTAAAAAAAAAAGCTTAAGGAGAGATGTTTCACACACCACACAATTCACTCATTCCAAGCATATACAATTCAGTATCTTTTAACATATTCACAGCGTTGTGAATTCATCACCTATGCCAGTGTTATACAATTTTAATGTTATTACCTCCAGATTAACCCTGTACCCTTTAGCTCTCACCCAACAACCTTCCACCCTGTCTCCTTGCCCCAGGCAACCACTGATCTACTTTCTGTCTCCATAGATGTCTATTCCGGACATTTCATGCAAATGAAATTGCTCAACATGTGGTCTTTTGCGATTGATTCCTTTCACACATCAGAACGTTTCCAAGCTTCCTCCGTGTTGTAGCACTGCTCTTTTTACAGCTGCATAGTGTTTCATTGTGGAGAGGTTGCATCATTTGCCCTTTTTTTTTCTTTTTTTTTTTTTAAGGGCCACACTTGTGGCATAAGGAAGTTCCCAGGCTAGGGGTCGAATCAGAGCTGCAGCTGCCAGCTTATACCACAGCCACAGCAACGCAGGATCCTAGCCGTGTCTGCGACGTACACGAGAGCTCATGGCAATGCCGGATCCTTTACACACTGAGGGAGGCCAGGGATCAAACCCGCGTCCCCATGGATACTAGTCAGGTTTGTTACTGCAGAGCCATGACGGGAACTCAGCACCATCATTTGTTTAAGCATTCCCTTATTAGATGTATGTGTTTGCTCTTTCAGGCATCACTGAAGGGGGTAACCTTGAACATGTGCCGGTTCCTATGTGTGCTGGCACATACGTATAACTCCTTCCCAGAATTGAGCTTTCTGGAGCAGATAGTAACACAACTGTAATTTTGTTACATGTTGCCAACTCACTCTATGGCACTTCCGTTAGCAATGTATGAGAAGCCTAATTCCTCGAAGACCTAACAGCAGAACATGCTGTCAAACTCTTGAGTTTTTGCCAATCTGGTAGGCTTAAAAAAAAAAAAAAAAGACATCTCGGTTTGTGTGGTTTTCATGTGCATATTTCTGAATATAATTGAGATTGATAAATCTATTTATCTATATAGTGACACCTCATGATTTCCTCATTTGAACTACATTTTCTTGGCTTCATCAGAGTGGTGGTTAGAGTTTGTCAGCTAAGATAACTTCGTTTCCTGCAAGGGTTTAATTTTCACATCTTCTGCATTTTTCAACAGAGATCTGACCATTTTAGTACTGATGATTATAATAAAGGTATATATATATATTTGTCTTTTTTCTTTTTAGGATCGCATCTGCAGCATATGGAGGTTCCCAGGCCAGGGGTCTAATTGGAGCTATAGCTCCTGACCTACACCGGAGCCATAGCAATGCCAGATCTGAGCCTCGTCTGCTACCTACACCACAGCCCACGGCAATGCCGGATCCTTAACCCAGCGAGTGAGGTCAGGGATCGAACCCTCATCCTCATGGATGCTAGTTGGGTTCGTTAACTGCTGAGCCATGAAGGGAACTCCCTAAAGGTATATATTTTTAAGCACAAATAATTGTAACATATGTCTTAAGAGAACTATAATTCCCAAATTAGTTTGATCTCTTTAATTAATTGAATAAGAAATTATCTTTCACCAGTAATGGTTATTTTAATTGGCAACATGAGTATCCTTATCATGAAACTGTAATTCACATGAAATAAAAACAAAACATCTATTTACAACCAACTGAATTACTTTATTGTATGTTAGATGCCTGTCACGGGTCCCCTTTGGGGCTTCTTAGAAAATACAAGCTCTAGAATTTCCTGGGCGGTGAGGGGGACATGTTTCTCTGAATATCTTGTCCCTTTCTTTTTGTTTTATCTACTTTTTATTTTTTTGGCCACAGCATGTGGAAGTTCCTGGGGCCAGGGATCGAACACACACCACAGCAGTGACCCAAGCCACTGCAGTGACAATGCTGGATCCTTAACCAGCTGCGCTACAAGGGAACTCCATCTTCCTTTCTTTAGACATTGTTTCAAGCGAGTTTTTCCACTGGAAGTTGAGGTTTCTTTAAAGAGTAAGGAAATCCATATATGTTCTGATTTATTTATGCTAAGGTACCAAAATTCAGTGACCTTGAGCCATAGGCTTGGGATCTGATTTTTTTTGTGACTCTCTGGAGAGGTCATGGAATTTCATTGTGGCTCAGTTTCCTCATCAGCAACACTGACACAATTCCTGACCCACTTACTTCAGAGGGTTCTGGTTTGGTTTTTTTTGTGTGTGTGTGGTGGCAGGGGAGGCAGCCTCACCAGGACATATGGAAGTTTCCAGGTTAGGGGTCGAACCTGAGCTGTAGCAGCTGGCCTAGTCCACAGCCACAGCAACTGAGGAATTTGAGCAGTGTCTGCAACTTACACCACAGCTCACAGCAACCCTGGTTCCCCCACCCACTGAGCAAGGCCAGGGATCGAACCTGCATCCTCATGGATTCTAGTCAGAATTGTTTCTGCTGCATCATGAAGGGAACTCTTTCACAGGGGTGTTTTGAAGCTAAAATGCATACAGGAAACCGGAGGGATTAAATGAATTAGAATGAATTAGGAAAAAAACAAAACAAAACGAAAGCCCAGGGTGGTTATTTCTGTGTAAGAATAGTAGAGGCCATTTTTATCTTCATTGTTGTATCTCTCTAAATTATTTCATAATGATTTCTATCTAGTCTGTTTAATATTTATAATCAAAAGAACCCTAAGAGATAATAGCACCTGTGAGAATAACAGGCATTCATAGGAAATGGCTTTGAATAAAAGTACTGTTAAAGATTAAAAGGTGTCATCTTCCATGCCACAAATCAATGGATACAATAGGTTAGTAAACAGAAGTGAAATTCTAACTTGCTCTGTCATGCCCAGAAAAACAAGTCCCACCTGGCTTGTGCAGTAATCTCCTTCTCAAAGCTGTTTGGCTCAGGTCTGCTTTTATAATATTAATGGATGGTCTCCTGCTCTCTGCCTGCCTGCCTCATGGGGCTGCCAGAACCGCCCCTGTCTTCCTTTGTACTGAGAGAAAAACAGAAGGGGTGGGAGTTGTTGGGCTCTTTCCCCTGTAATAGCAACGTGTAAGATAAACCAGGGAGAGAGGGAATCAAGGAGTGGGTTTGGAGAAGTGTGCACTACCTTTCCCCTTGATTTAGAAATGCAAGTCTTAAAATGGAACACTGGTGTGTTCGGTTGGCTCCAGAAACTAACTTGAACAACTGTTTTAGAAGCACTGGTTGATCTTGGCCCTCTGAACAAAGAACAGGTTTGTTTGGTTAATTCAAAAGCTGCACTGCCTTCCATAAATAGTTCCTTACTTGCCTTCAGATTTCTCCCTGCCCTTTCAACAGGATATGGGATTCTTTTCCATTTTCTAATCTAAACTGTCCTGTTGCAGGGCTGAGGGCAGTTCCACAGCTGTGATGCCTTATGAGAGATGGTTGACTCTCCCTGCTAGGTAATGTGAGCCTAAAATAGATTAAAGACTGAAACCTAAGCCTTTCAGCTCTAGCCCCAGCTTTACATAAAACACAAACCTGGTTAATATATTTTATTGATGCCTAAGTAATTAGTTCCTTTGCAAAATTCAGCAAAAGCATCACAGTTGAAAGATACAAAGTCTGGAGTTTTAGATACTCCAGAATAGAAAGGGGGGGGGGCAGAAATAATGAGGAAGTATCTATGTGGTTATTACTATTTAATAAAAATAATTAAGATTTATTGAAGTGAAGATTGTTTTAACAATAATTCTGTTAAAACAATGAATGTACTGTGTTAGGTGGATTTAGAATATGAGCAAAGTGTGTTCTATGCAGATTTTTTACATAAAAGTCTTCAGTTTCACAGTAATTCTTCAAAAAGTCACCTGAAAGGAACCCAGAAATGCTAGCCTCCTTGGTGAGGGAGTAGAGAAACAGCAACAGTTGGGGGTAATTAACATCCTATGCAGAATATTTTTGTACCCCAGATAAATTTCTTAATCTAGACAAGATCCACTCCTAGTATAACCAAAAAGAAACCTGGTTCCATACTGAATCCATTCCTTTAGCTCTAACCTTTGTGTTCTGTTGCCTGTGCTTGGTCATGTTGGTTCTGCACCTTCTGTTTAAAAAAAAAAAAAAAAAATGGTGCCTATGCTCTAAAATATACATGATAGCCTATTCTCAAGGCTCTGGCCTTTAAAGGTATAACACTTTCTCATTCATATGGAGATAAAAAGTTGCAGAACAGAGAAAAACTTTTGTCTTGGAAGTTTATAGGAATATCATGGACAGTGGACCTACCTGGTCCTTTGGTCACACTGGTTCATTGGTCACACGGACAGTGACCGAGACCATGGACCTACCTGGATAGCGGCATGAACAAAGGATTCTTGTATTAAGAGTTTGCAACGACCAGCTATGCTCCCTTTCCTTTTAGTATTAAAGAAGGCTGAATTGTAACACGAGTAAGATGGTTCTTTGGGACCACAGTCCACCATCTTCTGGGTCTTCTCATTTTCCTAGGAAAGTCACTCTTCCTTGCCACAACATTTATTGTCCTGTTATGCAATGAATAGAGTTTGGACCTAGTAACATTAGTACTATTCACTGTAAACCAGCTATAATGGACAAAAATAAAAATCATTCAAAAAAAATTAGTACGATTCAAGGGCATGAAATTTTGCTTAAGCCATTCTTAATTTTGCATCCTGGGTTAGTTATGTGGATATTGCTATCTACAATTCTTTTTATGGAAAAAAAAAATCCATTATTATAGTGCTATAACAGAATCACTAAAATGTGCTTGCATGATGGAGGCAGTTAATTCTGATTCAAAACAAGGAAATTTTATGGTGGCATTTGTGAGACTATCTTTGGAGGGAAACAATCAGGAACATGGCAAGGTTGATGCCAATACGAGTGACTTTAATTTTCGGCATCTTCCTTTATTGGTTGTAAAGTAAGAGTAATTTATGAGATTAAAGGTTTTATTATCTAAACATTAAAAAAAAAGTTATGCCAATAAGCCTGATGGAAACCAACCTATTTTGACCCTCCATTATTTGTATAAAAATATTTTTATTTGTATAAAAAGCCCTATTTGAAAATTTTTAGTAAAATCAAGGTACAATTTAGACAGCTGAGAAGAGTTTTGAAGGTTCTTGGATTTTCAAACTGCTGGAATTCCACAAGCATGGAGCAAGACAGAGAAGGAAGGAGGCTAAACAAGGGAAAATAAAATAGATATTAGATCATCAAAGATTTGGCTTCATGGAGCATTCAGATAAATACACAAAGTATCTTCGCTGTCATGTATAGAATATAACTTTCTTCCAAAACAAGGGATAGAAGCAGATGTCAAGAAGAGGTGAAAGGGGATCGACTAAACTTGAGGAACCCCTGACATCATTTCACCAGCCTCACCATCCATTAGCTGGAGACAATGAAGCCCCCTGGGAACTTAAGTGACTTGCCCAACTGAAGCCCTTTCCTCTGTGTGTCACTTCTCTTGAAACCCAACAAGCAAAAGAATCTAGCACTTCATAGAGTCTCTCTGTGACTAAGAGGAAAATCAGACGGAAGAGAAGAAGAGGAGGAAAAATCCTTGTTCCAAGAGGAAGCTGTTTTTCCTGTGGCCCAGCCCAGAACTCTTTAAACACATTTTTCTTACTTTTCAAGCTGCCTCTTCCTCTCCTCTCTTCCTCCTAGTTACCTATCCTAATATCATTAGTTCCTGAAGTTCTGCGCCCAATTAAAAATGAAATGAGCTTGAAGATAGAAGGTAAAGACCATTTTAATATAGCACATGATATATCCATATCAAAGAATAAATTGACTGTTTAAATTTTAATCCTAATCAACCTATTGTCTTACCAAAAAAAGTTTATGAGAGTACATAAATGTTAACCTAATAAAATAATGCTCCATGACCTAAATGTCCCAAATATTAATTAGCTGGAGGATGGATGCTTGCAAGCTTATAAGAAAAATTTGGAAGTCTTGGGTTTTGTCTCTTAACATGTTTGACCTTGGGCATGTCATTGTGCTTTTGTTGCAGCTTCTCAGTCCATAAAAAGGATAATAAAATTACCCATTAAGGTTACCTCAAGGAAGTGTTTTGATGATTAATGAGAAGATGAAGGCTTACACACCTGAGACCAAATGTAGTGTATAAAAATGTAATGTCATTGTTGTTATAATTTCTGTGATTGCTTGTACACGGGAGCAAATATGGGGGCTGGCAGAACGTCCGTCATGGCTAAGGACCAAACTGCCTAAGAAAAAGAATGAGGATGTTTATGAATTGTGACTTCATTTGCATTTTATTTTCAAAAGTAATTATTTTAGTGAGATATATTTTAACTTGAATAATTGGTGCAACAAAACATTTTCAGGTCCTGACTTCCTAGGGGGAGATTTGGAATATGTAGAATGTTCTTGGCAGCCAGTACTCTGACCTTCACAGTACGTGTTGGATCTCAGTTTCCAGGTCTGTAAAATCCAGGTGTAGGATGAGGTGAACTTTGAGTTTTCTACTAGTTCTGAGCGTTTATAATTCTATCTTTCCAACGTGCAATGAATACATACCCTCCACCTAGATCCATCAATTGTTAATCCTTAACCAATTTGCCCAACAGTTGATGGATGGATAGATAGATAGATAATGTGTCTAGATGCACACACATAAACATACATATATATGCTATATATAGGTTTATTGTATATATGTAATATGTAGTGGGGTTTCTGGCTAACCCATTGGAAATTTAGTTTCAGGTATCATGACCCTTCAGTGTGCATTGTCTAAGAATAAATACGTTGTCCTACATGATCACAAAACCATTCACAATACCTAAGAAAATTAGTAATAACACAAAAAACAACACTTCCTCCACTTGAAGTTTGTAAAATTTGCAGGTTTGAAGAATTTGAAAGTAAAAATTGGGGGTGGGGTGGGGAAGAATATTATAGTACATTCTGAATTCAGAGACAAGTCTTTAGGGGAAAAAATCCCTACATAATCCAGGGATTTCCCCACATCTCAGCAGCTGGTAGATAAAGCACATTTACTGTAATAAGTCTTGATTTTCAGTGAATAAGTAAACCAGTGGACATTTCAACATTCTCTCACCCATTCACTGCCACCCAATATCAACTCCCTGCAAAGTGCCCCCCAATTATGTAGGATGGCTTTCCCACATGCTCAGAGCCAAGGCTGGTCCTTAGACTTGTCATCCATCCATTAGTGCATTCACCTGTGTCCTCTTTCATTTATCTAACAAGTACTTTGAGTCACTGGGATGATGCTACTATGTACAGTGTTAAATGCCCAGATACAGTTTTGAATCAAACTCTCTAAGGGACCTTACATTCTGATTATACCTAAACTGCTTCTTTCATCTTTTCTTCCCTGGACCCTATTTGCTTACCCCTTGTTGCAACCAGGGACCTTAGAGTTGACTAAGCTCTCAAAACCAGTACTCATTGGGAAAGCAGAGAAAGTGCCTCTTTCCCTCCAGGTGGCTTGATACCTACAATGGTGTGTACAGTTCTTAATCATGTCAGATACCATCTACTGAATGGTTTTCTGTGCCAGTCACTTGGCTAAATGCTTAATTTGCTCTTGGGTCAAGCCTCCTGGGCATGGCTCCATCTTCCCTTAGAAAGTGTTTGTTCCCAGGAGGCTTCTATCCCTTCCTGCAAATGGACTTCCAGCAGGCATCTCCAGTCCTGAACATCAGTGCTCTGTACGGCAGAATCAGGAAACACGCAAGAGTTCAAGAGATCCAGGTTTTCATTCATTCTAATTAGGATGTCAGTAAAACACCTTCTTGCTTATTGAGATAAAAAAAAAAAAACCAACCCTTTAGATCGCTCTTTTTTGGGGTGGGGGGTCATTTTAGGGCCACACCCTCAGCATATGGAAGTTCCCAGGCTAGGGGTCGAATCCGAGTTGTAGCTGCCAACCTACATCACAGCCACAGCAATGCCAGATCCGAGCTGAGTCTGCAGTCTATCCACAGTTCATGGCAAGGCCAGATCCTTAACCCACTGAGTGAGGCCAGGGATCCAACCAGAATCCTCATGGATGCTAGTTGGGCTCATTACCACTGAGCCACTACGGGAACTCCAAGATCACCTTTTTTTTTTTTTTTTTTTTAAGCATTATCTTTTATGGACAAGACCAATGTGTGCTTGTATGCAGTGGTTGGGATGGATAAACGATTCCATTCACCTTCTCATACCTGGTGCCAAAGTAGCAGTTAGCTTGTGTTAGGGTTGAGCCATTTCAAACTACCTCCTCTTTCTAGAAGCACATAGATGGGTCTTGAGTGGGAGAAGGAAACCTTCCCTATGTTTAGGTTTAATACAGGTCATCTCACTGTCCCAATGCAGAGGAGTAAGATCTAGAGACCAGCTTTCTTGTATCATAAATGAATGTTGTTGGGGTACGTAAACTTCACAGATATAAAAAGCCGTGTAACAGGCATAATGAGTGAGAGTAGACTATCTGTCCTCTAAGATGAAAGGGATATTGAAAGATCATAGTAGAATACACTGGAGGTTTTTTTGTTTTGTTTTGTTTTCTTTTCTTTTTATGGCTGTCCCTGTGGCATATGGACATTCTTGGGCCAAATGTTGACTTGGAGTTGCAGCTGAAGTCTATGCCACAGCTATGGCAACAACCAGGTCTGAGCCACATTTGCAACCTATGCTGCAGCTTTTGGCAAGGCTGGATCCTTAACCTACTGAGCAAGGCCAGGGATTGAAACTTGCATCCTCGCAGAGACAATGTCAGGTCCTTAACCTGCTGAATTACAATGGGAACTCCCAGAGGTGTTTGAATAGGAGTTCCAGGGACCTTAAAGAAGCCAGGGAACCAGCACTTGCCCTAGGTAGGACGAAGATTTGAGTGTTTCGGAGGGGATGGGTAAGTAGCTTTCTATTACAGTTTCTTAGTATCACACTTCTCAAGCTGAGAGCTATATGCTTTGGGGTAGGAAGTGCATTTAGGTTTAAAAAGCTATTAAAAATATAGTAAAATAGTAAAGATAAGAGGTCATAATCCATGGCAAGTGTAAGTGTTCTATGAAAGTTTTGTTTATACGTACCTATGTGTACGGAGGCACTGGGTTGTACACACTTCCTTCTGTGAGTTAGGTCGTTTGAGAGTCACTGCTGATATTTTCAGTAATGACCCAGAATACAAAGAAAGCTTAGATTATAAAACTATTCTCTTGCCCCCCAAATGACCAATTTAGCTGCTGCCACCGTTTTTTCTTCTTTTTTCCCCTTCGGTTTTAACAAGTAAAATTTGCTGTTGTTCAATGTGGGGTTAATGGACTTCAGCATTCTTTTATGAGACAATGGTTTCCTTTTGAAAGTTCATTTTATTTTTATTTTTTTATTTTTATTTTTTTATTTTTATTTTTTTAATAGTTATTTCCCCAGTACAATTTTTTTTTCTACTATACAGCATGATGAACCAGTTACACATACATGTGTACATTCTTTTTTCTCACATTATCATGCTCCATCGTAAGTGACTAGACATAGTTCCCAGTGCTACACAGCAGGATCTCATTGCTAATCCATTCCAAAGGCAATAGTCTGCATCTATTAACCCCATGTTCCCAATTCATCCCACTCCTTCCCCCTCGGCAAGCACAAGTCTGTTCTCCAAGTCCATGATTTTCCTTTCTGTGGGAAGGTTCATTTGTGCCGTATATTAGATTCCAGATACAAGTGATATCATATGGTATTTGTCTTTCTCTTTCTGACTTATTTCACTCAGTATGAGAGTCTCTACTTCCACCCATGTTGCTGCAAATGGCATTATTTTGTTCTTTTTTACAGCTGAGTAGTATTCCATTGTGTATGTATACCACATCTTCCTAATCCAATCATCTTGTCAGGGACATTTGGTTGTTTCCATGTCTTGGCTATTGTGAATAGAGTTGCAATGAACATGTGAATGCATGTGTCTTTTTTTTTTTTTGTCTTTTTGCCTTTTCTAGGGCCGCTCCTGCAGCATATGGAGGTTCCCAGGCTAGGGGTCTAATCAGAGTTGTTGCTGCCAGCCTATGCCAGAGCCACAGCAACACCAGATCCAAGCTGCATCTGCGACCTACACCACAGCTCACAGCAACACCGGCTCCTTAACCCACTGAGCAAGGGCAGGGATCGAACCGCAACCTCATGGTTCCTAGTCAGATTCATTAACCACTGTGCCACAACAGGAACTCCGAATGTGTCTTTTTTAAGGGAAATTTTGTCCAGATACCCAAGAGTGGGATTGCTGGGTCATATGGTAGTTCTATGTATAGTTTTCTAAGGTACCTCAATACTGTTCTCCATAGTGGTTGTACCAGCTTACATTCCCACCAACAGTGCAGGAGGGTTCCCTTTTCTCCACACCCTCCTCCAGCACTTGTTATTTGTGGATTTCTTAATGATGGCCATTCTGACTGGTGTGAGGTGGTATCTCATGGCAGTTTGATTTGTATTTCTCTAGTAATCAGGGATGTTGAGCATTTTTTCATGTGCTTGTTGGCCATCTGTATATCTTCCTTGGAGAAATGTCCTTCAGGTCTTTTTTGCCCGTTTTTCCATTGGGTTGCTGGCTTTTTTTGCTGTTGAGTTGTATAAGTTGCTTGTTTATTTTAGAGATTAAGCCCTTGTCAGTTGCATTATTTGAAACTATTTTCTCCCATTCTGTAAGTTGTCTTTTTTTTTTTTTATGGTTTCCTTTGCTGTGAAAAAGATTGTCAGTTTGATTAGGTCCCATTGGTTTATTTCTGCTTTTATTTCTGTTGCTTTGGGAGACTGACCTGAGACAACACTTGTAAGACTGATATCAGAGAATGTTTTTCCTATGTTCTCTTGTAGCAGTTTGATGGTGTCTTGTCTTATGTTTAAGTCTTTAAGCCATTTTGAGTTTATTTCTGTGCATGGCGTGAAGGTGCGTTCCAGTTTCTTTGATTTACATGTGGCTAAGTTTTCCCAGGACCACTGACTGAAAAGACTGTCTTTTTTCCATTTTATATTCTTGCTTCCTTTGTCAAAGATTAATTGACTGTAGCTGTCTGGGTTTATTTCTGGGTTCTCTATTCTGTTCCATTGGTCTGTATGTCTATTTTGGTACCAGTACCACACTGTCTTGATTACTATGGCTTTGTATGTAGTATTGCCTTCAGTCTGGAACCATTATGCCTCCTGCTTGGTTTTTGTTTCTCAGGATTGCTTTGGCAATTCTGAGTCTTTTGTGGTTCCATATAAATTTTTGGATTGTTTGTTGTAGTTCTGTGAAAAATGTCCTGGGTAATTTGGTAGAGATTGCATTGAATCTGTAGATTGCTTTGGGTAGTATGGCCATTTCCATTTCTTTGAATCCTCTTTAATTTCCTTGATTAATGTTTTATAGTTCTTAGCATATAAGTCTTTCACCTCCTTGGTCAGGTTTATTCCCAGGTATTTAATTTTTGGGGGTGCAATTTTAAAAAGTATTATATTTTTGTCTTCCTTTTCTAATATTTCACTGTTAGTATACAGAAATGCGACTTATTTCTGAATGTTAATCTTGTATCCTGCTTTGCTGAATTTGTTGATCTGTTCAAGCAGTTTTGGGGTTGAGTCCTTAGAGTTTTCTATATATAGTATCATGTCATCTGCATACAGTGACAGTTTTACCACTTCTCTTCCTATTTGTATACCTTTTATTTCTTTTGTTTGTCTGATTGCTGTGGCTAGGACATCCAATACCATGTTGAGTAAAAGTGGGGAGAGTGGGCATCCTTGTCTTATTCCATATTTTAGTGAGAAGGCAAAAAGCCTGTCTTCTGAAGGTTCAGTTTCCTTGGAGTGGGGCTTGTTGCCTCTGCCTTTACATTTCTGAAATCTCTTTGCATCTTAGGTTAGTTGCACAAATTATAGTCCATATCTCATTCAAGTACAAGGGCAAAAGTCTCCCAGGGTAGTTACTGAAGAAATAACCTTTGAGTCTCCAACTAGAAATGCTGACCTAGAACCAGATAAAAACTCTACTGATAGGAGACCTTTCCCCTTCATGTAGATCAATAAGATCAATCAACAGTTGTACAAGTCACCAAACTAAACAGGGCACTCCAAGTTTCAACATGCGTAATTTCAAGACATAGAGATCACCAAGAAATCTCTGCAGTGACTACCTGGGAGTCATTGCAAGAGGAACTTGGTGCTCTTTGCTTTCATTTGTCCTGGCAGCATGGATGAATGGGGTCTGGTTTTTTTCTCTGCAGCCTCACATAACAGTCTTACTTTTTCAGGTTGAATGGCATTCTCGGTGCTTCTTAACCTCATTCTCTGCTGGCTAAAATTATGACTCATTTATATGTGTAATTGCCTGACAAATTTCATTTTTCAGTGGAGATAAAGAGAGAGAGGAAGAGGAGAGGGAAAAGAGAAGGGGAGGGCAGGTCCTTAAGGGAAAGCCTCAAAAATGGGGTGAAAGGAAAGATACAGTACTAAGGCTGGCAAAGAATCTCAGGATTTTATCTGCTTGGAACTCCGCCTCCCTCCCTTCTGTCTTAGTTTGAAAGTCATGTCCTCTGGGCAGCCCTCCCTTCCAGACAGAACATATCTTTAACTTTCTGTCCTGATCTTTCCTTATGTACTCACGTCAGTGTGTCTCCTACTGTGCCTTAAGGTCACAATGTCTTTGTTTTGCTCATAAGTGATACTGCCAAGATAGCACAGAGTGTGGCTGTATTCCTTGTGCTCAGTCAACCTTTGCCCATAAGAAAATGACTTTTCTTTTCCTACTGTGTACACTAAAGTTCTAACTGGATGTGTATGGCCTGAGGCATGAATCTGCGGTGTTGAGGAAATTGAAGCTTCCCTGGCCCTTAGTGAAATATTTTCCCTTTTCCCCTTGCCTCTATTTCAGTTTTCTTTTTATTTATTTATTTATTTAGTCTTTGCCTTTTCTAGGGATGCTCCCGCGGCATATGGAGGTTCCCAGGCTGGGGGTCTTATCGGAGCTGTAGCCGCTGGCCTACGCCAGAGCCACAGCAATGCCAGATCTGATCTGCATCTGCAACCTATATACCACAGCTCACGGCAATGCCGGCTCCTTAACCCACTGAGCAAGGCCAGAGGTTGAACCCGCAACCTCATGGTTCCTAGTCATATTCGTTAACCAATGAGCCACAACGGGAACTCCTCAGTTTTCTTTTTCATTCATTCATTCCTATCTCAAGTCTTTTTTTTTGCTATTTCTTGGTCCGCTCCCGCGGCATATGGAGGTTCCCAGGCTAGGGGTCCAATCAGAGCTGTAGCCGACGGCCTACACCACAGCCACAGCAACGTGGGATCCGAGCCGTGTCTGCAACCTACACCACAGCTCAGGCAATGCCGGATATTAACCCACTGAGCGAGGCCAGGGAACAAGCCCGCAACCTCATGGTTCCTAGTCGGATTCGTTAACCACTGGTGCCACAATGGGAACTCCTGAATACTCCATTTGAAAAATTCATCTATAGTTTTGTACTGCAGAGAGAAGTTTCTAGAAGGTTCTATCCAAGAAAGAGAGTTTCCATATAAATGAATAAGTGACATTAAATTTCAAACAAGTTGGACATGAGCTGGTTTTATTTTAAAGATTGTCTTATCTGCTCAAATGTGTAAATATGTTAAAGCTGTAACTTATTTAGTTAAATAAAGGGGGAGAAACACTAAGGTATAAGTGACAATTGAAAGACAGTCTAGGAGTTCCCGTCGTGGTGCAGTGGTTAACAAATCTGACTAGGGACCATGAGGTTGTGGGTTTGATCCCTGGCCTTCCTCAGTGGGTTAAGGATCCGGCGTTGCCGAGAGCTGTGGTGTAAGTTGAAGATGCGGCTCGGATCCTGCGTGGCTGTGGCTCTGGCGTAGGCCGGTGGCTGCAGCTCTGACTAGACCCCTAGCCTGGGAACCTCCATATGCCACAGGAAGTGGCCCTAGAAAAGACAAAAAAAAAAAAAGGACAGCTGTAGAGTATCTAGCACCTGCTGAGATTGTAGCATTGGGTTATTTTAATCAGTATGACTTGCTCTATCATGTTCAGGTTTCAAAAAGGTCAGATATCCTTTAATAAGTTAATCACTTGAGGCTTACTTGCCCAGATGTGCAGGAAGTCGGCTTTCTCTCTTGAGGGCCTCTACCAAGAATACCAAAGGGTTATTGCATTGTCCAAACATCTTTTCAACAGAATCTGCAGAACCTTAGCTCACTAATGGATTTCACATTTTCTGAGGCTGTTGCTTCTTTGAATCCCCTTGGTGTATGCTTACATGTTCATCAACAGTTCCCCGAAGCACAGATTCCTTGCCAGGATAGGCCATGCACTCTGCTGGAACCAGCTCTCAGTAATGGAGACCCTGATATGAGTCCTTGAAGTCCAGGCCAGTTTGTTCTTTCGTTCTTGGCAAGATTCCCCTTGCAGACAATCTCAGTTCCTTTGAGAGAATCAGAAGTCCCAAAGGGTAGGAATTGAAAGTCTCTACATGTTCCCACAAGCTCCTGTTTCCCTTTGCAAATTTTCCCACCTTCTCCTCAAAACCGACCACTCCTGCCTTTCATGGAGTAATGGAAGGAGCCTACTTGGATAGTCAAAAGCAGGACAATTCCAACCAAAAATTAAAATTAAAATGAAGGAGAAGTGCTTCTTTAAACAAGATTATTTGCTGGGTGAGAGGTGCTTGACATCGTTTAAAAGGCAATATCTCTAGGTAAATTTAAATTCAGGATCAATCACTAAAACATTCCAATTTATTACTCCAACCCCTCTTGTACTAACCTTATTTTTCTTTAAAGTTTGTGAGTAAATCGTCTCTATTTTTGGATGAAAGAATTTAAGGACCACTCCATAACACATTGACAAAAAAATGAGGCCACCTTTCTAGCTTTAAAATATGTTTTGTGGTATATGCCGCCAAGGAATAGCTCTGAATTTTCTATTTCTCATAATTTAACTTCCTATTTTTGAAGTCTGTACTCAACTTCAAAGGCTCTCTTCTTAAAAGAAAATGGTGAACCAAATCTAGGTTATCTGACTAAAATACAGCAAGAAATAATATGAATTTGTTACAGATGGGTTACAATTTGATTAGTCCTCTCATGCTTGGCAAACCTTGGCAGCTTGACCATAATCAGATGTAGACTTATTATCTGAATCAAATAAAATCGAACAAACCAAAACACCTCTTTAGTTTAGCTATCTTTCAATCAACTTTTGAATAGGATGTTTTAAAGATTCTGCATCTTCATAGTAGGGACGTTTAAATGTATTTTCTTAAAAATGCATGTGTGGCTTTTTTCCTCAATACTCATGCTTTTACTCTTGAATCATCAGAGCTGGAAGTTATTTTCTTTTATACTTTTTAACATAAAGTCTTCTTTTGGGAAACAAAGACTTTCTGTTGCTAGTCACTTATAGGGCCTCCTTTTGAATTTCAAGAATTAATGTTGTTTGAAATCCACTGAAAAAATTTCTCAGTCACATCTAGATGTCTCTAGATTTCAAGGTAATATAAATGATTGAAATATCCCATATGTAATTCTGATTGCTTTATATACAGTTTCCAGTTATTTATTAAATAGTGAACAACTCAAACTTGAAAATTTTTGTAGGATTTATAGAAAACCACTCAGGGTAAAACCTCTGCCGCTGATAATTAAGTTTATCCTGGCCAAGTTCTTTCAAAATGTTTACAAGTTCCTTTTCAAGGTCAGAACTGCATGTATGTGGTATTCTCATACATTGACTTTAGTTGGATTTTTTGGCAGAGTTAGCCCATTAGCAACACTCCCTCTGGCAAGGAGGAAAGAAGATTCTTTGCATTAATTAGGACTTTTTTTACAAGTGACAGAAAAATACCTCTAATTTAGCCAGTGAAGGGTATTTATTGGATCACATAATTAAGTCTCAAGATAGATAGTCTTCAGACAATTTTGAGCTCACACTTCAATCGCATCAAGAAGTATATCATCTCTGGTTCTCCAGGGTATCTTGCCATCCTTTACTCTGCCCAGCAGCTCTAGTGGCAAAGTGACTGTGGCATTCTAAGACTTCACATTTTCATATCACACCTTCTTCACAAACCTAGGGATTTACCATCTCTTTGCCCAAAATTGTGTAACTTGTCCATCCCTGTAAAAATCTCTGTGGCCAAAAGGATGGAAGACATATATAATTTTTTTTTTTTTTTCCTGCATCTGTGGCATGCAGGAATTCCCAGGTCAGGGATCAAACCCACTCTTCAGCAATGACCTATGCCATAGCCGTGACAATGCTGGATCTTTAACCCGTTGAGCCACCAGCAAACTCCAAGACATCTGTAATCTTAATCAACCACCACCCACTTCCCAGAGATGAGATTGATCCATTGAGCAGGGTGTGAAATTCCTGTGGTACCCTGTTGTCAGGAGAAGGGATCATGAATATCTAGGAGGGGCACCCTTAGGTACTATGACACCCTTCCTCTCCATGCTCTTTTCTTTCCCATTGCCTTTTAGTAGGAGACACATGAATGGAGGAAATGCTACAGATGTCAGCAGCCTTTCTAATTGTTTTTGGATGGGTGTCCTCCAGGGTAACCTGTCATCTCTGGCTATTTCCCTAGAGCCAAAAAAAAAAAAAAAAAAGAATGTTTGTACTCCTTGTGGATGTAATTGATTTAACCATCAGTTCATTATTTTGTTTATTCATATATAGTGGTGTACTTTTCTTCCCATCTCTTCTTTTAGGACTGGGTGAAGGTGCAGGGTCTGGCTGAAGGAACTGAATCCAGGGAGAGCCAGTGCACCCAGAGGTGATGAGAGCAGAGGGAACAGTGTTTGAATAATTTTCTTCCTAATATGCAAGCCTCCAAGAACTTTTCCTTATGACTTTACACCTCCACTCCCACTCTTACCTAAAAACACCTGGCGAATTTCAAGGGTTGTTAATTAGCTATTCAAAGATAATCCTTGGGGAATTCCTATTTTCAAGCCAAGTATCTCTTAACGGTATTTGTAAAATTTTCCTCTTAGATAACAAAGGTAATCACTGCCATTTAGGGAACGCCTACAAGGCAGTACTTATTCATTTTACTTATATTATTTTATTAAATCTTTATAAAACTCCAAGGTAGGAATTATACTTGTACCCATGACAAAATGAAGGCATAGAGAGGCCAAGCAAATCTCTCAAGGTAGGAGGTGACAGAACCAGGATGTAAAGCCAAATCTGTCCAAGGTCAAAGCCAGTGCTGCTTCTGTGGGCTTCTCTCCCCCACAGGCATAACCCACCAGATTAGTAAGTAGCCAAGTCTAATTTTTACTATTAGGTAACCCTTAACCCCATCTATCATATCCGTGTCTATTCAATTCAATTAAGTCATTCTGAAACTAGTATCTGGACCTGGAATGAATCTACAATTGCATTTTCAGAATTTAGGTTTTCCAACCCTCAACCCAGAGTTCTTTTCTGGATCCCACAAAAGAAATGACACAGACACCCCCTCACCCACACACCACTTGAGCTTACACTCTAGTTGGAGAGCAAGACTTACAGAAGATGACTCTGCCCTTGGCTATCAAAGCAAATTGTACAAATACAGTAGAACATCAAATAGAATGCTGTCAACAGTAAGAACTGCAGGAGGAACCCCCCTGTACCCCACGCCTGTGCTTTCTTTTACTTTTCACAATTGTTGGGAGAAATCTTATTTTGTCTTGCCTCATTGTTCCACAGGGAAGAAAGCCCGTCAGAATAACACGCCTGCATTGCAATTGAGTTATCTAACTGGAAGATGGCCAGGCTCCCCTGGTTAATGGTGCGAGTTCCTTGATTGGGTAAAATTAATCTATTTAAAATCTGCAAGGCTGTTACCACTAGAGATTCATTCTCTTCCCTCTCTGCCAGACTATTGCAAGGCAGTGATCCCAGATAAGCACATTTGCTCAGGTGGTTGGCCCCATAGTCCAGATGGTGACGTGGGCAAAGATGATTCACAAGCTCTGCCCTTTGGGCCACAGGTTTATATCCATGTTCTCCAATCCACGGCTGCTTTCATCTCTGTTATTCTCCTGTGTCTTATTTCCCAGTTGCTTCAGAACTCCGTAGGGGAAGAAGAAAGTGTTATTATTTACTGACCTCTCAAAACTCCCTAAATATAAAGGATCGACTTTCTTCTTTATTTAAAACCCAGGAACCACCATGGCTTATTCCTGAGTCAAAGGAACTCAATATTTGCTAAGAACCCTGCTCCGTTTTTATCCTTGTTGTTGATTGGCTTTTTCTCTTGGAGTCGCCCTATTTCAGTACTGTGGCAGGTTAGGTTCCCTAGAAACATATGCTGAAATGACCATACAGTACATTTTAAAGGGAATGCTCACAAGATCAACAATTAGGAAAAGAGTGAAGGAAAGGGAGCAAAATTGAGCAGAGGAAGAAGATGGGCTGTGACACAGATGCAACAGGGGCTCATCCCACCAAGAGTCCTGAAGTTGGAAGGGCTCATCTGGGTTCTCCTGAATTGGAGCATAACACTGCCCTTCAAGATACAGAGGCAACCTAAGTGTCCATCAAAAGATGAACAGATAGGAGTTCCCGTCGTGGCACAGTGGTTAATGAATCCGACTAGGAACCATGAGGTTGCGGGTTCGGTCCCTGCCCTTGCTCAGTGGGTTAAGGATCCGGCGTTGCCATGAACTGTGGTGTAGGTTGCAGACGCGGCTCGGATCCCGCGTTGCTGTGGCTCTGGCGTAGGCCGGTGGCTACAGCTCCGATTCAGCCCCTAGCCTGGGAACCTCCATATGCCGTGGGAGCGGCCCAAGAAATAGCAAAAAAAAAAAAAAAAAGATGAACAGATAAAGATATGGTGTATATTTACAATAGAATACTACTCAGCTCTAAGATAGAATGAAGCTTTGCCATTTGCAGCATCATGGATAGACCTGGAAGGGACGATGCTGAGGTGAAACAAGTCAGAGAAAGGCAAATACTCTCTGATATCGCTTATATGTGGAATCTAAAAAATAAAACAGGAGTTCCCATCGTGGTTCAGTGGAAATGAACCTGACAAGTATCCATGAGGACGCAAGTTCAATCCCTGGCCTCACTCAGTGGGTTAAGAATCCGGCATTTCCAGCCACCAGCTACAGCTCCAATTTGACCCCTAGCCTGGGAACTTCTATATGCCATGGGTATGACCCTAAAAAAGCAAAAAAATAAAAGTTAAAAATTAAAAAAAAATAAACTAGTGAAGATAACAGAAAAAGAAACAGATGCACAGATACAGAGAGCAAACTAGTGGACTACCACTGGGGAGAAGAAAAGTGGGGAGGGGAAAGATAGAGTCGAGGTTTAGGGGAACAAACTACTACATATAAAGTAAATAAACTGCAAGGACCTATTGTACACCAAAGGGAAAATAGCCATTATTTTATAATAACTTTAAATGGAGTATAACCTTTAAAAATAGTGATTCACTATGCTGTACACCTGAAACTGATATAATACTGTCAGTCAACTATGTCTCAATTGTTTAAAAAAGCTAGCCTTGGAAGTTCTCCTTGTGGCTCAGCAGTAATGAGCCTGACTAGGAGGATGTGGGTTCCATCCTCGGCCTTGCTCAGTGGGTTAAGGATCTGGAGTTGCCCTGAGCTGTGGTGTAGATTGCAGACTCCACTCGGATCCTGCGTTGTTGTAGCTGTGGCGTAGGCTGGAAGCTATAACTCTTATTTGACCCCTAGCCTGGGAGCTTCCATATGTGGTAGGTGTGGCCTTAAAAAGTGAGGAAAAAAAAAAAGCTAGCCTTGCTTACTTCCTTGGGGACCAGTCCTTGGATGTTGGCTGCTTCTGGGATGAGATCGTGACCCGGGGCGTAGAAGGGTGACTCAGTCCAGGCAATTTCTACGGAGAGCTGAGAGCTGAGGGCTGGTGGCTGCCAACATTCCCAGCAGCTGAGGAAATAGATCCTTCAGCTCTGAAGGAATGAGGGAGAATCTGGGAAGCACAGTGCATCGTCCACCATCCTTCCACCTTCTCTCCTTCTTCCGTCAGTCATTTTCCACCTTCTCTCCTTATTCCTTCACCAGTCATTTTCATCCTCCAAGTCCTGGGCCCTCAGCTCTGTCTAGAGACCTTCTGGGTAAAAATCAAAGATCAAGCAACACCTTAAGAAGGAAAAAGGAAAATCCACAAAAATTGTGGAAGAAGGTCGTCCAGTTTCTTGCGAAAGAAAAATTGCCAAAAGTCTTGTTTTTGTTTTGTTTTGTTTTTTAGTAAATGAAGATTTATAATCCAAAATGTATTTCTGAAACCTTAAGACATTCTTTTCCAGATACACTGAACTTGTGTATTCCATAGGAAATGGAAACTTGATTTTAAAAATAAATCTTGAAGCAATTTAAAAATAAAGAAGACCTTCATTTTGAACGGATGCTAAAAGTTAAGCAGGCCCACAGGCACTGTGAACCAAACTTCCTAAGAGTTTAACATTTGAAAAGATTGGAGTAACAGATGTCTTAGAGTATGTGGCGGGATTCGTAAGTAGTTTGGGAATACTGAGCAGGCAACTGGTTAGAAATGTACATTTTTTTTTTTAAACTTAAAATACATTCTACGGTCTTTCAGACATTATAAAGTTATGTGATGATGAGTGCAAGCCCATTTGGAAGTTTCAGCAACTCAGTGTTAAGTCACTGTTGCAACCTGAGTTGCATGTCCCCTAAATCCCCTAAAAAAAAAGATATGTTGAAGTGCTAACCCCCAGTATCTCAGAATGCACCTTTATGGGGAGATAGCATCTTTACAGAGGTAATCAAGTTAGAATGTGTAAAATAATGGCATTAGTAACACAAAATATAGAGGATTTTTTTTTCTTTTTGTCTTTTTCTTTTTATTTATTCATTTTTGTCTTTTTTTTTAGAGCCGTACCGGCGGCATATGGAGGTTCCCAGGTTAGGGGTCAAATTAGAGCTACAGCTGCCGACCTACGCCAGAGCCACAGCAATGCCAGATCTGAGCCATGTCTTAGAACTGCACCACAGCTCACAGCAACGCCAGGTCCTTAACCCACTGAGTGAGGCCAGGGATCGAACCTGCAACCTCATGGTTCCTGGTCAGGTTCATTTCCGCTGTGCCATGATGGGAATCCTGAGGGTTGTTGTTTTTTGTTGTTGTTGTTTTTTTGCGTATTATATTAGCTAAAATAGATAAGATCTTTTTTTTCCCAGGTGCATAGAAAGTCAAGGCCATCGCATACAGCTCTGATTCGACCCCTAGCTGTCTTCCAACAAATGTTTATAAGTCTAGGGATGGCCAGTTTGACCCTCGTAATTTTTATGCCCCTTAGAGATTCAAGCTTAGCATCATGTCCTCTATCCATTAGTGCCCATTATTAATATTGCTGTTATTTCTCCTTATCAGTTCTCAATGATCAAAGCCATTAAGTCTCCTGAAACAAAGCAATGAATTATCTGGATGTGCTGAAGAAGTCATAAACCAGAAAGACAACAACCTTAGAGCAAGCACCCAGCTTTTCTTTTCTTTCTTTTTTTTTTTAAGGTTTTTATTTTTTCTATTATAGTTGATTTACATTGTTTGGTCAATTTCTGCTGTACAGCAAGACCCAGGCTTTCTTGACCTGCCATTGCAAATCAGTCTAGGGACACCACAGACTAGCTGGCATTATGGGTAATGGTAAAGGAGTCACCCAACCAGAAACAAGCTTCCAGTGTCTTTTGAGGCAGAAGTGTACATGAGGCTTTATTATTTTCAATGCATTTTAAAAACCAGATAATCACCCTTGGTTTGTATGGCACAGAATCTTTCAAATAATACCAAAATATTACAAAACTACTTATAGGTGATCTTTGGAATATTGGTTAGATTTGATTATCTGACTTATTTTCTTGCACTGACAGAGATAAATAAATATTGATTAGATCACAAGATACCACTTCACTCCTATTAGGATGACTATAATAAAAAATATGGAAAATAGCAAGTATTGGATACTTGATATGGAGAAATTGGAAACCGTATGCATTGCTAGTGAAAATATGAAGGTGCAGTGCTGTGGAAAGCAGTTTGGTGCTTCCTCAAGAGAGTTTAACAGAGAATTGTCATATGACTCAACAATACCATTCCTAAGTATTTTCCCAAAAGAACTGAAAGCAGGAGCTCAAACAGATAGACTTGCACCAGCCTTCACTGCAGCATCATTCACAACAGCCAAAGGGATGGAAATAGCCCAAATGTCCATCAACAGATGAATGGATAAACCAAATGCCGTATATTCATAACAATAGAATATTCATAAAAAGAAATGACGTTCTGATACATGTTACAACATGGATAAACCTTGAAAACATTTTAGTAAGTAAAATAAACCAGACACAAAAAGAAAAATGTGTGACTCCATTATATCTAGAATAAGCAAATTTATGGGCTCAAAAAAGCGGATTAGAGGTTACCAGGGGTTAATGGCTTAAACGGTACAGAATTTCTATTTGGAGTGACAGTTTTAATAGATGGTGGTGATGTTTGCACAACATCATACACGTAATATTTTTTTGGTAATGGTCATACCTGAGGCTTATGGAATTTTCCAGCCCAGGGAATTGAATCCGAGCCACAGCTGCAGCAATGCCTGGTCCTTAACCCACTGTGCCAGGCTGGGGATTGAACCCTAGCCTCCGCAGCAACCAGAGCCCCTGCAGTTGGATTCTTAACCCACGCTGCCACAAAGGGAACTCTCATACATATAATTAATACCACTGAATTATATACTTTAAAATGGCAAATCTTATATATATTATATTTTACTACAATTAAATAAAAGGAAAGAAAAGTCAATTACATCATCATTCTATTCTTTTCACATGAAACCAGGGGCTCTATATACATTGATGATCTTATTTCATCTTCACCACAGTGTTTTGAAGTAAGGATCACTCTCTCATTCTGACAGCAAAGAAAACTAAGACTCAGAGAGAGGCTCATTGCTAAACAGCTACCATCTGACAGAACTGGGACTGGCTTAAAGTTCCAAGCCTTCCCCAGTGCTAAGTACATGGTACTTAAATTTCTCTACCTACCATCTATCAAGATGGCCCAAACATAGACATCCATTCTCTCTCCTTGGCAGCATATCCGGGTTAGTAGAGAAGATGGTTCCTGTGGGTTCGTGAAGAAGCTCTTCCGGCCTCTGAAGGGAAATTGAGCAGTTTTCTCAAATCCAGTTGGTGATTCGTAATGATAAGCTTTACCTTGAGAGTGCCACTGGAACTCTTTATATGTTTGTGACCTCAGCTGTCTGGAAGACAGCCAAGGATCCAGAAGTAAGCAAAGTCACCTGCTAGCAACCCATAGGGGAACAGAAATGAGGGAGGCTATGTTAAACTGGCTGTGCTGTTGAGGCTGTAGCCTTTTTGCATATTTTTGCGAAGCCTTTCCTTAGCCCCACTTCCAATCTGAAGTTTTAGCCCAGAGGGGCTGCTGTGCGGAGGAGAAAGAGACAGTTTTTCAAAAGAGAATTACACGTGACTGTGAAGTGAATCAACTATGCCTTAATTAAAAACAAAAACAAGGAGTTCCCATCGTGGCACAGCAGAAACGAATCCGACTAGGAACCATGAGCTTATGGGTTCGATCCCTGGCTTCCCTCAGAGGGTTAAGGATCCGGCATTGCCATGAGCTGTGTTGTAGGTCACAGATGTAGCTCAGATGTGGCATTGCTGTGGCTGTGGTGTAGGCCAGCGGCTATAGCTCCTCTTCAACCCCTAACCTGGGAACCTCTATATGCCATGGGTGTGGCCCTAAAAAGACCAAAAAAAAAAAAAAAACCCCACAAACAAACAAACAAACAAAAAAAACAACAACCCGAAAAACAATGAGGACTTCCCTTGAGGCACAGAGGAAATGGATTCCTCTTCCTCTGAAACCTCGGTTTCTTTCTTTCTTTCTTTCTTTCTTTCTTTCTTTCTTTCTTTCTTTCTTTCTTTCTTTCTTTCTTTCTTTCTTTCTTTTTTTTTTTGTCTTTTGTCTTTTTAGGGCTGCACCCAAGGCATATGAAGGTTTCCAGGCTAGGGGTCAAGTTGGAACCATAGCTGCTGGGCTACACCAGAGCCACAGCAATGCCAGATCTGAGCTGCATCTGCAACCTACACCACAGCTCACAGCAACACCGGATCCTTAATCCACTGTGTGAGGCCCAGGGATGGAACCCGAAACCTCATGGTTCCTAGTTGGATTCATTTCTGCTGTGCCATAATGAGAACTCCTGAAACCTCAGTTTCTATTGTAATGATAGCACCCACCAACCAGTCACCCAAGCCGGAAACCTGGGAACCCTCCCAGATTCTCCTCTTTTCTCCTTTCTTTTCCTTCATGCTCCTTAGTTTTTCTGTCCTAACAACACTATTTCCTGTATATTCATCCCCCCTTCTCCATCCCACAGAGTTTTATTTCCTCCTTATCAAAACCTGCCAGGACCACTGAACTAGCCTGTGCTTATTTCCCTTCCTCCAGTCTTACTCCTTTGCAATCTGCCCTCCAGGGAGTGATTAAACAAACAAAACCACAGTTGGTCATATTTTATTTCTGCCTAAAAACTTTCAACGGCTAATGCTTGCTTGCAAAATAAATTCCGAGCATCCAGACTTGGCATGGCTGACAAGTTCATTCATGTTCCCTTCGGCCTTGTCTTAGGCCACTTTCCTGCACACACCTGAGCTGTAAATTAACCTGGCTTATTTGTTATTCCAAAAATGTCCCATGGCTCACCTTGCCTTTGTGCTTGGGTACATACTGTCCTCTGTGCCTAGAATGTTCATCTACTCCTTATCGTCCACATCTCTACACAATTCTTACATGTTCTTAGGGATTAGTGAGATCGTCATCTTCTCTTAGAAGCGTGTCCTTACTGCCCTGAGCTATAAAAGAACAAATGCTTCTCTTTCATAGTCTTCCCCTATCAGCCTGTCTTTTTTTTGTTTAGCTATTTCTTGGGCCGCTCCCACGGCATATGGAGGTTCCCAGGCTAGGGGTCGAGTCGGAGCCGTAGCCACCAGCCTATGCCAGAGCCACAGCAACGTGGGATCCGAGCCACGTCTGCAACCTACACCACAGCTCACGGCAACGCTGGATCGTTAACCCACTGAGCAAGGGCAGGGATCGAACCCACAACCTCATGGTTCCTAGTCGGATTCGTTCACCACTGCGCCACGACGGGAACTCCTCAGCCTGTCTTAATACTGATTTTCTCATATAGGCTAATTATCATAGGCAGGATCAGGGTCTAGCACTTGTGTGATACATAGAAGTGATGAAAGATATGTTGAATGTATGCTTCCTGCCTGGAGCATTATTCCTTCTCAGCCTAGATCATAGGGGGTTGATAAACAACTCCTCCCAGCATTGACAGTAATGCTCTCACGGCTCACTGAGACTCCAAGTTTGGCGAGAAAAGACCAGTTGTTTGAGACCTAAAAGTCAGAGAATGTTAGGCAGACATTAAAAACTTAAAAAGAACAGTAATGATAATGAATCTAGATTATTCTGTGTGGCTATGTGTCAGGGAAACTTGTGGGCATCTCTTGTTTTCCTCTTCTGGCAACAGTTTTCCTTTCTTCTAATAAGAGTGCCTTGGTACTACCTCCCCCACCAACTCAATCCTTGTGGTTCAGGCGGGGCTTCTGCTCCATTAGTAGGCATAGACCTGGGTCTGTCCAATCAGATCATCCCATTTCCTCTCCCCAAGCAATTGGCTCAGAGATAGGTACATGGCCCAAGCCAGACCAATGACACTAAACACCAAGCATTCATGGAGCTAAACAGGACAGATTTTCTGTCTCTGCTGAGGTTGCTTGGTGGAAGTATAAGGTAGATATTAAGTCTGCAGTGACTGGTTTCCTACTTTGGCTCATATGGGCAATGACTTGAGAAAGACGCCCATACAAAAGAAGGAAGAGCTGGGACAGAAAATCACATTCCTGGAGTTCCTGTTTTGGCTCAGTGGCTAACGAATCCAACTAGGAACCATGAGGTTGTGGGTTCGGTCCCTGCCCTTGCTCAGTGGGTTAAGGATCCGGCGTTGCTGTGAGCTGTGGTGTAGGTCGCAGACATGTCTTGGATCCTGCGTTGCTGTGGCTCTGGCATAGGCTGGCGGCTGCAGCTCTGATTAGACTCCTAGCCTGGGAACCTCCATATGCCACAGGAAGCGGCCCTAGAAAAGCCAAAAAGACCAAAAAAACCCCCAAAAAACACATTCCTGCTGCTACTGTTTGAGTGCCAAAGCCATCTTTGCATGAAGCCAAGCTTGTTTTGTTCTTCTAGTTACGAGATAAAATAACTTCCACTTTTTGCATAGAGTAATTCAATTTGTGTCTCTGTCATTTGCAACCAAAAGAGGCTTTATTAATACTGAAATCAGGGTAGTCAGAAAATCTAGAGAGAAGATGTGAATACAGAGGACCCTGGCTCTGTGGTCATGGGACAAGGATGTGTTCCTTTCCATCTAAGTCATTTCACCCAGTGACCCTCTGGGCATAAAGTCATTGATCCTCTCGGGGTCAATGTAGCAGAGGAAAGAGTACCCTAGAAGGAACAGTGGGTCTCAAATAATGGCCTAGCGAGATGGGACACCCTTATTTCCCCTCCTCTTTGTCCAAAAAAAAAAGTGTTTCAAAATGTATCTTGCCTTATATTTATTTTTAATTGCCAAGAAAATGAATACATTTTTCAAGTCAAAATTAAATTATTATAGAAAATGCAGAATGTCTTCTGACTTTTACTTGGCCATACTCCTGCAGAGGCTACCTTGTATTCAGCTTGTATCCTTTAAACCCTATAACACAGTATCAACACACACAGGAACATCGATGTTTGTTTTATATAGTGGCTATGTGGGGATGGTGACTGTGATGATGTAGGTTCTGCCTACAAATGCACTAAGAGTAAAGTTGCATTAAAATGTCTGAACTACAAAAAATACCTCCCTCTGATTCTATCATCCAACTGTAAAAAGAAAAAAAAAATTTAATAAAAAAATAAAGAAATGAAACTTCCTGGAAAGGGAAGAATGAGTTAAAAATATTTTCTCATGTTTCTTATTCATTTTGTAAGAATTACATATGAATACATGCTTAATGTAGAAGATTAAAAATATATAGAAATACTGGAATAAAAAATGAAATCTGCCCTCGTCTCATGACTTGACCACTCCCCTCTCTCCACTCCCCATTAAATGGTGTATTTTTCTGGTCCTTTTTCTCTGCATTTTCGTTTTATATAAAGAGTAGCAATGTGGAGTTCCCGTCGTGGTGCAGTGGTTGATGAATCCGACTAGGAACCATTAGGTATGGGGTTGGATCCCTGGCCTTGCTCAGTGGGTTAAGGATCCGGTGTTGCTATGAGCTGTGGTGTAGGTCGCAGACGCCACTTGGATCCCACGTTGCTGTGACTGTGGTGTAGGCCTGTGGCTACAGCTCCGATTAGACCCCTAGCCTGGGAGCCTCCATATGCCACAGGAGCAACCCTAGAAAAGGCAAAAAGACAAAACAAACAAAAAAAACCTAAAGAATGGTAGCAATATGTTTTAGAAATTTTATCCATGTCAGTGGAATAAGATTAAAAGATTAAGTTACAAAAAATAGAGAATTTGCCTTTAGGTAATGAGATAGGGTATGGATAAGTTTTGAAGGGGCTGGGGCAGGAAATCTTTGTACAACACGCCTGTATAAGATTGGGCTGCTGGGGTGTGGAGAGTTTGTGTGGTGGCGAGCACTTAGTAGGGGCATTTCAAAAGTAAACCTGACTGGCTCCCCATGTTTTCCATCCTGCTTTTCAAACCTGGAGGCAGGTTGGTTGTATTTCTGGCCACAATTGGACTTAAATTCTTTTATTCTTTTTTTTTTTTTTTTTTGGTCTTTATGCCTTTTCTAGGGCCGCTCCCATGGCAGGTGGAGGTTCACAGGCTAGGGGGCTAATCAAAGCTGTAGCCACCGGCCTACACCAGAGCCACAGTAACGCGGAATCCAAGCCACATCTGCGACCTACATCACAGCTCATGGCAACGCCAGATCCTTAACTCACTGAGCAAGGGCAGGGATCGAACCTGCAACCTCATGTTTTCTAGTTAGATTCGTTAACCACTGTACCTCGACGGGAACTCCCAAATTCTTTTATTCTTAACTTCTAATGAAAGCTCAGTATTTTTTTTTTAAACATAATATCTTTTCTTCCCCTTTTCAGATTAAATCAGACTAGATATCTTTTTTTTTTTCCCTTCTGCACCAGTTTCAAGCATGGCTGACTTGAGATGGATGATCTTTGATGATGATTTTTGTTTTGAGTTCTCTTTTTTTAACTGGTAGAAACTTCCTCTTCCTTATTCTCTCCTTCCTTTTCCTTCATAAGTCTTCCTCCTCTTCCAGTATTCAACATTTTTTTTTAGGGGATAGGGCATGCATTTACTTTATTTTCTTTCCATTTTGGACTCTCATTCACTTCAGACTCAGCTTTAGGATTACTTATCCAACACACTAACTGTTTTACACCAAGGCCTAGAGAAGGCTGATTATACTTCCAAAATATTTGAGTGCATGGACATTTGGTGTGACATAAACATACTATCTGGATTACTAACACTACTGCCTGCTTCTCTGGGATGCAATGCAGTTCCATGGAGAATATTGTGAGCTGGGAGTCAGACGGCCTGGATTAGGGTCCAGGTTCTGCTACACACTAGTTTGAGGCTCTCTAAGAGCTACCTGATAAAGTCTCAGTGTTTTCTGCTGTAACAGGAAAATATTTCACTGGGGGTATTTACTTCATTAAATAAAATAATTTATATGTAAACCACTGATTCGATACATATGTACTCTTTTTCCATCCTAACATTTTGACTTAGAAGATAGTCCGACAGAAATGTCACACTGTCTATCCAGTTAATCAGGACAGAGGAGGAGAGAGTGATACAGAAGATCCGCCTAAAAGAAAACACTGCTTTATGTTTCTCTTTTGCTCTATCACTCAGAAACCTGAGCTTGCCTGACCTAGTGCAGGAAGAAAAGGGAGGCTTAGAAATACGATTCCTGCTTCACAGACAAGGATGACAGACTATATGGTAAATGACCCTGTTTGCCAAACACGTAGCCACAATTGCATAATAGTAACAAGCTACCTTTCTGAGTGTCCATGAATTTCATTTTGAAACCCTTCTTTCGATTTTCTGTTTGTATACCAGAAAGTGTGTGTTATGAATAAGCAAGAACTAGCTTAAACAAACACACACATATACCCATACCCCTCCACCCCCCCACCCCGACACCCACATACTGACTTATTTTGCTGGAAGGAATAGCAGTGGGCTCAAGCGCACACTAGCTTTGGGCTTTCTTACCACTACCTCTTTCCCGAGGTGCATTGGTCTACCTGCTTGCTTCTGAGAGAGAGTTGATCTGATTCAGCAAACTTTCGCCTTAGACCACCCTAACCCAGCTTCCTTCTTAGGATACAGATGTAAAATGCCAAGGATGGACTCTGACTGGGCCTTGCTGGACCATGTCATTGCTCTTGACCCCACTATCTGTGATTGAGTGTGGGAGTAGGATGTTTTGATGGGCAGGTTGGGTCCTGTTTGTGGCCGGTGTTGACAAGATTTGGTGACGAGTAGTTCCACCAGAAATACACAGAGTGGAGAGGGGCCCTTTCCCAAAGGAAGAGATGGATTTTTTTTTTTTCTTTTTGTCCACACCAGCGGCATATGGAGGTTCCCAGGCTAGGGGTCTAATTGGAGCTGTAGCTGCTGGCCTACACCAGAGCCACATTTGCAACCTACACCACAGCTCATGGCAATGCCAGATCCTTAACCCACTGAGTGAGGCCGGGGATGGAACCTGAAACCTCATGGTTCCTAGTCAGATTTGTTTCCTCTGCGCCATGACGGGAACTCCAGGAAGGGATGGATTAAATATAAAAACTGGGGAGTTCCCTTTGTGGTACAGTGGAAACGAATCTGACTAGTATCTATGAGCATGCAGGTTCGATCCCTGGCCTCAATCAGTGGGTGAAGGATCTGGTGTTGCCCTGAGCTGTGGGGTAGGTCGCAGACTCGCCTCAGACCCTGAGTTGCTGTGGCTGTGGTGTAGGCTGGCAGCTGTAGCTCTAGCCTGTAGCTTTGCTTTAACTGTAGCTCTAGCTCTAGCTTGACTCCTAGCCTTGGGTCTTCCATAAGCAGTGGGTGCAGCCCTAAAAAGCAAAAAATCAAACAGAAAAAAAGAAAGAAAAAGTGGGTGAAGATTTGCTGGGAAGACAATGCAACAGATGTCCATGCAAGAGATAATCTCTCTTTTTTTATCTATACAAATATTCTTTTTTTAAAGTAGTGATTTTTATTTTTTCCATTATAGCTGATTTACAGTGTTCTATCAGTTTTCTACTGCTAGCAAGGTGACCCAGTCACACATACATGTATACATTCTTTTTTCTTACATTATCATGCTCCATCACAAGTGACCAGACATAGGTCCCAGTGCTACACAGCAGGATTCCATTGCTTATCCAATCCAAAGGCAACAGTTTGCATCTATTAACCCCAAATCCCTAGTCCCTCCCACTCCCTCCCCCTCCCTCTTGGCAACCGCAAGTCTCTTCTCCAAGTCCATGATTTTCTTTTCTGTGGAAAGTTTCATTTGTGCCATATATTAGATTCCAGATATAGGTGAAATCATATGATATTTGTCTTTAAGAGATAATCTCTTATAAATAAACTTCCAGGTAGAATTTTACTGTGCTTTTATAGATTAAAACAGAGTTTTGAAATGTTATGTATCTTTATCCTCTATGAGAGTATATTTGTCACATCATTACTTCTGGGAAACAAATCCTTATGTACTAAGGGAAACTATTTTCAGAGTGGCTTTAATTGTGGTCGTAGGGAGGGCTATATTGGGGCATCTCACCCCAAAGCAACAAATTCCTACTAATTGTCTGCTTTGTGGTTTACTTCTTTCTGCTCTAGCTAAAAGGAGCTGATTAAAAAGGGCATAGGTGAGATTTATGATTTTGTAGTTAAAACCAATGTGTAGTAGATTACTTTGATTTTCTTGAATTAATACCACTGGTGTAAAATAAGGTTGAGAAGTATATTCTGTCATTGTAGGTACTCACTGGCATCATTTAGACCTGGCGGGGTGAGGGGGCTGAGTGGGGGGTTATCTTTGAGAAGGCTAGGTTCCTCAAAAAAATTTGCATACTTTTTTTTTTTTTGGAGAAATTTGGTTCTTCAAAACATTTGCATACTTTTTTTTTTTCATTTTCTTTTTACTTAGCACAGCTTGGGGGTAGCCGGAGTACCTGATTTTTGGATGAGTAGCAAAGAATCACAATGAACTTCAAGTCTGTCCTTCCATCACCTTTACCTCAGTTTTTTCCCCATCTGTGGAAAGTTCCATTAAGTTCCTGTTCAGCAAGCCAAGGCCCTGGAAATCCGAGTTGCTCTCTCTGTTCTCTGGGCCTTAGAGTTTTTCTTTCTGCACCTGGCTCTCATCTAATCGGCAAGTAATCTCCATCTGGTGGCTGAGGACCCAACAATAATGTTGGATCAGTGCTTCTTGAACTTTTCTATGCACCAGAATCACCTGGGAATCTTGCTACAATGTGGCTTCTGATTCAGTAAATCTGAGGAGGGGCCTGAGAGTCTGCCCTTCTAACAAACTTCCAGGTGAAGTAACAAGGTACTGAAGTCACAGCGAGGTTTTCCTAACTGAAGTCACAGGTTTTTCTAACTGTTAGGTTAGGATTTCCCTGGTTCTAATTAAAGCTGTTTTGTACTCAGGTGAGATAAATTAAGTGCTTGCTAGACTTTTTGTTAAGGCTTTGGTAGTTTCCAGAATTTCTACTTTAGAAATTACGTAAAAAGTATAAAACAGATAACATATAAAGTGTTTCTATAATTGCATGTGGATTCTGGAAATGTTCACAAGATCCTTAGAGATTCAGCATAAACATGAATAAATTAACAATTGGTCAATGGGGACCTACCGTATAGCATAAAAAACTCTACCCAATATTCTGTGATAATCTATGTGGGAAAAGAATCTGAAAGAGAATGAATGTGTGTAAAATAAAATAAATAAATAAACTTCTTGGGAAGAGTGTTTATTTGCATCTTGCTAGTTTATTCCTTTATGTATATACATATATATGTATAATACTTTTTCCTTTTCCCAAGTTTTATTGAAGTATAGTTGATTTACAAGTTTGAGATCATTTCTGCTGTACAACAAAGTTATTCAGTTATATGTATACACACATTCATTCTTAAATGAGAAATTGGAGTTCCCGTCGTGGCGCAGTGGTGAACGAATCCGACTAGGAACCATGAGGTTGCGGGTTCGGTCCCTGCCCTTGCTCAGTGGGTTAACGATCCGGCGTTGCCGTGAGCTGTGGTGTAGGTTGCAGACGCGGCTTGGATCCCGCGTTGTTGTGGCTCTGGCGTAGGCCGGTGGCTACAGCTCCAATTCGACTCTTAGCCTGGGAACCTCCATATGCCACAGGAAGCGGCCCTAGAAAAGGAGAAAAAAAATAAATAAATAAAATCTGTCTTTAGTAAGAAAAATATAAATGATAAAGATTTTCAAGATCTGAAGGAGCAACAGAAAAAAGCTGACTTCTCTGTTTTGACTTTGACCACAGGTCTCCATTCTGTCTATCTGATGCTTCTACCTTTAAGAGAGTAGAAAGAGACAAAGAAAGGGAGGGATATCAGAGGAGAAAGCAAGAAGACAGAGGAGAGGAGGGATATTTCACATTAATTTGTACCTTCTCAAAATTGGGATAGTGAAATGAAAAGACACAGGTCCTGGAATAGATGTTACTGTGTTTCTTTTCCCTCATCTGAGGAACACTTACCCAGAGCTCTTCCTCACTCTAAGCCGATGTGCTCAGTACCACTGCTGACCCAACTCCCAGTCTGGGGACCCTGACTAACTTGAGCCAGAATATTTGCTGTGAAAACTTATATAATGGCTATTTTTGAGGTAGCGATGGCGGATTAATCCAATCATGGCCAACATGATGCAAGATATTCCTAGGATTTATGAAAAATTAGCCATTCTTTATTGGGCTTGACTTGGTGATTTGAAGAGGAGTAGTTTAGGGCTGGGGTAGCCATGGATGATGAAGTCAATCCATGAGGGCGGACGGCTCCAGAGTGAGGAGACTGTCAACATGTGAGTCTGGAGGAAACTGCACCAGAAGCCAAGTCTACCTGGAGAGTTTCAATTACATGACTGAATAAATGCCTTTCTTTATAGAATTAGTTTGAGTTGACAATGTAAATGATTTAACCAGTATTCTTGGAAGCACATGAATATTCTTCTTTATGTCTCTTCCCTCGCTGGGCCCATCACAATGCTTTTGCATGCAGTAGGTGCTCACTAATGAATGAATATAGTGGAAACCTCTCTGGGTTGGAAGCTAAGAATTTAAGACCTGATCATCTAATCCTAGTGAATGTAATCAAGAATGTGTGACTGAGCACACATCACTCACTTGTATGGACCCCATGTTCTCATCTGAGATATGAAAGGATTGGACCACTTCCTGTACAGGTGGCCCTCAGTTGTCTGAGGACTTCACTTCTGTGGATTCAACCAATCACAGACACTGAGAGCTGACTATATTCATTGTACTACCCCACTTTACTTTTTTTGTCTTTTTTTTTTTTTTTTTTTTTTTTGTCTTTTAGGGCAACACCCATGGTATATGAAGTTCCCAGGCTAGGGGTCCAATCGGAGCTATAGCCTCTGGCCTACACCAGAGTCACAGCAATGTGGGATCCAAGCTGCATCTGCAACCTACAGCACAGCTCATGGCAACGCCGGATCCTTAACCCACTGAGCGAGGCCAGGGATCAAACCCACATCCTTATGGATGCTAGTTGGGTTCGTTAACCACTGAGCCACAATGGGAACCCCTGTACTACTTCATTTTATATAAGGGACTTGAGTATCCAGGTGGGCCGCCAGGACTACTCCTCCTCAGATACCAAGGGACAACTGCATTCTGGGTTGATATTATGCCACTTCCCTCCGGTGCTGAATCACTGATAGTTTGCATCCTGTGTCTATTGTGATTTTGTTTGGTCAGTACTTCTGCTGTGCTGGTTACGTATTTTAAATCTCTCTCATCTCAAATGTATTAATTCAACAAACATTTATTGCCTACTACCTATCAGGCACTGGGTTAAGCCACTGAGACCCAGAGAAGAGTGGAAGCACGTGGTCTGCTCTTTACGGCTCAGTGCAGTGCTGATCAATACAATAACCACCAACCATAGGTGTCTACCGAACACTTGAAAGGTAGCTAGTCCGAATTGAGATATGTTATAAATAGGAAATAAACACTGGGTTTAAAAGAGCACTCCTGAAGAGTATCTCATTAATCATTTTTATATTGAGTACAAGTTCAAATGGTAATATCTGGAATATATTGTTACATAAAAATATACTACTAAAATTAACTTGGCTTGTTTTCTTTGTACTTTTTAATGTGGCTACCAGAAAATTTAAAATTACATGAGTGGCTTCTATTGTATCTTCAGTGGACAGTGCTAGTCTAGAGCAGGAAATCCACAGTTCTCACATTTTAATGTGTCTATGAATCGTCTGAAAAATCTTGTCAAAATGCAGAGCTCATCAAGTAGGTCTGGGATAGGGCCTGAATTTCTTTCTTTTCCCTCTTTCCTCCCTCCCTTCCTTCCTTCTTCGCTCTCTTCCTTCCTTCCTTTTTTCTTTTTCTTTTTTTTCAGCTGCGTATGTAAATTCCCAGGCCAGGGATTGAATCTGAGTCACAGCTGTGACCTATACCACAACTGTGACCGATACCACAGCTGTAGCAATGCTGGATCCTTGAACATCATGGGCCAGGCCGGGGACTAGGGGCAACTCTGAAGCAATGAGCTTCTGCCGTCAGGTTTTTAACCCACTGCACCACAGTGGGAACTCCTCAGAGACTATGCATTTCTTTTTTCTTTTTTTCTTTTTAGGGCCGCACCTGGGGCATGTAGAAGTTCTCAGGCTAGGGGTCAAATCGGAGGTGCAGTTGCTGGCCTCCACCACAGCCAGAGTAACTGGGATCCTTTACCCATTTAGGGAGGCCACAGATGGAACCCGAATCCTCATGTATACTAGTCAGTGTTGTAACCCACTGAGCCACAGTGGGAACTCCTTCTGAGAAGAGACTCTGCATTTCTAATGGGATAGGAGTCTTCCAGCCATCTTGCTGCCGGGAGGATGGGGGCCTCAGGATGAAGCAAATCCTGTTTGTCACCAAGGAAGTAGGTCTGAGGAATGAGGAGAGTCAAAACTGCTCTTTCTGGTCCTTTTGGGTTTATATCAAGTTGTCCCTCAAGGCAGAGGTAATCCCTTTAATTTGAAAGATAATAAACTCCATTTGCTTAAGCAAGTTTAATTTGCCTTTTTTTTTTTTCCTTGGCTGCCCCTCAGCATATGGAGTTCCCCAGCCAGGGGATCAGATCCAAATCCTTAATCCATTGTACTGGGCCGAGGTTTGAACCTGCTTTACTGAGTTCCAGAGATGCTGCTTATCCCCCTGTGACACAGTGAGAATTTCTCATTTGCATTTTCTATTCTTTGCAACCCAAAGAGGCCTAAGCAACAAATCAATAGCGTGAAGAAAGCACAGAGAATGGGACAAGCAATTTTGCTTAGGAGTTTCACAGAGCATTTGACATTTGAATTAAATGCCTTAAGTGACAAAATAAGATTGCTTGGACATTTTTGTTCCTTGTTAGGCCAAGTCCATGTGATACAAGAATATGTTCCTATTCTCTGGAAGAGGCTCTCAAGAGTTGGAAGATGATTTCCCTGCCAAAAATCTCAACCAGTTCCTCATTAGGACTTAAATGTCACCTCTCAGAGTTGTCTTTCCTGACCTCTTCATTCAAAACTGTTTTTCCCCTCCTTTCTCACCGTTATCCTGTTTGTTTGTTTATTTATATTTTTTATTTTTTGTCTTTTGAGGGCCGAACCCACAGCATATGGAGGTTCCCAGGCTAGGGGTCTAATTGGAGCTGTTGCTGCCGGCCTACACCACAGCCATAGCAATGCCAGATCCTAGCCTCATCTGTGACCTAGACCACAGCTCACGGCAACGCCGGATCCTTAACCCACTGAGCGAGGCCAGGGATCAAACCCGAAACCTTATGGTTCCTAGTTGGATTTGTTAACCACTGCGCCACAACAGGAGCCCCTATCTCTCTCTTTTTTAAAATTTTATGTTATGGCCACACCTATGGCATATGGAAGTTCCCAGGTCCGGGACTGAATTTGAGCCACAGCTGTGACCTACGCCATAGCCGTGGTAATTCTGAATCTCTTAACCCACTGTGCTGGACCAGGGATTGAATCCACCACTCCACAGCATCCCAAGATGCTGCAGTGGGGTTCTTAAACCACTGTGCCACAGTGGGAACTCCTAGGTTCTTTCTCTCTCTCTCTCTCTTTTTTTGTCGTTTTATGGCTGCACCCGTGGCATATGAAGGTTCCCAGGATAGGGGTCGAATCGGAGCTGTAGCCGATGGCCAACACCACAACCATAGCAATGCCAGATCCCAGCCATGTCTGTGACCTACACCACAGCTCATGGCAATGCCGGGTCCTTAACCCACTGAGTGAGACCAGGGATCGAACCTGCATCCTCATGGATACTACTCAGATTTGTTTCCACTGTGCCATGATGGGAACTCCTAGGTTATTTCTTTTTAATCATATATATCGTCTCTATTTCAGGATACCTTTGAAAAATAATAGAAAAACAACTATTCTGGGGACTTTCATACAACTGCCTGAATTCAGAGCTTTTACAGATATAAGATGGAAAGGAGAGTCATATAAATTGATAAATTGCAGAGAAGTTTTGATAAAAATAATATAAAAGGCTGAATATTCAGAAATTCATACATAGAACAGCAAACAAGTTCAACAATGGGTTTGAAAAGACTTTTGGACACAAAAGTATATATAGCTAATAAATGTTCACTGCCTTAACTGGAAGTTATCATTAATCAAAGTGAATGAGGAATTAAAAAGCATGTGTGGTTACTTTAAAAAGCTAATTAATTTGAGGCTGTTTTAATGGAATTATGACAGGTAAGGGGTGGGAATGGATTCTTTCAATATAGCTTACGATTGTCAGGCCCTTGTTAAAATTTAGGTAGTCTGTTTTTTCCGCCAAATGATGACAAAGGGAGAAGAGGAATAAAAATGACTAAAGAGGTAGAAGATAGCTCATTTGAAAGAGTTAAAAAAAAAAAAGATGGTCTGACCTGGAAAAGAAAAAGTGGCATTTAAAGTATTTCATGAATATGAAGGGTTTCTAAAAGAGGTTGGCAAGTTCTTAATCACTAAAGTGGAACAAAGTTAAATGACTTTAAATTGAAGAAAGAACATTGCTATTAAATTGAAGAAAGAACAGTGTTTATGGAATTCACCGTCACTGAAGACACAGAATTTGAGAATCTCAATCCCTAGACATCTTTATAAAGTAGACAGTGGATGTGAGGGTATCCCTCTGGGGTGTGTCACCCCATGATCAACCATACACACATTTCCTGAAGCTAATACCTATGGTGCCAAGGACTTCCTAGAAAGGACTTCCTGGAAAGGAGTTCCTAGGAAGAGCACAGGATTTGGATACACAGGATCTCCTAGAATTCTCCTGATTCTTTCCTTGAAATTCAGTAACTGGAAAATTTCTTGAACTATATCACATTTTTTTTTTTTAATGAAAGGATAAATGGCAGACACTACTGATTGCCCACCTGCAGTGGTGGTGCCCTGCACATACACCCTGGGCACTCACGTGTCTGATGTCCAGTATATGCTGATGGCCCCTGTGAAGCTCCACCACAGGGTTTTCTCTTTACCAGAGTGTAAGGCAGTCATTTGCTTGTAATGGGGCTGAACATCACCTGGAACAGGTCTGCCAATCCTACTAAGTCTTGCTGGCACCACGGTCTGAGCACTCACAGAGTATCTGATTTGCCATCATGGAACCTTGCATACCACTGATCTGCAACTAGGAAATCCATTTTCTGGCAGAGTTGCATCAATGGACATGTGACTATAGGATCCATGGGTACTACCATATACATGCTGCCTGATAGAATTCTTAAAGGCCTCTTAAAGCCCCAGCTAAAGAGTCAGCTTGAGGATGATGCTTTTTTTTTTGGGTGGGGTCAAAATTTGGCACATACTTTGAACCAAAGGTCAAACGAAGCTGTTTCCCCAGTTGCTAGAATACCCTCTCCCACCCCTGGTGGATGATCTATGACTGAATTAAGCTTATCAGGGCGATTTCATTTGCTAGTGATTAGTTGAGGGGAAGTGGGCTGAGTACATCTTATAAAGATGCAGTGTTCCATAAACACATGCTGACATGTAGGAGAAACCGATTTTCTCTTCTGGCTTTGGATGTAGTATTGTGTAAAGATAATGCTTGGAGCAGTTGCAAGCATTTTGTAACCATGAGGAGAGAGAACATGAGCACTGAGAATGGCAGAGTGAAGAGACAGAAGGGGCTAATGACACCAGGATGCCTTTGAAGCAGTTGGAATTGTCCTCCTCTGGACATTTTAAGTAACACAATAGACGATTTTACTATTTAAGCCAGTTTTAGTCAGAGATGGGTAATTTCCAGTGATATCCATGGCCGACACTGCTAATTAGGCCTTCCCACCGCTGCTTCTGTGTTGACAGTGCCCATGCTCCACTCGAGAGGTCAAAAATGCTGACATTTCCTGGCCACTCTTGAAGCTTGGATATGATCATGTGACCCAATTCTGGTCACTGGGACTTGAAGGACAGAAAGTTGTTAGCCTTCTGAGAAAGGATTTCCTCCTTAATAAGAAGTGGCATTGAGGAAACATGCCCCTATTCTTTGGCCAGATGCTGTTGTGCCTTCGTGTGACACTTGAAACTGGCTGCCATCTGTGACTATGTGGGTCTAAGGATGAAGCCAATGTGCTGAGACTGAGTGAAAGATGTAAAAGCTCAGGTCCTCAACGACCTGGCATAAGCCCTGGACCCATCTTCGATTTGCTTTGCCTCTTGAATTAACTTTAAGTGAGGTAAATAAATGTCATAGTTTAGGTTGACTTTTGTTGAAACTAAAAATAGAACTACTATATGATTCAGCAATGCCACTCCTGGGCATCTGTCCGAAGAAAACCATAATTAGAAAAGATACATGCATCCCAATGTTCATGCAGCACTGTTTATAATAGCCAAGACATGGAAGCAACGTAAATGTCCATCAATGGAGGGATGGATAAAGGCGACATGGTCCATATGTACAATGGAATATTACTCAGCCATAAAAAGAATGAAATAGGCGTTCCTGTTGTGGCAGAGCAGAAACGAATCTGACTAGTATCCATGAGGATTCAGGTTTGATCCCTGGCCTTGCTCAGTGGGTTAAGGATCTGGCATTGCCTCGAGCTGTGGTTGCAGATTCCATGTTGTGGCTGTGACAGGCAGCTACAGCTCTGATTCGCCCCCTGGCCTGGGAATCTCCATATGATGCAGGTGCTACCCTAAAAAACAAACAAAAACAAACAGAATGAAATAATGCCATTTGCAGCCATGTGGACGGACCTAGAGATTATCATTATCATACTAACAAAGTCAGACAGAAAGACAAACATCATATGATACCACTTACATGTGGAATCTTAAAAAAAAAAAGGATACAAATGAACTTATTTAGGTCAATGGGGACCTACTATATAGCCAAGGAACTCTACTCAATATTCTGAATTACCTATATGCAAAAAGAATCTGAAAAAGAATGGATTTGTGTATGTAAACTGAACTACTTTATTGTAATGCAGAAATCATCACAATATTGTAAATCAACTATACTTCAATGAAACTTTAAAAGAAAGAAAAAAAAGGTTGGCTTTTGTTGGATGTTTTTCTCCTTGAAGTCAGAGTCATCTTATCTCCAACATAGTATAGTATGCCACTCCAATCACAGTCCCCTTGCCCTTCCAATCCACAGGAAATGAGAGAAATGTTTTTGTTAAACTTTTAAAATCAGCTGGTCCTGGTTTATGTTATGATGATTATGGAAAATGCTAGTAGTATGTAGTTTGCTATACAATCAAAGACTATTTCTGTGACCGTTCACCTGAGAGAGATCATTAGGTATTCAAGAAAATTACAAAGACATCTCCTCTCAGTACCCTTGTAATTTGGAGAAATAACAGAACTGTAAAAGAAAATGCTGGATGTTGTCATTCAGTTGGCCAATACAGATTCTGAACTGAATTTTTCTTTTTTCTTTTTGTCTTTTTGTCATTTCTTAGGCTGCTCCCGCAGCATATGGAGGTTCCCAGGCTAGGGGTCGAATTGGAGCTGTAGCCGCCAGCCTACACCACAGCCACAGCAACACGTCTGCAACCTATACCACAGCTCATGGCAACGCCAGATCCTTTACCCACTGAGCAAGGTCAGGGAACGAACCTGCAACCTCATGGTTCCTATTTGGATTTGTTAAACACTGAGCCACGACAGGAACTCCCTGAATTGATTTTTCTAAAAAGAAGGAAAATGCAGCCAAATTCTAAAATTTTCTCAAAAGCTCTAAGTAAAAATAAAAATGTACTGAAAGCCCATCTAAAAGAAAAGCAACTGTGCATGTATTATTTTATTTTAAAAATAAAACATGTTAGAGACTGGAAATATTACATTTCTGTTTATCCTAAGCAAATAAGAAGAGAATTTAGAATTTTAATTCCAAAGAATATTTTCTTTTACAAATCTCTCTCTCTCTCCCTCTCTCTCACACACACAAACACACAAACATGGAAAGGGATAATGAAGAAAGATGTTAAGGTGTTGCTGGAATTCTACTAGTCTGCTTCACACTTATTGATGGAAAAAAAAGTTCCTCCTTTGGCAACTACATATTTTGCTAGAGGCTTTTCTTGGTTCTGGAACAACCACTTTTAAGGTATACTTCCTTTTGCATGCAGAATGGTGGCAATCTTTTCAGATAAGAAATTCTGCATTCCATTTATCTCCAGGGTGTATCTTTTGATGGCATTTCCTCAGATTAGGAGCAATGAAACCTCCTTTCTTAGTAGAAGATCAGGTTGCGTGAGTATCCTTTTTTTATCTAGGTAAATTGGCCTGGGGCCCCGAGGTGAGTGAGCCTTCTTTGCTCTCAGCCTCATCACTCCACCTAGCTCAAGTTGAGGCGGCATCACTGATTTTGAGATTTTCTTGAGAAGCAAGCTCCTGCTTTAGCCTGCGGTTGGCTCGTGAACGTCACCTTTCACCTACTTAAAGACAAGTTTTGCATCGCGGGGAGGTTTATTATTCAAACAGCCATTTCTAGCGCCTTCATCACTTCAAAACCAAACCAAACCCTCTAAATGTTTTATTTCCTGTGGTATCATATCTGACAACGTTATAACTTCGTTCACTAATTCGTTGGATTAAAAAAAAAAACCCTTCATCCCACTCCTATTTGTTTAATGAAAGTCAACTTTCTTATTGTGCACCGTAGCTATTGTTTAAGTCATTTGTGTTTTGGTTTGTTTGCTAATGGGAAGGCAGTCTACCTGTGTTCCGTGTCTTTTGTTTTTCCTTCCGTATTGTCTAACGTGGGATATAATGGCAACCTCCTTAAAATGCAGGAACACTTCTAGCTTCATAAGAAAAACATCCAAAGACGATAATTTGGGGTAAACTTTGTCCTTTGAAAAATATCAATCTTTTATAAATAGTGCACTGAGGGGAGAAGGGTTATTTGCTGGGTTCAGAGAAGTCAAAACAGGAGAAATAATAAACATGGTACATGGCTAGAATTTTTGAGCCCCTCTCGCTTCAGCCATTTCCAAAAATCATTTTATTTTAACAATTTGACAAATTTGTTCAAGAACAAAACAAGTAAACACGTTAAGAATGAAAATAATATGCGCATTTCCCTCTGATCTATATTAAGATTTATACATTAGAGTAATAACTGTGTTTGTAAATCTTTTGGGGGCGGGGGGGGTCGGAGTCTTTTTCTCCAGGAACGGCCTCCGCTGTAGACCCGGTCGGACCCTCCTCTCCTCCGCCAGCTTCCCGGCCGCGCAGCCCGGCTCCCCTCCCCCTGCAGCTGTGGTCCCATTCCTCCTAGCCGACGGCTCCCCGCCCCGCGCCGGCTGCGGCTGGGTCCCGTCCGCCGCTGCTCCGTGGAATGACCTGTAGTAACCCCGCCCCGCCCCCGGCCGCCCGCGCCGCGCTCCCGGCCGGAATTCGATAGGCCCAGCCCCGCACGCGCCACCGCCGCCGGGCCAATGGGCGGCGGTCTCTCTGCATATGCAATGAGCGCCGGCCGGGGGAGTGCGTCCCAGGCGGTTCGGCTCAACAGACGCTGGTCTGCCGGCGCCGGGGAGCGGAGCTGTGCCAGTAGCCGCGGACAGAGCTGGGACGACTGGGAGGAGTAGGAGGCGGCGGCTGCGGCGCCGGACCGGGCAGCAGAGGTACGCCCCCTTGCAGCGCGACTGCGGCGGCGGCTGCGTCAGGGTCCCCAGGAGGCGGCTCGGGGAGTGAATGCTCTGGGGGTGCAACCAGGCCTTCGTGGGCCGGAGTCGGGAGGAACCCGGGCCCCGGCGTTGCGGTGAGTGCGGCGCCGGTTGTGGGAGCAGCGGAGCTCGGTTGGCGGCTTGGCCTCAGCGTGCGACCGGGCTGGGCCCGAGGGTGGCGGTGTTTTGGGGGAGGGACGCTGCCGGCCTGCTCGCCCCCCGGTCCCCGACGTAGCCGCCGATCCCGTCGCCGGGGGTGTGCGCGCCGGGGGTGCGGGCTCCCCCCGCGACGTGGGGAGAAGCAGCCGGGCCGGGTGGGAGGCGCCGCTGTGGGATCCGGGAAGCGGCTGAGGTGGGGCTCGGGCCGAAGGGCCCACGTGAACTGGGGGACCGCAGCGGAGCGGCCGCGCAGCCCGGGGGAGGAAGGACACACGGGGTCCCTCCCGGCGTTGCCGGGGCGGGGTGGGGTGGGAGGTTGGCTGCTTTCACTAGCTCGGCTCTGAATGTAGTCCCTGGGAGCGAAGAAACTGAGCCGCACAGGGGGGCGGGGGGCTTTGCTGCAGTGCGTGAGGAGAAATTGGAAGTGTGAGATGCGTCGACTTTGGTGGTATTTGTTCGGGCCACAATCGGTTCTGATGGGACTGGGATTAATACTGTTGTTTCGGGGTTGGAGTTGAAAGTTTACCTCTCCCCAGGTGCATTTTAATTATACACTAGTTAGGGAATGTGCAATACCGAGCGACTGCTTACTGCCAGCAATCCAGTGAGGCTGAGATGATCAGACCCGTTTCACAGATGAGGAACCCGAGGCCCAGAGACATAGAACTCGTTTGTCTAGGCTGCATTTAGAAAATGTGCTCTAAGCTATTGTGTATCGGGCCCTTCAAAAATAGATAGGGCATAACAATGTCTTTGAAATTATTGGAAGGCTAGAGAGGGGCTAGGCTTCTTGTAAGTCATTATAGCTGAATAAAATGACAAACAGCTGACGCTTATTGAGCCTTTATTAACACTCCAGGCTTTGTGCTAAGAGCTTTATGCATAGTATCTCTAAAACTGTTAACATCCTTCTAGGGATCATTTTACAGCAGGAGAAACTGCCATTTGGGCCTAACTTTCCCCCAGATCAGAACAAGAAAGAAAAGCTGGGATTCAGACCCACCTGTCTGAAAATGCAGAGCTCTCACATCTAAGCACTATATAATGCTGCCTCTCCTCGGTAGCTGGCTGAAGTTGTCACACAGTGGATTTTTGTTTGGCTGCCAGGAGAGCTGTAGTTTGATGATACCTTCTTTTTTTTTTTTTTTTTTTTAGGTGCAACTATTTATTTATTTTATTATTTTTTTTATTACTCAATGAATTGATGATACCTTCTGTTTATGATCATCCCAACTTTTTGGTTTCCCCAGATGAGTTCCAAGGGTTGAAGGGTGCCACAGGATGCTGCTGAGTTGTTCCTTAAAGTGTATTAGAAGGTTATTTCAGGGAAGAGGTGTTGTGACCTGAGAGACCGTTGCACAGTTTGTTTTTTTCTTTTGTGTTCTGGCACCTTCCGGTGCAGTTCTCATCCTTAGGGATGAGTGAAGGCTTCTCTAGTCACTCTGGCATTTTCTTTTTAGACTTTTCTTGGTTTCTCCTTTCTATAAAAAGAGTTGGGTTGGTTCTGTAGGATGGCAGTGTTGAGTGTGGAGCAGATGTGAGGGTTATGGTGGCAAGGCACCTAGTATCTTTGGGTTTCAGTTACTGGGTTTGTAAGACATTTGCACTGAATGATTTAAACCTGAAATATTCTGTGAGTTGTGCTCTCCTTGAAGGAAAGATGGAAGGATGGACAGGTTATGAGGGGAAAATCAATCCCTGTTTGGTTTGGGGAGTCAGATCTTAAAGCCCTGAGCTTTTTCTCATTGCTCCTCTGCTCTCTGGTTCTGTTTAAATGACTAGTTCGTTCCTCATTCACTTAACTGCTCACTTAGAGCCTTTAATTCCTGTTCTGTGTCAGACACCATGTAAGGTGCCGGGAATACAGGAGTGAACAGAACTGATGTGATCCTTACCTCTATGGAGAAAACAAACATGAAGCAAATCATCATACAAGTAATATACAATTACAAGTTACAATATGAGCAATGAAGAGAAAAGTAGTATTCAAATGGAGATTATACTGAGAATTGCAATTTAGATGGAAATTAGTCTAGGGAGTTTTACATTGCTTGCTGACTAGACTGAGTACCAATATTTAAAAAAAACCTTTTTATTTAGGGATGATTTTACATTTATGGAAAAGTTGCAAATATGGATCCTTTCTGCATATCATAACCCAGCTCCCCTGATCTAGTATTAATATGTTAAATAACCTTGGTTCATTTGTCAAAACAAATTAATATTGATATTATGCTATTAACTGAACTACAGACTTTATTCAGATAGCACCAGTTGTTCTAATCCCTTTCTTTTCTGTTCCAGGATTGAATCCATGATACCAACAGGCATACTGTCTGTACTCATGTCAAGTTGTCTTTTCTGATATTGAATAGTAATTCTAAAATTTACCTTTTCTGGAAGTTCCCGTCATGGCTCAGTGGTTAACGAATCCGACTAAGAACCATGAGGTTGTGGATTTGATCCCTGGCCTTGCTCAGTGGGTTAAGGATCTGGCGTTGCCATGAGCTGTGGTGTAAGTGGCAGACTCGGCCCGGATCCCGCGTTGCTGTGGCTCTGGCGTAGGCCGGCGGCTACAGCTCCGATTAGACCCCTAGCCTGGGAACCTCCGTATGCCTCGGTAGCGGCTCAAGAAATGGCCAAAAAAAAAAAAACCCAAAAAATAAATAATATTTACCTTTTATGAGTTGTAATAATTAATTTGTAGTGTTAAATGGTATGGACCACTAAGAAAATAAATATATGAATATGTAAAATAAACTTCTATATCATTTTCCAGTGATTCCAATTTACATTCAATTAAGCTTGTTTAGTAATATGGCAGTTCTATTTTTAGTGTTTTTAAAGGAATACTCACACTGTTTTCAATAATGGCTGCACCAGTTTACCTTTCCATCCATAGTGTATGAGGGTTGCATCTTCATATCCTCTCCAGCATTTATTATTTTGTAGACTTTTTGATGCTAGGCATTCTAGCCAAAGTGAGGTGACCTCCTTGTGGTTTTGATTTGAATTCTCTAATAATTTTCAGTGTTGAGCATCTTTTCATTGGCCTGTTTGCTATCTATATGCCTTCTTTGGAAAAATGTCTATTTAGGTCTTCTGCCCATTTTTTCATTGAGTTGTTTTTTTTGATATTGAGTTGTATGAGCTGTTTGTACATTATGGATATGAACCCATCCATAAATGATGTTGGTCTCATCCTTTGCAAGTATTTTCTTCCGTTCTGTAGACTGTCTTTTCATTTTGTTGATTTTCTTTGCTGTGCAAAAACTTTTAAGTTTGATTAGGTCCCATTTGTATATTTTTGGTTTTATTTCTTTCGCCTTGGGAGATTGACCTAAGAAAATATTGCTTCCATTTATGTGAAAGGAGGTTTCATCTGTGTTCTTTTTTAGGAGTTTTATGGTGTCATGTCTTATATTTAGGTCTTTATTTTTGAGTCTATTTTTGTATATGATTGAGGGAATGCTCTAATGTCACTGTTTTACAATATAGCTGTCCAGCTTTCCCAACACTATTTTTTTTTTTTTTTGGTCTTTAGAGCCACATTGTGGCATATGGAAGTTCCCAGGCTAGGGGTTGAATCAGAGCTGTAGCTGCTGGCCTACAGCACAGCAACACCACATCTGAGCAGCACCTGCCACTTATATACCTCATAGCAATGCTGGATTCTTAACCCACTGAGCAGGGCAGGGATAGAACCTGGGTCCTCATGGATACCAGTTGGTATAGTTACTGCCGAGTCATGATGGGAACTCCCAACACCATTTGTTGAAGAGACTCTTCTTCTTGGCAGGTTTTATATTGATATGGTGAGGTATTACTAGGGGTCAATCTTGCATTCTGAGGCTGTGATAAATGGACATAAAGGAAGCGTTTGAGAACTTTTGAGAGACATTATTCTTTTCAGTGTCTATTCTTGCCTAGAATGACTCTCCACCTCACATTGTAAGATATGAAAATGACAGAGGGAACTTTTTCAAGCTGCTTTCAGGGTACTTAAAAGCTTAAATGTTCCCGTTAATTTTAAATTGTCCCCTTTCAATGAACATTTGGGAAGAGAGAATCTTTGTGAGATTTGGGCTTGAGGATGGGATTGGATGTTTTCAGGAAAGCCAGCCAAAAAAGGTGACAGGTTTTTCTAACTTTAGATAAGAATTGTTGTAATTATCAAACATGTCCAGTGTAGTTTACACTTTCCAGAGTGATTTAATTTCAAATTCTCACCTCTAAAGAGACAAATGGTGACATGGTTTAGGAAACTTAAGCCATTAAATATGTGAATATTTCTGTTGAACATGTTTTAATCTGATGTGAATAACTCATTGCAGTCCTTTTTTTTTTGTCTTTTTGCCATTTCTTGGGCCGCTCTCATGGCATATGGAGGTTCCCAGGCTAGGGGTTGAATCGGAGCTGTAGCCACTGGCCTACACCAGAGCCACAGCAACGCGGGATCCCAGCCGCATCTGCAACCTACACCACAGCTCATGGCAACGCCGGATCGTTAACCCACTGAGCAAGGGCAGGGACTGAACCCGCAACCTCATGGTTCCTAGTCGGATTCCTTAACCACTGCGCCACGACGGGTACTCCTTTTTTTTTTTTTTTTTTTTTTTTTAAACCACACCTGGGGCATGTGGAAGTTCCCAGGCCAGGGATTGAAGCTGGGCCACAGCGGTGAAAATACTGTATCCTTAACCTGCTGTGCCACAAGAGAACTCCCTCATTGCAGTACATTTACTGAATGTTATTTGCATTCAGACCACTCTGCTAGGTGTACCATGTGGCATAAATAAAAGGATGAGCTTGATAAAAGTCCTTGCTTTCAGAGATTTAAATTTAATGAATACTAATTATCAGATTTAAGTTTCTCCCCCTTTTGAAAGTGCTGTCACGTTAACCCATTTGATCCTCTTTAGAGTCTACATCGTTAGCGGAAATATTGAGAAAATGGAGATTTAGAGGCAAAATTGCCAGATATGTTGATGAACAGTATATGGCTTGGGAGAAGGAGATGTTGAGTGATTACTAGTTGACCTTTTGGGAGTCATCAGTGTAGAGATCAGAGTAAGTTCAGTAAGAGGCCTGGGATGGAGCTGCGGAGAGGAGGCTGAGCTTGCAAAGGAGACGGGAGGAGGGGCCAAGGAGGTGAGAGGACTGCCAGAAGCAGGTGTCCTTGCACCAAGGGGAAAACAGCCAACACCATGGAAGGTTCCTCTGAGAAGAAAGTTGAGTACTGACCTTAGAATTTAGCAATCTGGAGATCATGGGTGACCTCTGGCCTTGGCAGGAGACACTGATGTGGTGTGCAGAAGCAAATGGAAGGCAGGGGGAGTAGAGACAGTAAGAATAGGAAGCCGATTCCAAGAGTTTTTGATTTCAGCATGTTTAAATGCTGATAAGAAGGTTCCTATTGAGAGGGAGAGGTTGGATGTAGAGGAGAAAGGTGTTACTTGTTTGTGCAAAGTTCCTCAGAAGTCCTGAGAATCCAAAGCAAGGGAAGCCTGTGCCATAGCTGGGCGAGGGATACTTCTCTGCAGTAACACCTGACAGCAGTCAGTCCCTTAGTATGGAGCCCTGAGCAGTTTCCAGAAAATTGACAAGAACTGTTAAATTTCTAAAAATCAGCTCAATTTTTGCTAACTCATGACAGTCTTTTTAGAAAACCGTACTACAAAATGTTGTGTGAAATTGATTTAACATGTAACTTGGTTTTACTTTTTAGCCACCTTAATATGGTATATACTTTCATCTGACTTTTGATGACAGTTCTTTTCTGAGAAAGAAAACATTCTAAATATTAAATCTTGTGATTTCTTCCCTGTGTGCTATTTTTAGTTCAATAAGAAAGTTCTGACTGCTTCTGTTTTCCTAATGTTTTAAGTGCCTTAATTCTTTTTATTAAAGAATTTAACTTCTTTTTTTACTGAAATATGTTTCCTTTAATGTTTCCCATTTTGAGGAATAAAGAATTGGTGGATGATTCATTGGGCTAAAACTGAGCTGCTGGTTTTTTATTTGGAATTGAAGATACGTAAATAACCAAGCTTTTGGACAAATTGCCTCCAACTATAGTTTTCTACTTGTTTGTGAAGGTATTTGTTATGAGGTTATATATAGCACATTGATTTATTCATTCATGTATTCTTTACTGCATATATTGTAAGTCACTGGGGATTTGAAAATGGTTGAGAGTCACTGTTCTCCAGGAGCTCAGGGTTCATTAAAGGAAGTGTGTGAACAGTATATGGTGTAAGGGAAGAAGGTATAAGAGGAGATGTATTACAGTGTGGTATAGCTCTTATAAACAAAGCGGAGCAGGAAAAAGGGGAGACTTTGCAGTGAAGGTGCATCATGGAAGCCCAGTTTCCATGATGAATTGGGCTTTTGCCAGATGAGCAAGGGAGCCAGGGAATAGAATGTTTCACCTTGAATCTGTACCAGGTGTGTGTACACAGATATGTACACAGTGGAGATGTTGTGTAACAATACCAAAGAATATTGTTAGAAAAATAAAAAGCTTAACTTGCTGTTCTAACATTGATTGCTCAAGAGGTAAAAAGCTGCCCATTTGTCTGTCCTGTTGTGGTCAGCTTTTCTATTCCCTGTTTAATTTGGAAAGTAATCACACTTCATTCAATCATACTTTTCTAATACAAAGCCTGGTTTTTCTTTAAACTTCCGGTTAAGGGTGATAGCTACACCTTTATAGTACTTCTTCTGGCCAGGTGCTAATCTGATTGTTCTTTGCAATTTTATGAGATAGGTTTTTGTTTTTGTTTTTCATTCTTATTTCACAGATGAGGAAATTGAGTCACAAGGAACTTAAGTGACTCGCCGAAGGGTGTGCTGTAACTCTTTCCAGGCATTTTCACTCTTAAGAGTCCAGTCGCTGCATCTCCTCTCTGGGGTGACATTTTTGGCTTGAAGTTCATATGTGCCTCTGAAGGCATGATCATATCTGGAAAGGAGTTGTGATGACATTTAGGGACATGTTTATATATCTATTTTTATTACACATAACTTACTACCCCTCCCCCCCCAAAAAAACCCCACTTCCCTCAAAAACCTGTTTTTACAGAGGGGAATGTAAGGAGTAGCAAAACTAAACTGAGAGAATTGAACTAGAATGTTCTTCATGTACTTGAATATAAATACTTCAGAGTACATTCTACTTTAACATTCTTTCACAGGAGTCATTGACATTGCCCTTTTAGAATTTTTTGGGTCAGGAATATAAAGCAATTTTGGATGCCATAACCTGCTTCTTCCATTTTTTTCCCACCCCCCCCCTTTTTTTAAAGTAGACTTGCTTTGTGTATATGTGAGAAATATTTCCTAATATTTGATCCAGAAAGAGAAATTTACTTCCTTCCCCTAAATCCTCCAGTTAATCGCTGATCTGAATTTGGTGTTCATTATTCATATGCATTGCTCTCAATTTTACTACAAATGTATATATTCTATATCTCCAAACAGTGTATGTATAGTATCCTGTGTATTTTTAAACTGGGTACAGATGGTATTGTATATATTCTTGTGTAGCCTGCTTTTTTCTTCAGTCAGTATCACTTAGTGTGGTTTCATCAGTTGAGTTTCATCAGTGTAGGTACATGTCAGTTTAGCTCATTTATTTTAATTAACCTTGCTTTACTTTCATTTTTCTTGTTCTTACTAGGTAATTTTGCAGATGTTAATGTTATTTTGTTTTTTAAAATTCTGTTGGGATAATTCACATGTATCCTTCCTTTTGGGAAATTTTTATGAAACTACTTTTGGTTTAGCCAGTTCTGTATTTTAGTTCTTGTTTAAGAACTTTTCTATAAAATGTGCCTTTTTCCAATGCAATTTTGGTGGGTAGGAACATGGGCTTGGAGTTAAGATTGTTTAGATTTGAATCCTGGTTCTACTTATTAGCTGTGTGACCTTGGGCAGCCTGTTTAACTTCTCTGTGCCCCAGTTTCTTCTATAAAAAAGACATGAAAAAATCTGGTGGTTCCCTTGTGGCCCAACAAGTTAACTGTGTGCAGGTTCGATTCCTGGCCCAGGAACTTTAATGTGCAGTGGATGCATTCCCCCCCCCCCCCCCCAAAAAAAAACAGAAGAAAATCTACTGTATTGTTGTTAGGAGATATATGCCAATGTTCCTTGCACACAGTCAGCACTCGATAAATGTTAAATATTTAAATTTTGGGGGGTTTTTTTTTGGTCTCTTTAGGGCTGCACCCAGAGCAATTGGAAGTTCCCAGGCTAGGGGTTGAATCAGAGCTATAGCTGCTGGTCCACAGCACAGCCACAGCAACTCGGGATCCAAGCTATGTCTGCCACCTACACCACAGCTCACGGCAACACGGGACCCTTAACCCGCTGAACGAGGTTAGGGATTGAACCTGCATCCTCATGGAGACTAGTTGGATTCGTGAGCCATTGAGCCATGACAGGAACTCCATTATTTAAATTTTATTTATTTTTAGAGCATACAGTATTTTCTAAGTCTGTCTACTCACTTTTTCTTGCCTTATCTTTTGAAACAGTATTATCATCTTTATATGGACAAATGTTCTTCAAAGACATATTTAATGTATTATAACCTCTCATTAATGGAGTTTTAGAAGAGAGTGTAAATAGTAAACTAAATTAAGGGACATTAAGTAGATTTTGTTATATTTTGATATCAATAATTAAGGATTTATCTTAACTTTTCTGGAAATGTATGTAAAGCACATTGAAAGTAGGTTAACATAGTATCCTCCTCATTCAGATAATTTAAGAATCCCATTAATTTTAAACACTTCATAATAGCCTGATAACAGTTCAGGTAGCATTTCCAAATGTATTGTCTCATGTCACCAACTTTGTGTTTAGTGGAGAAGGAATCAGTGCCATACATGTGTGTATAACTTGCTGTGTAAATTTGAGCTGGTTACTTAACTTTTCTCTGCCTTTCATTTCAATTTCTGTGGCATAAAGATGTTAATTCTTACCTGACAGGGTTATCGTGAGGTTTAAGGAAGACAACACATAGCAGTTTAGAGTAAACAGTTGACCCCCTCTGTTAGCTGCTTCTTTATTTCTCTTCATCTCCCCCCCCCCATTTTCTTTCATCTCTATTCTTCCTTTCTTCTTTTTCCCTCCTTTCTCTATCCTTTCATTGACATGTAAAAATCTGCACATATAGTTCCCTTTTTGGCTCAGTGGCAATGAACCTGACTAGTATCCATGAGGACACAGTTTCAGTCCCTGACCCTGCTCAGTGGGTTAAAGATCTGGCATTGTTGTGGGATATAGGTGTACAGCTCAAATCTGGTGTGGTTGTGGCTGTGGCATGGGCCATGAGCTGTAGCTCCAATTCCACCTCTATCCTGGGAACTTCCATATGTGGGCCCTTTAAAAAAACAAAAAAACAAAAAACCAAAAAACCCCCTGCACGTATTTAATGTATATAGTTTGCATTTGAATATGTACACACCTGTGCAGCTGTCAACACAGTCAAGGTGATAGACATATTCATCACTAACAGAGTTTCTTTGTGCCTATTTTTTTGTATTTTGTTTTTTATTTTTTTTTTTGTCCTTCAGAAATAGTTTTTTGGTAAGCAATAATGTATTCCGAATCTAGCATATGAGCAAACCCATCATATAAGTAAAAACATACATCACTTAGAGAAGAGTAGGAAATACTAATTTCTTTAGGATGAGAATGTTCAAGGTGTATGAAGATAAATAAAGGATGTGGTTAATGTTGAGTGAGGAATATAGAGGTTGTAGAGGCCATATTAGCCTGAGGAGCCAGGGAAAAGTCAGCTGAGCAAATGAGATGTAGATTGGATTTGAAAAAAGAGTTGAGTTTGAGGTAGAGATGCTCAAATGGGGATGGGCGTCTAGGGCAGTTAGGAAAGAGCAGGATTGACAGATAAAATTGAAGCATCAACTGTTCTGGGCGTTAGAGAAGCTGTGAGAATAAGTCACATCCCTGGGGAGTGGGGAGCCAGAGACTATACTTTCAACTCAGAAAGTACAGTTAGACCCTTGAGCATCATGAGTGTGAACTGTGTGGGTCCACTTAGCCCCCATGAAATATGTACTACAAAATCCAAAGTTAGATATGGAGTGCCGACTAAAGTTTTACGTGGGTTTTGGACTGTGTGGTGGCTTGGTGCCCCAAATCCTGTGCTGTTCAAGGAATGTTCAAGAATGACTGTAAGGTAGTAGGAACAGGGAGACTGAAGAGCCAGCAGGTGAAGAGAACCATGTGGGCTCTGAGTTGTTGCAGAAAGAGCATTTGGGTCTGGCCCGAGTCATGTCTAACCCTGCTTGCTTGACTGTCAGTGTGGCACTGGGCACATTGTCCTGGTGCGGCATTGTCCATGTCTTTTAGCCTTTGTGAAGCTCACTTTCCTTGACTGTAAACCTTTCTTGCTCAACACTGTTCTAAGCTGCTTCTCTATCAGTGCTCTTTTTCTTTTTTTACTTTTTTTTTTTTGGCCCCTGCATTCGGAACTTCCAGGGCCTGGGATTGGACCTGAGCCACAGCACTAACAATGCTGGATCCTTAACCACTAGGCCACCGGGGAACTCCAGTGCTCTTTCTTTTACTTCTCTTTCCATATCTTTCTTTTGTGTGTGTGTGTGTGTGTTTTCTAGGGCCACACCCCAGGCTAGGGGTCTAATTGGAGCTGTAGCTGCCTGCCTACTCCAGAGCCACAGCAACACCAGATCAGAGCCGCATCTGTGACCCACACCACAGCTCTTGGCCACCCGGGATCCTTAACCCACTGAGCAAGGCCAGGGATCAGGCCCACCACCTCATGGTTCCTAGTCAGATTCGTTAACCATGACGGAACTCCTCCATATCTTTCTTTTACTTCTCTTTCCATATCTTCCTTTTACTTGGCTCGGGGATTTTACTATTTCTGTCAAGTTTCTTAGGCTTCTTTGAAACTATCGCTTAGCTTTGTGTATTTCTACCTGTTGTTTATTTATGTGTTTATTACTTGGAATTCACTAGGGTATTTGCATAGGTTTTATTAGATACTGACTACACTGACTACTGCATAGATCTTAACCTTTTGAATATTATTTTAGTTCTAAATTGGTATTGTAGGCATATAGGAGTTCATTTTTCTGCATTTATATTTCTGGGTTATAAAATATTTAATATCATTTTGGCTAGAATTATGAAAAGTTCCTTCTTCAACCGCTGAAATTTCTTATTTTTACTTATTTTACTTTCATTAGGATTGTGGTGATCCTCATTCTGGACCTTGACTTTGGCTTTTCTTCTTGTAACACTAAGACAAGAAATCTTTCTCTTCCCTTTGGAGACCAGCTTGATCTCTAGTTTTGATACCTCCTGTTTGGAGGAAGGATGGGATAGTTGAATGAAGCGAGGAGTTTATTTTAGTTCTATGGAAAACTGGAGTGAACCATAATGAATTAATCTTGGAACTGTACTTGACATTTTAATGTAAAGAGAATTGACATTAATTGGAATTATATCACATGGACCATAATACATGGGATCATTATTTTTTATATGTGGACAATTAATACTTCCCTAGGTCATTTTCCATTTGTCTGTAGCTTTCCATATTGCTAGCCAGTGTGTTAGCATCTTAAGAATTTGCATTCATCATTTACTCTGAAACTAGGCTTGATTTCCAGACTGATAACTCTTTAGACTCTCCTGCTTAGTGCTCTTCAGAATTCAAAATGTTTAGTTTTTACATCGCTTTCTGGGGCATAGAAAGAAAACCTGTTTTCTCCAACCGCATACTGAAGTGAGAGGGTTGTGAGAAGTAATGGCTGGTTGGGAGTGAGGTGTAAGGATGAAGCTCACAGTTCCTCAGGTATAAGGAATGAGATTGGTGTGGTTTTAGAGAGGAGTGATGGAGGGCTTGAGCTTTGTGACCACATTGTTACTTGAATTCCCAAATCAGATTCTACTTCATTCTAGTTTTGTGACCACAGCAAATTACTTAACCTCTAAGCTTCCCTTCCCTTAAGATAAGGAATGGCGTTTGTCTTGCAGCTTACACGTGCTCCAGTGTGTGTATGTGACCCATCTCTGCGGTTCTGGAAGGAAATGTTAAAATTTTTAAAAAATTCTATATTTTATGCATGATTTGTGGTGTTGACAGTGTGCTAAAACAATCATACAGACATACAGTTTTAAAGGTACACATGTTTGGAATGCCAACAGTTTTATTAAAAGGGGCTTTTTTTGATTCTTAAAGTTTAGAGACCATGAGCTTGTACGTAAAAGCTGGGTCTATGCTTGTAGGCTTATTAGTTTGGAGTCAGCTTTATAAATGAGTTGGGCATGGGGTTGAAGAGTTTAGGTGATGTGGCTCTGGGAAATGAATTGAAGGATATTGGATTTAGGGAGAATGTCTCTGCAAGTTCATTTGAAAAATGGTAGACATAGTAAAATTGGCAAGTGTAATGATTTGAGTTACTTTCACTTTGTGAAAGTCTTAAGTTGTGTTTTTATACTGTCTCATATGTTAAAAGATCACGTGGTAGAAATTTGGATGGGACATAACCCAGAAACGTGAGTCAGTGGTAAGGATTTGCTCTTGATATGCATGGATAATTTACCTGCAGATAACTGAGAACTGACTATGTATGTTTAACTTAGTATTCATTTATATTGTGTGATACCAGAGGACGGGAATGTTAACAATAGGTAATTAACTATAGTTTTGTGTTTCTTGTTATTAATTTAGAATTGCATTATGAAATAAATGGATTTGCTGTCTTTTCTTTTTAGATAAGTCTAAAGTATAGTGTGTTTCCTTGCGGCTCCTTCAAGGAGAGTAGCTGTTTAATATAGAAAGAAAACATCTGTGAGAACAGGGATATTTGTGTTTTATTCACTGATGCACACCATATATAGAAGCATTTAGAAGGTACACATTTTTTTTTTTCCTGTCTTTTTGCCTTTTCTAGCGCCACTCCCATGGCATATGGAGGTTCCCAGGCTAGGGAGTCTAATCGGAGCTGTAGCCGCTGGCCTACACCAGAGCCACAGCAACGCGGGATCCGAGCTGCCTCTGCAGTCTACACCACAGCTCACGCCAATGCTGGATCCCCAACCCAGTGAGCAAGGCCAGGGATCGAACCCACAACCTCATGGTTCCTAGTTGGATTTGTTAACCACTGAGCCATGACGGGAACTCCATAGAAAGTACACATATTTGTTCATGGAATCAATCTTTGCCACCTAGTCCAGCAGTGGACATGAGATACTCAGTAAGTGTTTATTAAATTGAGTTGAGGAGTTCCTGCTGTGTGTGCACCATGGGTTAAGGATCTAGTATTACTGCAGCTGTGATGTAGGTTGCAGCTGTGGTTAGGTACGTACATGTGCCACAGGTGTGGCCAAAAAATAAATAGAGTTGAAAGATTTGAACATAGTATTAGAAAAATTTTGGAAAGCCAAGAACTTGACATCAAAAAGACAAGTATACACTTGTTAGTGGGAGCACAGGAATCTGAAAGAGTGGGCTTACTGTTGGTATACATTTGCATAGCTCACTGGTTGGATAATATGTACAGATATGCTTTAAAAATTATGTGATAAAAGCAAGAAAGTGTGATGGATTGTCTCAGGCCAGGCCAGCTGTTCATTGTACTTTTATGTCATAACCTCTTATATAGCCTTTGATGCTCCTGATAGTGTCCTCATTGATCCTAATCCCTGCCTTTAGCTTCTATGTCACTGCTGTTAGTTTCTTTACCCTCTGGCTGGCTTTTCTAATGTTTGTCTTTCTTTAATTCTTTTATCTTATAACTGAATACACTATTTTTGAGGAAATCCTTGGTTTTAACTCTAATATGGGTAGAATCTACGTCTTCTGGAATTCCTGGTGGCCTAGTGGTTAAGGACTTGGTGTTGTCACTGCTGGGGCTCAGGTTTGACCCCTAGCCTAGGAACTTATGCCTGCCTGGGACATGGCCAAAAAAAAAAAAAAAAAAAAAGACATCATCAGCTCTGGAGCCCGAGTCCTGTATTTCTGACAGTATTGTTAATATCCACCCCATCACATGTACTCATATGTATCTGCTCTTCCTCCTGTATTCCTCTTATCCAACATTCTAGAAATGTTGACATTTAATCTTTGCATCTTACCACATCCTGTTGATTTTAACTCAGAAAAATCTTTAAAAAACGGTGTGTCCTGCTGCTTCTGTATGTACTGCCCTAGACCCTGGGCCTCATTACCTTTCACTTGGGCTGTTGTAATAAGTACATATTTGGAATCCTTTCTGGTTTGTTTTCTTTGTTGACCCAAGTAATTATTCTGAAAAAAACAGATTTGGTCAAGTGCCTTGTTTAAAAACCTATCTCATTCTGTCTGCAATGTTTCTGTATGCCCTTTTCATTTCTAACTTCCTCTACATTTCCTAGGTTCCAACTATCTCAACCTACTTGTAATTCTTCATTCTTTGCCCCTTCATGCCTCTGTGTGTTAGGCAGGAGTGGAGGGAGGAATCAGAGCAGAGAGACTGATTAAGCTTCTCTCTCTGGGACCAGGAACTTCACGTGGAGGTTTCAGCTGAATCTTGAAGGTTGAGTTTGCTTTGGCAGCCCTCCTAGCTTCTTTTAATTCTTTTTATTCAATCCTAGTTCCAAGTTCTAGAGAGTGATGATGATGATGATGATCTAGTGATTATTTTGACTACACCTGTGGCATGCAGAAGTTCCCAGGCCAGGGATCAAACCCAAGCCATAGCAATGGCAATGCCAAATCCTTAACTGCTAGGCTGCCAGGGAACTTAGAGATAATATTATTGAATCATCACTTCTGTACTTTGGATACAGGCCTCACAGGTCACAGGCTGCTGGATCCCTGTGGATGCTCATGTTCACTGTAGTCTCCTGGGGTAGAGGTGGTGGTGAAGTGGCATCACGTAGTTCAAACAGAACTGGTGTTTCTCTCCCCATCAGAGCCATAGCTAGGCAGTGTGGGCTGTGTGGGTTTACCGTGAGAGTGCTGGAGATAGTTTTATAATTACAAAAAAGACTTGGGGACAGATCCTTTTTGGGACACGGGAGCTGTGGAAGAGAGGTATTGCTACGCCAATTGCTTGCTTCAAGGATTTGTTCTTCAGTATTCTAGGACTCACATTCAGCCATTGGCTCAATTCTGTTTTTTTTTTCCCTTGATGTAGCTTAATTTATTGAATTCTCTTTCACTCATTGATCAAGTATAAATGTCCCATGACTATTTCTGTTTTTTAAAATTCTGTACCAGAACAATTAGTGTTAATTTTGGCATCTAATAGGCTGGTTTGTACTAAGTATTCTTGGTCTTAGATTTTATTAGCTAATCTTGAAATATTTTCTTCCAGATCAACTTTGGAATTAATATATCAAGTGGCCATACAAAGTTGATAATTAAAGTCCTAATAGGATTTTTATTTGGTTTATAGGTTAATTTTGGTGAAATTATATTTATCCTTTTCACCCAGGACCTAGTATGTCTTTAGTGTCTATCAGTAGCATTACACACACACACACACACACACAATCTTTTAAATTTTCTAACTGATTATTATGAGGATGTAGGAAAACTATTGATTTTTGTTATTTACTTAGTATGCAGATATCTTAGTGAACTTTCTCATTGGCTAGTTTTCAGATGATTCTTTTTGATTTTCTTATCAAACATTAATTATCTGCAAATTGTGATTATTTTGTCTCTCCTTTTCCAGTATTCATACTCATTTCTTTTTTCCATCATTTCATTGGCTAGACTGCAGTGCTGTCCATAAGAAATAAAGTTAGAGCTTCGAATGTGAATCATACCTGTAATTTAAATTTCTTGTAGGCATCTTAAAGTAAGAAGAAACAGGTAACTTTAATATATTTTAATCCAATGTATTCAACATAAAGTCAATGTAAAGATTGTTAATGAGATGTCTTATGTTTTTTTTTTTTTTTTTTTTCATACAGAGTCTTTGCAATTCCTTGTGTATTTTACTTTTGGAGAACATCTCAATTTGGACAAGCCACACTTTAAGTGTTTACTTGCTCCATGTCTTCAGTGGCAACAGGGCTAGAGCCTTCTTAACAGTGTACAATAATTTATAGTCATAGCTGGTCTGGCCTCCTTGTCTTGTTTCTGACTTTAATGGAAATTTGAATATGATTCTTGTTATTAGTTTCTGATATTTTTATTAAGTTGAACTTTTCTTTTGTTTCTGAATAAGAAATTCCTTTTAGTTGGGAACATTGGACAGCCATATGCAAAGGAATAAAACTGGACTCACTGTCTTACACTGTAAATAAAAATTAACTCAAAATGAATTAAAGACTTGAGTGTAAGACCAGAAACCATAAAACTCCTAGAAGAAAACACAGGTGGTAAGTGCCTTGACGTAGGTCTTGGTGATGATTTATTTGAATCTGCCACCAAAAGCAAAAGCAGCAAAAGCAAAAATAAGTAAGTGGGCCTATATCCAACTAAAAAGTGTTTGCACAGTAAGGAAAACATCAAAATGAAAAGGCAACCTTCTGAATGGGAGAAAATACTTGCAAGTCATGTATCTGATAAGGGGCTAATATTCCAAAATATATAAAGAACTCATACAGTTCAGTGGACAAAACAAAACTCAAAACCACAACAAAAAAACCCCAAACAAAACAACCACACAAACTGATTGAAAAATGGGCAGAAGATCCAAGTAGATATTTTTCTAAAGAAAACATTCAGAGGGCAAATGAATGAAAAATGCTCTACATCATTAGTCAGCAGGAAAATGCAAATCAAAGGCACAGTGTGATACTGCCTCACATCTATCAGAATGACTATTATCATAAAGACAAGAAGTAACAAGCATTGGCAAGGATGTGGAGAAAAGGGAACCCCTGTGCCTTCTTGGTGGGGATGTAAATCAGTGCCTCCATGTGGAAAGCAGGAAGTTCCTCGAAAAGTTAAGAATAGAACTACCATGTAATTCAGAAGTTCCGCTCCTGAGAAGGAAGGAAATAAAAACACTAATTTAAAAACATAGATGCCTTACTACATTCATTGCAGCACTGTTTACAATAGCCAAGATATAGAAACACCTAGTGTCCATCAGTGGATGAATAGATAAAGATGTGTATTATACACAATGGATATTACTCAGGCATTAAAAAGAATGAAATCTTGCCATTTTTGACAACATGGATGGACCCCAAGGTCATTATACCAAATGAAATAACTCAGGAAGACAGATGCCATATAATTTTTCTTATATATGGAATCTTAAAACAGACATAAAACCTAAGCTTATAGATACAGAGAATAGATTGGTAGCTCCAGAGGTGGACGTTGGGGGTAGGAGAAATTTGTGAGGTGTTTTTGTCAAGTTAGTATTATTTATTTTTCTTAAATACTTAAAAAACCCCATATGCTGACATTACACCTTTCCCTTCCCTCCCACTTAAACTGTTAATATTACTAATGATAATAACAGTTCTGTGGTATAACACAAAAAATTTATATGGCCCCATTCTTGGGGTCTAAAAACCTTTGAAATATCCTGCTTGTTCGGAGTATCTTCTGTTATTCATAAAAGCTCCTTTTGATCCTACCTGAGTTTATGCTAATGAAGTGACTTAGGATGGGCTCTCTAGAGCACCTCAAGATGGGGTTGGTCACCAGAAAGAACAAATGATGGAGGGTTTGAACTTCCAGCTCTACTCCCTGAACTCCTGCAAGGAGTGAGGAGACTGGAGACTGAGCTCCATTAAAACTCTTGAACAAGGGGATATTCAGTAAACTTCTGGGTTGGTGAACATTTTCCATCCAGGTGCTGGGAAGGTGACACACCTGGAGAGGGTTTGGAAGCTCTGCTGCATCCTCTCCTCCCCATCCCTTGTCCTATGTGTCTCTTCCATTTGCCTGTTTTCAAGTTGTATCCTCTATAATAAACCAGTAAGTATGAGTAATCAGTGTTCCTGTGTTCTGTGAGCCATTCTAGCAAATTATTGAACCTGAGGAAGGATTTTGTGGAATCTCTCTTTACAGCTGGTTGGAGGCTTGTACCTGTCAAGTGGGGAACAGTCTTGTGGGACTACCTCTAATTAACGTGTGGGATGTAGTTCCTGTGAAATAGATTATGAAACTTTGACCAATTCTGGCTTAAAAATTATCTCTATTTTTGTATCAAATGATAAAACTGCGAAAACTTTTTTTTTTTTTTTGCTTTTTTTGGGCCGCACCCACAGCATATGAAGGTTCCCAGGCTAGGGGTCTAATCGGAGCTACAGGTGCCAGCCTACACCACAACCACAGCAATGCCAGATCTGAGCTGAATCTGTGACCTACACCACAGCTCATGGCAATGCCAGATCCTTAACCCACTGAGCGAGGCCAGGGATCGAACCTGTAACCTCATGGTTCCTAATCAGATGCATTTCTGCTGTGCCATGATGGGAACTCCTTTGAAAACTTTTTAAAGTAATATCTTAGTAGAGTGTGTTTGTAGAATCAAATTGTTTGAGTCCTTGCAGGTCTGAAAACTTCTTTATTCTACCTGAAGTTGATCAGGAATTTAGCTGGGAGTAGAATTCTAGATTAAAATTTCCCTCAAAACTTCGTTCATGGCCTTCTAAGCTTCTAGTGTTAGGGAGGCATCTGCCAATATGATTCTTAGACCTTTACAGGAAGGGTGAATGAATATACATCCTGGTTTGTCTGGAACATCTTCAAATGTATTTTATAATAGTACATGCTTTTACTCTCCAAAAAAGTACCCTTCTTTGTTGTTTCATTATAGAATCACTTTATTTGTTTAGTTTTTGTGTTTTGGAAGCTCTTACCTTATTCTTACAGTTGGTGCTCTGAGAATCCGCAATGCTGTCCCTATAGTTATCCCTGCCCCCCCATTCATATCCCCCCTCATTCATTGCTCAGTATGCAGTGTGAAGACTAGTGTTCATCAGCTCTGGGATATTTTATTGTGGAATGTTTCAGCAATTTCTCCTTCTTCCATTGTTCTTTCTTTCTAGTATTCCTTTTAGTGGAACTGGTCTTTTGGATTAATTTGACACCTAATTAAAAAAAAGTCTTTTTTAACCTCCTATTCTTTAATTGCTTTAGCTTTCCTTTTTGGGAAAATATTCCCAACCTCATTTTCTTTCTTTCTTTCTTTTTTTTGGTCTTTTGTCTTCTTAGGGCCACACCCACAGCATATGGAGGTTCCCAGGCTAGGGGTCAAATTGGAGCTACAGCTGCCGGCCTATGCCACAGCCACAGAAATGCCAGATTCCAGGCACATCTGTGACCTACACCACAGCTTACAGCAACACTGGATCCTTTATCCACTGAGTGAGTCCAGGGATTGAACCCACAACCTTGTGGTTCCTAGTTGAATTCGTTTCTGCTGTGCCACAATGGGAATGCCTAGTATTTTTTTTTAGTCAATAAATTCTCAATATTGGCACTAGATTTAATATTATGAAACAGATCAGATGCCATTCTCCTGCATAAAAATCCATATGGCTCTTCAGATAGTTGGGTAATGTCTAAACCACTTACCATTTAGCATGGCATACAGGGCACTCGCAGTGAGGTACAGTGTTTCCCAGAGCCACTGTCACACCACAGATTTGGTGGCTTCAAACAATAGGAATTTATTTTCTTATAGTTAGCCAAAAGTGGGAATCGGTGTTACTGGGATGAAATCACAGGATCGCCAGGGCTGGGCTCCCTCCAGAGGCTCTAGAGGAGAAGCTGGTCGCACCTCTTTAGCTGCCATGACTGCTACAGTCCCTGGCACCACCCCAGGCTTCCAGGCCAGTGCCTTCAAATCTCTCTGCCCAGTCTTCACTTTGCCTTCACTATATGTGTCAAATCATCTGTTGCCTCTCTTTTACAAGGACACTCATGATGGCATTTAGGGCCCACTGGGTAATCCAGGATTGTCACGTTGTCTCAAATGCCTTAATTTACTAACATTTGCAAAGACCCCTTTCCAGATAAGGTAATATTTACAGGTTCCCAGGATTAGGGCCTAATACCTTTTGAGGTCATTTATCAGCCTACAACAAGTACTTAGAATTTTCTTAAGTTGCCCTTTTCTTAAATACCTAAGCTTTTGCAAGTACTACTACTGCCTACAGTTTCTTTTCTTCTTGTCCACTTGGCCAAAGCTGTATGGATCAGTAAATCTTTGTTGAAGAGACTCAGCATTTATTGCGGGTAAATACAATACTTGGCTTTGCCACATTAAAATAATTAACAAAACAAAGAGTTCCCCTTGTGGATCCCTGGTAACAACCTGACTAGTATCCATGAGGGGTGTGGGTTTGATCCCTGGCTTTCCTCAATGGGTTAAGGATCCGGTGTTGCTGTGAGCCATGATGTAAGTTGCAGATGTGGTTCGGATCCTGTGTTGCTGTGGCTGTGGTCTAGGCCAGCAAATGCAGCTCCTATTTGACCTCTAGCCTGGGAACTTCCATATGCCTCTGGTGTGCCCCTAAAGTCCAGGGAGGAAAAAAAAAATCAAGGTAAAGTAAGTAGGCACTTGTGCCAAAGCTTTTCCAGGGCAAATTTCTCAGAAGGGATTTGCTAAGTCATAGGAATTTACCTTTTAGCTTTTATTGCCAAATTGCTCTCCAAAATGGCTGTTCTTCCCTCAAAAATGCCAAAAGTGAGATCTTAATTCCTATGCTTTTCTTGGTCACTAGTTTTTCGTGGTTAATAGATATTTGGAATTTTTTCTGTGAATATACGTAGCCCATTTTTCTCTATTGTGTTTTTTTTTAATAAAAATTCTACAAATATTATGGATATGAATTGTCCATATATGTTGTTGCTGTCCTCATTTGCATATGAGGAAAATGGTGCAAGAAATAAGTAAATTGATAACATCTTAACATCTTCCTCCCTCCCTGTGGACAGATGGATAGATGAATGAATAAATATGAATATGTCTAGAGCCATAGCTTATAAAAATACAAGGATTTTGGACTCAGGTATCTCTGATTTTAAGGCCTGTTATTTATTTATTTATTTTTTTTGTCTTTTTGCCTTTTCTAGGGCTGCTCTCGTAGCATATGGAGTTCCCAGGCTAGGGGTCTAATTGGAGCTGTAGCCACCGGCCTACGCCAGAGCCACAGCAACGCGGGATCTGAGCCACATCTGCAACCTACACCACAGCTCACAGCAACGCCGGATCTTTCACCCACTGAGCAAGGCCAGCGGTCAAACCCGCAACCTCATGGTTCTCAGTCGGATTCGTTAACCTCTGTGCCACGATGGAAACTCCAAGACCTGTCCTTTTTAAAGTATATCTGGCTGCCTTGCAGGGGATGAGGAAATTAATAGTGAGGCAGCGATGTGCTGAATTTTGAAAATACATAACTGTTAGCTCTACTTACTAGCTCTGTAAGTTTGGGCTGATGTTATTCACTATAATGCCAGCTAACTATCTGCTTTGCAAGTGATTAAGAAAATCATTGATAATATATAAAAATACAGTGAAATACTATTTATAAATCTTAATAATTCTCCTTGACCATTTTATTGATGAATGAAAAAGCTCAATATACTTTAAAAGTTTTAGATATACCATTTTATTTATTTATTTTTGTCTTTTTTTGGCTTTTCTAGGGCCGCTCCCACGGCATATGGAAATTCCCAGGCTAAGGGTCTAATCAGAGCTGTAGCCACCAGCCTACGCCAGAGCCACGGCAACATGGGATCCGAGCCGTGTCTGCAGCCTACACCACAGCTCACGGCAACGCCAGATCCTTAACCCACTGAGCAAGGCCAGGGATCGAACCCGCAACCTCATGGTTCCTAGTCGGATTCGTTAACCACTGAGCCACGATGGCAACTCTGGATATACCATTTTAAAAAAGTATACTTTATTTTTTAAGAGTATTTTCTAATTCAAAGCAAAATTGAGCAGAAGGTAGAGAGATTTCCCACATATCCCTTGTCTTCCCATGTGCACAGTTTCCTACATTATCAACATCTTGCCACCAGATTGGTACATTTATTACCATCAGTGAACCTATATTGATGGCATCATCATCAAAGTCCTTAGTTCACATTAGAGGTCACTCTTGGTACATTCCATGGATTTTGACAAATAATGTAATATAAATCTACCATTATAGTATTGTACAGAGTACACTGCTCTAAAAATCCTCTCTGCTCTGCCTACTCATCCCCTTCCTCCTTAATCCTTGGCAACCTTTTGTTCTCTCATTTGTCTCAATACTGTCTTAATAGCTTTGCCGTTTGCAGAATGTCATGTAGTTGGAATCATACCGTATATAACCTTTCAGATTGACTTCTTTCACTTAGTAATCTGCATTTGAGTTTCCTCTACATCTTTTCATGTCTTCATAGCTTATTTCTTTTTAGTGCTGAATAATACTCCATTGTGTGGATGTAGCAGTCATATATTCACTTGCTGAGGGACATCTTGGTTACTTCCAAGTTTTGGCGATTACGAATGAAGCTATTATAAACAGTTGTGTAACTAAATATCAAGGAGATTAATTGTCCAGATCACATGGTGAGAGTATGTTTAGTCCTATAAGAAACGGCCACACTGTCTTCTAAAGTGGCTGTACCATTTTGCATTCCCATCAGCAATAAATGAGAGAGAGTTTCCATCACTCTGCATTGTCAGCACTTGGTGATGTTAGTATTCTGGATTTTGGTCATCCTGATATGTGTATAGTAGTATGTAATAATGCTTTTTTGGTGAGCTTGATAAAATATTATTTGCTAGTGTGATAGATCACATTTCCAGGAAAACGCAGCAGAAATTTTCCTGTGAGATTTGAAGGTGGAAATATCTCCAGGAAAAAGTTCATCTTTGGCTTTGATTAACCAGACCAGGAGTAGTAATGCTTGTCTTCATGTGTTTATTTTGACAGGTAGTGAAACAAAGGCACATATCTTGAAGGCACCAGCACCTCCTACCATTGTCAACTGGTAAAATGCTGATTTCTATTTATTTATTTTTTTGACTACAAAATTTCTTATTAGGTGTCAAATATATTATGTTAAAACAAGTGGGATTAAACTATCAAAGAAAAAGTTATTTTCTTTCCATTTTGTGATTGGAGAGTTATGAAAACCATGAGAAGGTAGCTTTTATACTAATTTTAATTGCATATAAGCCCACTGAAACATTAAGCCTTTGTATTCAGCAATATTATATAGCTTCCTTTTCTCAATTTGAATTTCATGAAGTATCTCTGCAAGAGTTTAAATTCGGTATCCTCTTTATTTTGCAAAGTTTAGCGTTAATTAGACTTTTTTTCCCCCCATTTAGACTTGGCAATGGTCATTTCAAATTTGTGTTTGTTTAAAATTTCTACCTTGACATTTAAACAGAAATCGTAGGTTCAAGGCCAGGAAAACAGCAGTGCATTTTTTATTAACCTATAGCAAGATCTGCCTGTTAATTAGTTGTTATAGTTTTATTCTTTTCTTCCTGTGGTTTCTGAAGTGAATTAGAGTTTGTGAAATTCGGGGGCAAGAATTTAAGGATCAGTAATTTTGTCTCCTATAATTTTGCCTGGATGTGGTCAGGTACATGTAAAGGGGAAAGGAAATTCATCATTTTATATAGGTTAACTATACTATAGAGTAAGTGGAATTTCATGGACTATTTTGGAAACCCAGTGTCTTGAATTCTAAAACTCCACCTCTTCACATTTGAGAACTACAAGTTCTGTCACTTAAGAAATGTTGTAAAAATTGACCTCATTCATATGTGTACATATCCTTTGTGTAATTGTTAGGCTGAAGCATTTAAAACTCCTTTAGAACTCTGGAGAAGCAGATTTTGATTAAAATTTCATTTTAATGCTATTTATTAGTATTCCCCCTAAAAAGGACTTGTGGAATTTGAAAGAGAACATTAAGAAATAGAATTGGAAATGAATAAATTTAGACCCATTATCATCGCTATTAAATAGTGTTTTAAAATCTGTGTTACAGATTCATAGCAAGTTGATTACTCTTTTTTTTTTGATGTTCAATTATATTGATTTAAAAGGAAATTCTGGAGTTCCCGTCATGATTCAGTGGTTAATGAATCCGACTAGGAACCATGAGGTGGCGGGTTCAATCCCTGGCCTCGCTTAGTGGTTCAAGGATCCAGCCTTGCTGTGGTGTAGGCTGGCAGCTGCAGCTCCAATTCGACCCACAGCCTGGGAGCCTCCACATGCTGTGATTGTGGCCCTAAAAGTAAAAAATAAAATAAAATAAATAAATAAAAGGAAATTCTACCCATGATTCTAGTGATTCATAGATAAATATTTTATGGAGTAGACAAGTTTTAGGAGTTAATCACTCAATTCAATATTCCACATTTGCATGGTAGCAGAAAGTATTATCTGTGCATATAGTTGTGCAGAAGAGAGAGTATTCAGAAGCTTTTCATTGGTATTTAAAAATGTTCTAGATTAGAAGTTTGGAAGGAGATGGGGACAGCCGCAGGTTTGCTACTCCCTTGGCTTAACACGAAAAGGTTTCTTAGAGTCAGGCCAAATAGTTCTCATAGCTATTGAAGGTGGATTCCTTTTTCTTAGGCCTTCTATTTTTAAAACACTGTCTAATTTTTGAACATTTATGGAAAAGCTTCAGAGATCGGAAAACTGGGTGCACTGGAGAATGGAGGAAAGAAAAGGAAAGACAGCTCTTTATCATAGTAGCTTTTTAAAACCTGTTTAAAAAAAGCTTTATTAGTGGTAAAATAATTAAGAATTTATGGAAAGAAGAAAATATTTTATGTAAATAATTAAAAAAGGAAAATAAGATCATGTGAATAAAATACAGTAAAAGACTAAGATTGGCTAAAGGAAGTAATTGCATATTTAAACTTTATCCTTAACTATTTAACATTCAGATAGTACAAATAATGAGGTTGATATAATGTTAGTTGTGATATGGTCATTCTTCCAGTTATATATATTTCTATAGCATACTTGCAACTTATAACTATATGTATTATTTGCTTTTTCTTTAGGTTTTAATTTAATGTTTTTTTAATTGACGCATAGTTGGTTTATAGTAGTGTTTTACTTTCAGGTATATAACAAAGTGACTTAGTTTATATGTATATATATATATATATGTGTGTGTGTGTCAGTGTGTCTATAAAACTGAATATATATATTCAGGTTATTTTCCATTATAGGTTACTATATCGAATGTAGTTCTCTGTGCTATAGAGTACCTCCTTGAATCTGTTAATTCCATACTCTTATTTTATCCCCCCACTTCCTCTTTGGTAACCATAAGTTTATTTCCTGTATCAGTGAGACTGTTTCTGTTTTGTATAGATCCATTTGTAATATTTTTAGATTCTACTTATAAGTGATATCATATGATACTCATCTGACTGGGTTATTCTGTCTTTCTTCACCTAGTATGATATTCTCTAGGTCCATCTAGCCATCCATCCATGTTGCTGTAGATGGCAGTATTTCATTCTTTTTTATGGCTGAGTAGTATTCATATATATTACATGAATACACAGCCCTCCCATTTTCTTCTTTTTTTTTTGTCTTTTGTCCTTTTAGGGCTACACCCATGGCATATGGAGATTCCCAGGCTAGGGGTCTAATCAGAGCTGTTGCTGCTGGCCTACGCCAGAGCCACAGCAGCACCAGATCTGAGCCGCGTCTGTGACCTACACAATAGCTCACAGCAACACCAGATCCTTAACCCACTGAATGAAGCCAGGGATTGAACCTGCAACCTCATGGTTCCTAGTCGGATTCATTAACCACTGTGCCACGATGGGAACTCCACACCACATCTTCTTAAACTAGTTCCTGTTGATGGGCATTTAGGTTGCTTCCATTTCTTGGCTATTGTACATCATGCTGCTGTGAACACTGGGGTACATGCATCTTTCAAATTAGAATTTTCATCTTTTCTGGGTATATATCCAGAAGTGGGATTGCTGGATTATATGGCAGCTCTATTTTTAGTTTTTCAAGGAACCTCCATACTGAGTGGCGGTGCCAATTTAGATTCCCACCAGCTGTGTAGGAGGGTTTTCCCTTTCTCCACACTTTCTTCAGCATTTATTGTTCGTAGACTTTTTGATGATGACCATTCTGACAAACTTGGGATGATAACTTCATTGTGGTTTTGATCTGCATCTTTTCATGTACTTGTTGGCCATCTGTGTGTCTTCTTTGGGAAATGTCTTTTTAGATCTTCTGCGTATTTTTTGATTGGGTTTTCTTCTTTTTTATATTGAGTTCTATGATCTATTTTTGTATATTATGGATATTAACCCCTTGTTGGTCACATTGTTTGCAGATATTTTCTCTCATCTGTGGGTTGTCTTTTGTTTTGCTTATGGTTTCCTTTGTTGCACGAAAGCTTTAAGCTTTAAATCCCATTTGTCTTTTTTTTTTTTTTGCTTTTATTTTATTTGCCTTGAGAGACTGAGCTAAAAATGTACTGCTACAATTTATGTCAGTGTTCTACCTGTGTTAGCTTCTAGGAGTTTTATGGTGTCATGTCTTAATTTAGTTAGGTCTTTAAACTATTTTGAGTTTATTTTTGTATATGTTATGAAGGAGTGTTCTAATGTCATAGATTATATGTAGCTGTCCAGCTTTCCCAGAACCACTTGCTGAATCCCTATGTCTGTTTTTGGTGCCAAAACCATGCTGTTTTGATTATTATAGCTTCGTAGTATTGTTTGAAGTCGGGAAGGTTTATGCCTCCAGGTTTTTTTTCTTTTTCCTCAGAATTGCTTTGGCCATTCTTTTTTTTTTTTTTTTGTAGTTCCATATAAGTTTTAGTACTATTTGTTCTAGTTCTAGTCACAAGTATTTTTCGAGGGATTACATTAAATCTGTAGATTGCTTTGGATGATGTGGCCATTTTAGCAGTATTCTTCCAATATAACAGCATGGGATATCTTTCCATTTCTTTGAATCATCTTTAATTTCCTTTATTGTTGTTTTATAATATTCAGCATATATGGCTTTTACCTCCTTGGTTAAGGTTATTCCTAGGTAATTTATTTTTTGATGCAATTTTAAATGGGATTGGTTATTTTTAAACTGCTTTTCAATTTTTTTTTCTTTTTTTTTTAGGGATGCACCCACAGCTTATCGAAGTTCCCAGGCTAGGGGTCGAATTGGAGCTGTAGCTGTTGGCCTATGCCACAGCCACAGCCACAGCCATGTGGGATCCAAGCCACATCTGCGGTCTATACCACAGCTCACGGCAATGCCGGATCTTTAACCGAGTGTGGTCAGGGATTGAACCTGCATCCTCATGATTACTAGTTGGGTTCATTAACTGCTAAGCCATGACAGGAACTCCTGCTTTTCAGTTTTTAATTTAAATATATTTATGGCAAAGGCTTGAATTTTCCTGCCTCCTTACCTTCCCCTCTCTCTCCTTACCTTTCTTCCCCTCTCCCTTCTAGTATGTCTTTAGAGTCAAAATTTTATTTTCCGAGGTTAGAATAAGTATAAGCTTCATAGTTTTCTTAAAAAGACCGAACTATTATTTCCTCATCAGATTTCCTTGTTGTGAATTGAAAGTTCAGTTAATCCAGATGGTAATATGACTCAATACTCTAAAAAAAGTCTGCTTTTTTTTGTCTTTTGCCTTTTTCTAGGGCCGCTTCCACGGCATATGGAGGTTCCCAGGCTAGGGGTTGAATTGGAGCTGTAGCCACCGGCCTACGCCAGAGCCACAGCAACACTGGATCCGAGCCGCGCCTGCAACCTACACCACAGCTCCGGATCATTAACCTACTGAGCAAGGGCAGAGATCAAACCTGCAACCTCATGGTTCCTAGTCGGATTTGTTAACCACTTGAGCCATGACGGGAACTCCTAAAAAAAATGTGTTTAATAGACTTTCTGGTCTAGAATTTCTTGACCTTTTAAACTTGTTGTATTAAGGAAATACTTACATGCATTAATAAGCTTGATTTTCAGTCCCAAAGTCTAATTTCATTCGTAGAACAGTAATAGCTGTGGTGTCAGAGTTCAAAATTTTAAAGTTGTTAAAGATTGTGTTAATACTTGTAGTTTTAGAAAACGAAAATCCTTTTTCTTTCAGTAAAGAATGAGAATCAATGCATACTGAATCAATGCAATAAATTATTTTGTATATTGATATTTGTAAGAATTGAAAAAACTGTCCTACAGTTGGGTGTGAGTGTGTTTTTGCTTTCAGCAGTGGATACAGTTGGTTAAAGTTCTAAAATCATTCTCCTGAAGCAAATATTTATTCATATTTTTATCGGGGTCTTAATATTGGGAGGTAGAAAAGCAAACATATTCATCAGGGCAGGGACCTGCCTCTAAAGAAACTCTTTTCCTGATAGTGAAGTTGCTGGTTACATTTTCCAATACAGCTCATCAGAGCCTGGTTTTGCAAAGGACATATTTACCTTTTTTGATTCTAGTTTCTTACTTCAAAATAAGTAATTTGGATAATTTATCAGAGTCTCTTTCAGTTTCTGTAGAACGTACATGACCATGACTTTTGTGGAAAGGACAATCTGTAAGTAGTGAGGGGCTTTTTATCCTCCCCTCCCTATTTTAAACTAATAATATAATATTAATCCTAGAGTTGAGTGAGCATGGGGAAATGAGAAAGTTTGGGTGGGCTTTGGAACCAAAACATGTTTGTTAAAATTTTACCTCATCTGTTAGATATGTCTTTGGGCGCAGCATGTTTAAAGGTTTGTTTTTGTGACAGATGAGATGATATAAAGGTCCCTACATAGTCCTTGCTCGCTTGGTACTTAGACTTGCTTCCTGTTTATTGCATGCTTGGTGAAAAGTTCTAGTTACATTTCATGCTGCAAATACAGATCCATTGCTGTGCAGTCCACTTATTTACTCCTTATTAGAGACAAAATATTGAGTGTATTTTTTGTTTCCAGGTATGGATAGTTATATAGTATTGATGCACGTTTGGGTGTTGGAGGCTGCAAGGAAAACAGAGGAGAAGATAGGATTGGGTCGTGGGCAAGATTAACCGAGAAATAAATTGTCTGTGGCATGTCAGCATACCCCCTCTGGAGCATTTTCTTCTCACCTCCTCTTTCTCTGCCTCCAGTGAATCTGTTGGAGAATTTCTAAGTGTAGGGGTTCCTTCTCTGCTCTGAAAGTTGAACTTTCAGGTGCCTCTTTTTGGTGGGGCTGAGTGTGGGAGTGTAGAAGCCCTGCTCAATTGGCAAAGTGAGTTTAATGGCGTTATTGACCTCTTCCCTCCTACGGATATTACAAAGGTCTTAGATTCAGAGTGTCTCCCATTTCCAGTGTTGAGCCCTCCAATTTGTGGAGGTTGATGGATTGAGGTACTGCTGTGCTGCGTCTCTCCTGAGCCTACATGGTGTTCATCATTGTAGACAGCTGTAGCCAGATCTAAGCAGGTTGAACCATGTAATATGTTAGTATGGATTTGATTCCCGAGGGAGCTTACTATCTCCCTGCTCCCTGCAATAAATTCAGGCATTTACATTTTTTTCCTGTTACTGTAAAACACATTGTCTCTGGAAACTTTTCACATGAGGATTTGTAGTCTTTTTTTTTTTTTTTTTGGCATTAAAATGGGAAGTTAAAAGAGATTGTATGACTATGATATTCCTAATACTCCTTGGTAACAATTTAAAACATAAAAATTTAACATCAGAATTTCATATACCTCTGAAGCATGTTATTTGAGGGTGATTTTGTAGGTGGGCATTGATCTTCATTACTTTATGCAGTTATTTTCATAACCCCAACCTCTGTCTTCAGTTTTTTGACAGTTACACACAATCCTGTCTACCCTCCTTTCTTCTCCTCAGTCTCTCCAAGTCTCCTGTGTTCTTCTCAAGTAATGTAGGCCACACAAGGAGAGATTTTCCTTAAACTTTATCATTATGATTTAACAAAAACTAAGTAAAATTATATAACATGTGAATAACTTATTTTGACATAATACAATTGATTATTTACATAAAATGTTTTAAAAACATATTTCAGGTGTTTGAACCTAGCTAGTTGTAATCACACAATTTCACCTTTAAAGATTTAGTATTGGCTAATTTATCATTGTGTAAATAATGATGGGTCATTTTCTTTTTCTTTTTTTTGTCTTTTTGCCTTTTCTAGGGCCGCTCCTTATAGCTACAATTAAATTTTTTAAGAATTAATAATATCTGTGGAAGTCCTTCCAGGTTAATTGTATGTACATAAAGCTTTTTTTTTTTTTTTTAAGGGCCACACCTGCGGCATATGGAAGTTCTCAGGCTAGGGGTCAAATCGGTGCTGTAGCTGCTGGTCTACATACGCCACAGCCATGCTAGATCTGAGCTGCATCTGTGACCTACACCACAGCTTACAGCAATGCTGGATCCTTAACCCACTGAGCAAGGCCAAGGATCGAACCTGTGTCCTCATGGATACTAGTCAGATTCAATTCCCCTGAGCCATGACTGGAACTTCCACGTATAACTTGTTTTTAATGGTTGCATAAACATGCACATTGTGGGATGTTTAAATTCTTTAGTCATTCTTTGATTTTAGATTGTTTTCTGTTTTTAGTTGTTAAAAGAAGAATGTCCACAATTTACTAATCGGGTAGTGATCAGCATCCAATGTAGCAGGTAGAAAGGAGCTCCAAAGGGCTATAGGAAGCAAGAGATTTGGATAGATCCCAGTGAGCAGGATCAAGGAAGTTCTACCAGGCATTTGCTGATTGGTTAGAGCAGAGTGACTTTCCTTATATGGAGCAAAAGGTGGTGTTGGATCCCACTCAGGTAACTTGTGTTGAGTAGGCAAGGCTGATTGATTCGCTTAAATCTGCGTTTTTGTGGAGAGCTGAGCATAGAAACATAGCTAAGTTTTGCTTTGCTTACTGGTGCTTAGCGTGAGCAACTCTGTCTTGGGCCTAATCTAGTTATTTTAACACGTATTTTTGCCTTTGAAATAATACTACCACACCTTGCAGGCTTTGCCTTCAGACTGTTCTACTTACTGTAATTCTTTTTCGTTGTAGTCATCTGTCCCCTTATTCCTTACATAGTGGAGTATCAGGTCTACTAATAACCTATCATTATTCTTTTAGTCTTTTGAACACCACAGCCTTTCAGTTTCTTGACCTCCTGTCCTTAAATGATCTCATAGTCCAGTCTGCCTCTGCTACCTTTCCCCTTCCCCCATTATTGCAATCTAGGCATCCCCATGATCAATAACTACATGCCCTCAACAACCTCCATTTCAGACATTCTACTCAGATCATTCATTACCTCCTATGGTTCTAAGACTCCCTTTAGTGCCTTAACTCCAGCAGTTCTATAACCCGAGCTAGGATCTAATTCCTTTGATATGATCTCCTTTCCACAAACGCTTTCCCTTCTCCTGGCCTTCCTTTCTCAACTTAAAATTCCCTGATCAGTCGTTATACTCACTCCCTTGCAAATAGTCTTTCCTCCCTCTCCCCGGTTTTGTTCTGATGCTAGCCTGATAAAATCCCATCCTTGGTTAATTCAGCGCTCTGCCTGATCAATGTTGTGTTCTGTCAGCTGACCTTGGCTGAGAAGCACACAACTGACTTGATTAGTCTCACTTCATATCCACGACTACTACCCTTTTGAGCTACTAGGTGATCCTGCTCTGACGCCTATTCCATTCATTCTCCTGTTGTCCTAAATGACTATGTCATACTTTCTCCTTAATTTTTTAAAATATTTTTCTCCCTCTCAGTGATTTTTTGCTTTCTGTTACTCTGATAGAGAAGCACCACAAGAGGCTCTTCCACCAGCTCCCGTTACCACTTCTACCCACCCACATGCATTTGCATCCCTGTTGCTGTAAGACCAACTTTTCCATTTTGGTACCAACATCTCAGCCACTCTCCTTCCTACCCAAAGATGTGACTCCTCTGCACACAGGCCTTTGATATCTACAGTACAGGTTTTGCATCCACGGAAATGGAGAGTTGACAGTACTGCATTGTTATATGTAGAGGATTGGAGCATCTGAGTGGGGTCCTAGAACCTGTCCCCAAGGATTCTGAGAAATGACTGTAATTCTTTCCTTTCCTCTTTTGGGTCATAGCCATAAGGATGCAGAGAAGCTGCGTTGTCTCATTTTTTATTTTGTATCTATTTATTTATTTTTTTTGTCTTTTTTTTTTTTTTTTTTTTACTATTTCTTGGGCCACTTCCGCGGCATATGGAGATTCCCAGGCTAGGGGTCGAATCAGAGCCGTAGCCACCAGCCTACGCCAGAGCCACAGCAACGTGGGATTCGAGCCGCGTCTGCAACCTACACCACAGCTCACGGCAACGCCAGATCGTTAACCCACTGAGCAAGGGCAGGGACCGAACGCGCAACCTCATGGTTCCTCGTCGGATTCTTTAACCACTGCGCCACATCGGGAACTCCATGTCTCATTTTTTAAAACAAAAGGATTTGCTTTGACCTGTCCTATTAATTCATTTCCCCATTCCTCTTTAGAGCTCTCTTCCTATTCTTTTATTTTATTTTATTTTATTTTAAGGGCTGCACTCATGGCAATATGGATGTTCCCAGACTAAGGGTCCAATTGGAGCTACAGCTGCTGGCCTTCGCCACAGCTACAGCCACAGCCACACAGGATCCGAGCTGCCTCTGCGGGCTACACCACAGCTTATGGCTATGCTGGTTCCTTAACCCACTGAGTGAGGCCAGGGATCACACCTGCATCCTCATGGATCCTAGTTGGGTTTGTTACTGCTGAGCCATGACAAGAAACTTCTCTCTTCCTATTCTTGAACTCTCTCCATTTGGGCTTTGATCTTTAACCACAGTTTTTTTCAAGGTTAACAGTGACCTTCACATCCTCAAATCCAATATCTAAGTCTCAGTACTCACTTTTTTTTATTTTTAAAAATTGTAGTAAAATATACATAATAAAATTTACTGTTGTAATCTTTTTTTTTTTTTTTGCTTTTCCAACTTTATTTAGAAAAACAAATCCAGGTCCCAGTGACCCCACGCCCTCCCCCACCCTGTAATCATCTTTAAATGTATAGTTTATTGGCAGTAAGTATGTTCATATTGTTATGCAACCATCACGATCGGCCATCTCCAGAATTTTTGCATCTTTCCCAACTCTGTACCCATTAAACAAACACAGAAGCGTTCTCACAGTGGTGGTGGTCTGCCAGGCCCTTCAAGATCTGGCCACATTCTCACTGTATCCTCTTCAATCTCATCCTTCCACTGTCCCTCTTCCTCCATTGGCTCAGCTGGTGTGCTCTTCTCCCAGGTATCCAGGTGACTGTCTACTCATAACATCTGAGATGCCTTGTCTTACTACTTTATGAAGCAGCAACCTTTTCTCCCCCAGTTTCATCTCCTTTAACCTGCTTTGTCTCGATAGCTCCTGTTACTTCTTTTTCTTTGAATTAAAATTTTTTCTTAATTTAAATATTATTCATTTATAATGTTAGTTTCAGGTGTACAGTAAAGCAGTTCGGTTTTACACACGCACACACACGTACACACACACATTTTAGGTTCTTTTCCCTTATAGGTTATCACAAAATATTGACTAGTTCCCTCTGCTATACAGTAGGTCCTTATTGGTGTGCCTGTTACCTCTTCATTTAGTTATTTATTATGTATTTAGTTATATTTTGTTAATGACTATGACTGCATCCTCTGGAACAGTTCTGGGTATGAAGTCTATTCAGTATATGTTTGGCAAATAAATGAGTGATTGAATCCTTGTTCATATATGCTTAAGAAGCACTTGTTTTTCTGTAGACTAGAGTTCTGAGTGTGAGATTGCAAAAGGTGTGTATGTGTTAAATATTGCTGGCTTCAGTATACTCTGGATATTGTAGTATTTTATGCATTTATGAAACTATTGGATGAAAATTAGCATGGCTTCATTCTAGCCTTGATTACAAGTTAAATAGAACATATTGTCTGTATGTATTATCCTGCATTTCCTCTTTTTTGGCTTCTCTGTACATATTTGCTCCGTTTTCCATTGTTTGATATATTTTTTTTAATTTATGGGAGTTCTTTGTACATTTTGTGGTATTTTTCTAAATCTTATTTTTCTTTTGATTTTTTTAAACAATTGTGTCTCATCATACAGAAATGCTAAATCTTTAAAATTTATATGGAAATAATCTGTAAGAATTGTTAAGAAAATTTTGAAAAATATGGCTGATAAGGGTCTTACCTGATATTTAAAGCAGTAGTTCTCAAACATTAGTGTATATTAAAATCACATGGTTGCTGTTTAAAACTGAGTCTGCCAGTAGTTTTCAGTTTGTAGGTGCTGAGAAGATAAGGGGTAGGGGGAAGAGACATGTCTGAGGAATCTTCTTTTTAAATATTTCCTAAAGTAATTATGATTGGTCCATGGATCACAGTTGAAGAAACATTGCTGTAAATCTACTATCTTCGGTAGAGGATGGTATTAGCAAACCAGTAGACAGATGGATCCAAGAAATGGAACAGTGTCCAGAAATGGATCCAAGTGTGAATGAGAACTTACTATTGATGATGACATTTTGGTTAATTGATAGAAGGATAGTTTATTTAATAAATAGTTCAGACAGTTCATCTAGAAAGAAGACGTTAGTTTTCTCCCTTACACAGTGAAGAAAATAAACTTCATGTTGATTAAAGATCTAAATATAAAGATTATGCAGATAATAGAAAAAATGTAAGGTACTGGATGAGGCCTTTTTAAACTAGATTGGAAACCTAGAAGATGTGAAGGAAAAGATTAACAGATTTAATGGTTCAAGTTTACTTTCTGAAAGGTGATACTCATATTCCCAAAAGTGGCAACTGGTACCTATGACTAATTACCTAGTGTAGACAAAGTCACCTGCTGTATTGGTAAATAAGCCATCAGCCACTGTAGCTGCCTCGACTGTGCACCCTGAAGGGGATTCAGGATAGAAGGAAAATGAAATTCTGGCCATGGATGGGTAAGGTGCATATCAAAGGAATGATTTCAGTGGGCCCAGACACTTGCATCTTCCCATATATAGAAAAGTGCTAATAAACTCATTAACTCGAGCTATTTGTTTTTTCTTTAATAAGCAGAAATCTTTTGATGTTCAACTACCTTCCCCCACCCTCCTTCAAAACCCCTATATATCCTGGCTCCTCACATACCTCTTTGGAACAGACCTTCAGAGCTATCTGAGAGTCTGTCCTCTGGGCTTAAGTCCTCAGTATGTCCACTGAGTAAAACATAATTCTAAACTTTTCAGCTGTGCAACTTTTCCATTGACACTAGTCTGCGTTTGCGATAGCAGTTGGCTAGTTTTGTTACTTTACCTAGTTTATCTGAAACACTTTGGAAAAATTAAATGTCTTAATTGCATGTGGCTAATACATCTAGGCTGTGTTTGACATTGCTTGGCTCTGACCTGCTTTTGCTTTCACGACACTGCCCTCCCAGTTCTCCTCCTTTATTGGTCTTTTCCAGTGGGATTTTCCTTCTCTCAGTCTTGGCATTGGTTTGCTTCCAAAAGTTTTCTGTCCTTGAACTTGATCTTGGAGATTTCCTTTGTGGCCTCTTTGGGCAGCTCTGACCCCTCTTAACTTTGACAGTGTATTTGGATGACTCACAGACATCTTAAACCCATGCTTTTCAAGACTTGTATTCATCTCCTTTCCACCAATCATCCAACCGCTGACTGACCTTTTCGTTGTTTATGTTTCTGTCTTTGGTCTCCCAGTTGAAGGCACCAAAACTATTTTCCCTCCTTTCACTGCCTCTACTCTTAATTTGCAACTCTATTCTGATTAGGATTCAGATATAGTACCACTTGCACTATATTAAGCAGAAACGATTTCAGTGGTTGGGAAGGCTGGAGGAATAGCTGCTACCCCTTGCCACCCTCTGGGCAGTCAGGAGCCAGGAATCCCAACTGTTGGCTTCATGCCATACCCACCATAGCCTCCTGATGTGGGGGTAAAGGATCATTTATTTTTTTTGTCTTTTTGTCATTTCTTGGGCCGCTCCCCCGCGGCATGTGGAGGTTCCCAGGCTAGGGGTTGAATTGCAGCTGTAGCCACCAGCCTATGCCAGAGCCACAGCAACGCTGGATCCAAGCCGCGTCTGGGACCTACACCACAGCTCACGGCAACTAACCCACTGAGCAAGGGCGGGGATCGAACCTGTAACCTCATGGTTCCCAGTCGGATTCGTTAACCACTGCACCATGATGGGAACTCCTGGTAAAGGATTACTTATCTTTTATGTAATTTCCTTCCCTCCAATTTCTGCTGCCTTCAGGTATCCTCTACATATAGTTATTGTCTAAAACTGTGTGTTTGCATACATTGGAATGCAAACCCAAGTTCCCTCCTCAGCACCAAAGGCTACAACAATTTGATCTTTAAAATTTGGGACCTTTAATACCCTGCCCTCATCTCATCCCTATGCTGCTCTACTGGGTAGCTGGTGATTTCCTGAACACCTGTTGCTTTTGGTGCTAGTTCAAGTGCTATGGTATCATCTATTCAAAGTCTCCATTCCTCTGCCCTGCCTACCTCCAGACTTTTAAAAGCATAATAAATTGCTGTTTGGTCCAAGAGAACTTCTCAGAAAAGCAGAACTAGCCTCTACCATTTACTCTTCTCTTCCTGAAACACTGTGTATACTCAGTGATTAGTACTTACTAAGTTTTATAGTTTTGGCTCTTATATTTAGGCCTGTGACCCATTTTAAGTTAATTTTTTTCTGTATGGTGAAAGGGGTGCATTTTCATTGTTTTATGTGTAGATATCCAGTTGTTCCAGCATCATTTTTGAGTGTGTGTGTGTTTTTTTTTTTTTTTTTCCATAGGGCCGCTTCCTGCAGCATATGGAGGTTCCCAGGCTAGGGGTCTTATCGGAGCTGTAGCTGCCGGCCTACACCAGAGCCACAGCAACACCAGATCTGAGCCGCATCTGTGACCTACACCACAGCTCACGGCAATGCCGGATCCTTAACCCACTGAGCAAGGCCAGGGACCGAACCCGCAACCTCATGGTTCCTAGTCGGATTTGTTAACCGCTGTGCCATGACAGGAACTCCATCATTTGTTGAAAAGACTATTTTTTTCCCTATTTAATTTTTTGGCCATTTTGTTAAAAGTTGGTTGTCCATACAGGAAGGTGTATTTCTGGACTCTCAATTTTATTCCATTGATCTATATGTCCTTTTGCTAGTTAACACACTATCTTGATTACTACTGCTTTCTAATAAGTTTTGAAATTGAGATGTATTAGCCTTTCAACTTTGTTCTTTTTTGAGATTTTTGTTCTTTTTAAAAAGTTTTGGCTGTTCTAGCTACCTTGAATGTCCCTGTGAATTTTAGGATCAGCTTACAAAATTCCACATAAAAGTCAGCAGAGACTTTGATATTGATTGTGTCGAATCTATACATCAGTTTGAGGAATGTTGCCATTTTAACAATATTAAGCCTTAGAATCCATAAATTGATGTTTTCTATTTACTTAGGTCTTAAATATCTTTAAACAATATTTTATGGTTTTCATATTACACATTTTTCACTTCCTGTTATTATCTAACCTAAATATTTTTGAAAGTGTGGTAAATACAATTCTTACCTTCATTTTCTGATTATCCATGGCTAGTGTGTGGGAATACAATTGATTTTTGTATATTCATATTCTATTTGGCAACCTTTGCCGAACTCTTTGTTCTGTTAGTCTTTCAGTGGATGGTTTCTTTAGGAGTGTCTGTATTAGTCAAGTCTGTGGGTAAAGGTATTTTTTAAAATCATGATTTTTTTAGTTCAAAATACAAATATGCAGAATTAAATTTCGGAGTACTTGGTGAGTTAACATCATTCTCCTGGGCTATTAAGGGTCATCTCTTCTTTAAGCTCTGATGTCCTGGAAGTAGCAGGACCATTGTTTTTTTTTTTTTTGTGCTGTCTTTCTGTACAGAAACCTCCAGCCTTTTCTGGCTGAAATCTAGATTCTCTGGGCTCATCCTCCAGGGTACCACACAGTACATTGTCTAGAGAAGAGCTTGGAGTGGTGGACAGAGCCCAGAGACCAGTTGGGTATCTTGGCTTCTCACCAGCCCTGTGTAGGCAAATTTGGAGGTGTTTCTTATCGTGTGAAGTTTCAGAGTTTGTGTTTGTGTAAACTGGGCATTTTATATATTTAGATATTTAGCAGCTCTGAATATTAATTACTCCCCCCACACACACCTTCTTGTATTGTTTTCTTGTTTGTTTTAGTGACTTAGCTGGCCTGTTTTGGAGTTTACTTTTTCTGCAGTGTGTATCCTCTGATGGTAGTCCTTTGAGGGAACAGCCTTGGGACCCACACAGTTACTTCGAAGTGCCCTCTTCAGCGGATGACAGCTTGACGTTAGTAGAGCTCTTGAACGGTCTCCCTGATCTGCCTCTGTTGGCACCACATCCCGCAAGCACTCTCCGCTGATAGCTAGCCAATTGTTTTATTGTTTTGAACAAAGCCCTGGGGCATAAATTGCCGGACAGTGTGATCCAGTTAAATTAGATGTGGCCTACATGGGGATTGTATTTGAGGCCAGTCTTTCAGCTGCCCTGGCTCTAGGAGGTTTCTTCCTAGTGTCTCTTTCCCCGACTCCACTGAACTTCTCTTGATATGTTCTTTTGTTTGTTTCTCTCCTGGAACTGCCAGCCTCATCTTAGTCACCAGAAGTCTCCATTGTTTCCCAAAGTGCCATTAGGCTTGAATTTCTCCATTCTCAGTTCCAACTAAGGTTAGACCTCTTAGGGGTTGCTTAGGGGTTCTCTGTTCTTACAGCCTCCTTCTCTGGCCTGTGGAGAACATCTGAGTTGGGTCCTGGGTTGTGGATGTAGCCACAGGTCTCGGGAGCACCTCTCCCTGAATCTACCTTAGGAACTAAGGTGCCTAGTTTCTTGGCCTGCTGCATTTGTGATAGAGCTTCTGCCTGTGAGTGGGGACTGGCGGAAAGAAGGGATTCCTCAGGTATCTTGGCTATACTTTCCTGGCATAGAATTTCTATAGCATGGAGATGATAAATGCTAGAAGTCATAGTCCTTCTATGGATTTGGAGCTGGGTGCAGTAATCAGTAGTTTGCTTCTGTCTTGTTTCTTCAAAAATGCTGTTATTCCTTACCTACCGTACAAAGGCTGTTTCCTCTGCCTAGTGCTCTTCTCCTGCACTCTCCCTCTTCCTCTAGGTCTCAGCTCATATCTCACTGGCCAGAGTGTCTCTCCAGCCCTGCCCAGTCACTTAGCATTTCCCTATGGTGTTTGTTTTCCCTGTAGAGTTTATCACTGTGACATGCATACATGGATGGATTTGTCTGCCTCTCCCAAGGAAGGTATAGTTTGCGAGAGAGAAGAGACTGTTATAGTCCCTGTACTTAGAGTACTGTCTTAACGCATAGTAGATTCTCAGTACATCTGACAAATGCATCGTGTAAAATGACCAAAGGTTACTACCGTCTTGCTTCAAAATTTAACCTGCCTAAATTGAAAAATATCTAGAATTACAATGGAAAGAGAATTTGTCTTGTTTGCCAACTCTAATTGCTCACCACTTGAAGTAAAGAATGGGTTTTCCTGGAAAAGAAAGCGGTGCTGATTTAGCAGTGGCTGTGAGAGCCATGAGGGAGGAGAACGTGGCCTGTGTGCAAAGTGTTTGCCGTCCCCAATGGAATGGGACCCTGAAGGACAGGAAATGGGTGCGCGGTTGGTCTCCATCTGATGTAGGTCTTCTAGCTGCTTCCTCCTCACCGCTGGGAAGTATTTTTTGATACTGGGTGTTAGATTGGAAAAGCCACCTGTTTTCAGAATGATGTGGAAACTTTTCTGTGGAAATCCCATTGTTAATCAGTAGGGCACAAATGAGTGTCCTACAAATACAGGAGTGGCCAGGACATTGCTGGCGGCCAGTATACTAGCTGCTGCTTATTGGGAAAAAATTGTCTGCCTATCTAATATAAAGACCTTTTCTTTTAAAGTTATTTAAGAATGGTTTTTGACTAATAAACTTTCTTTCTCTTCCTTCTAGATTCTTACAGAAATCTGTTAATTCTACTTTTTGAGCACTATGAATAACCACGTATCTTCAAAACCATCTACAATGAAGCTAAAACACACCATCAATCCCATTCTTTTGTATTTCATACATTTTATAATATCACTTTATACTATTTTAACATACATTCCATATTATTTTTTATCTGAGTCAAGGCAAGAAAAATCAAACCGAATTAAAGCAAAGCCTGTAAATTCAAAACCTGAGTCTGCATACAGATCTGTTAACAGCTTGGATGGTTTGGCTTCAGTATTATACCCTGGATGTGATACGCTAGATAAAGTTTTTATGCATGCAAAAAACAAATTCAAGGACAAGAGTCTTTTGGGAACACGTGAAGTTTTAAATGAGGAAGATGAAGTGCAGCCAAATGGAAAAATTTTTAAAAAGGTAACGTGATCTTTCATTGCCTTTGAGTTCCCTCTGAATAAAATGTATGCTTAGAAATGGTGGCAGAGGGCAAGCATGACCTGCTTCTGCTGGAATTTGCTGATGTAGGAGGAGAAACCGTAGAAGGAGACTAGGCTCTGCACTAACCTCTTTCTGTGACTCCAGCATGGATTTGTTCCAGATTTTACAGAGATACTGAGATCACCCTCTAGTGTGGGCTACTTCTGTACCTGACTGTCTTCCAGGACTTGGAATAGAATGTTTGGGCACTTTGGCATTTGCAGCTATATTCCCTGGTAGATCTAGAAGCACATGTGTATGCTTGAGATTGCTGTGGGTTCTGGGGTGTGGCTTGCTTTTTCTGATTGTCATTTGGGTTCTGTTGGATGCTTACTATCTTGGTACTTTGGTTATGGCATATGCATGGTTTTTAAAGAACTTGTAAAAATAAATCTATAAAAACTTGCCATTGTTGGTTTGAAACAGAGGATAAGACATCCTTAGAGGAGGGGTAGCATAGTGGTTAAGAGCCTGGACTCTAGAAGCAGGCTATGGGTTTGAATCTTCGCTTTGCCACTTCCTAGCTGTGTGACTTTGGAAAAGCTGCTTAACAATTTTGCCTCAGTTTCTTTATCTGTAACATGGAGGTAATGATCATTGCTGACACTTATTAGCATTCCTTATGAACCAGGCTGTTTTAAGAGCTTTACCTCTATCACCTTGTTTAAGATTTACAGTAGACCAGCCGGTTAGTGTTATTAGGACCACCCCCCCCCCCACCAAGACAGTAACACGAGTGAGGCGCAGATAGAACATCTGACATGCCCAAGGGCATTATAGCTGGCAGGTAGTGAAGCTGGGACTAGAACTCAGGGTTAAACTAATCCCAACTTGGAGTTGTTGAGAGGATTAATAGTGAGAGAGTATGTATGTGTATGTTCTACACAAGTGTGTGTAGAATAATTTGTGGCATCTAGTCTAGACGCTTTAGCTTTTATTATCTTGGGCGTTTAGTGGGCAGAGTCATATGAGTGAATATAAAGAGTTACATCATGGAGTCGCGTAGCACTGTGAAGGATAAGTATAGAAATGGCATGAAAATGCTGTTCATGAACTTGGGTACATCCCTTTCTTATAAACTGTTCTTGAAGCTCTGCTTGGTGAAAATTGAAGATAAAGATTTTTTTAGAGGTAGGTAGATCATCTGTGGTTAATTGATAATTTGGTTAGGTTTTAGGTTTAAACGTGTTTAGGCAAAGTTGTTTTTTCCTATCCTTTTTTTTCCCTGACTACATCCTGACCCCAGTTGCCTTTTTCCTGTCAGTCATGAGGGAACTCTCACATCTTGGAGGAGAGTCCGGATAATTACAGCTATGGAGTGAAATGCTCAGATTCCTTTCTGTTACTGCAGGGCGAATGTGTGCGTGTGTGGTGGGGCGGTGAGTGTGAGGTTGTTTAACTTCATGGTCTATTAATTTAGCCACTTGCCGTACAAATTCCAGTCACCATCTTCTAAACATAAAGCATATGGCAAGCAAGTTAATGTCAGTAACTCAGAAATTAAAAACATTATTTTAACTCTTGACAACAGAATCTGTATGTGTTCCTGACCTTCAACTAGAAGGATGCTTTAATCTTGTTTTACCGGTTCAGACATGAATAGTGTCCCCTTACATTACAGTCTGAAGATGATTTGAGTAAATTTTGTGGTCACTCTACTTGTAAGACGTGTTTCCTCTTTCTTTTGCTGACTTAGTTTTGCCTCACTTACGTGATTTTTTTTTTTTTTTTGTCTTTTGCCCTTTCTAGGGCTGCTTCCCGTGGCATATGGAGGTTCCCAGGCTAGGGGTGGAATCGGAGCTGTAGACAGGTCTACACCAGAGCCACAGCAACGCGGGATCTGAGCCACATCTGCGACCGCTACACCACAGCTCACCGCAACGCCGGATCTTTAACCCACTGAGCAAGGTCAGGGATTGAACCTGCAACCTCATGGTTCCTAGTTGGATTCGTTAACTACTGCACCATGACAGGAATGCCAAATGATTTTTTTTTTTTTTTCCTATATTAACTTAAGATCTAGCTGGGGTTAGTTAATAGTACATCCCGAGAAATGGAAGTCATGTAGTTAAGCATGTTTTTACTGTTCTTTAGCCTATAGGTGATAATTTGAAAAATGCTGTCATAATGCTGTCTGATTTTTGTCACATTTAGTTGCTACTTTTTATGGTAGCACCCTTGATTCTGTCTTTGAGAGATTGGGTAGTTAATAAAAGGTGCTGAAAACACTACATTTTTTGGTGCTAAAGTTTTCCACTGCTCTACCTTTTTTTCTATGCTCCTCATATCTAAAGTACATATTCATTTTTGTCTTTTGACAATCCCTACTGCTATTTGAATTCAAAGATTGGGTTCTCTTACTATTAATGAAAGCATATGTAGCAGAAATCCTATTTTAGCAGGAAGCTTAATTTTTCCCACATGTATTACATGCATTTTATGGAGCTAGCTGTCTTTCAGTCATTGAGTACTCATAGCAACAGTCTAGTTCCCAAGTATCTAAAAAGGAGGAAATTAGGGTGAATATGCAGTTTCTTCTTAATTCAGGTATCGGTATAATTAGGACAACATAAAATCCTATAGCTAACATAATTGTTCTTTAAATGTGACCTGATAACACAGTGGACAAATGGAAAGTCTGTTGTGTGTCCATGTTGTGTGTGTGTGTGTGTGTGTGTGTAAGTGTATGTGGCTCTTTCCTCCCTGTCCTGACCATGGTGCCCTTTTATTCAGTATTTATTCAATAGAAAAGTATTTGAGCACCAATGGAAAAGTTAGAAGCTGAGAAAAAGTTCAGTTACAGTCTTTTCTGTCTGTGCTACATCACCCCAGATACCATTGACATTTGCCATCAAATTCGCATTTGTGATTCATTGAACTTTTTTCAGAAGTCTGTATTAACTCTGGTCTAGAAAACACATTATATTTTTCTTGTTTGAAATTAGATTCATTGGGAAAGTAAAACTTTTAGGTTTTGTGTATCATAAATGAAGCACATATTTCCTGTTAGCCTTACTTAAGAAGAAAGGGTACCATACCACTGGTTACCTAAGACTTCGGTTTCACTTGGCCTCCACTGCAACTGTACAGCGCTCTGCAGACTCGGGGGTGGAGGGGTCAGGGGGCACCTCCACTGCGTGTCAAAACAAGCTAGGCTTCCCCCCTCCTCTTGGTTTCTTACTTACATGCATTGTTACTGCAGCAGTAGCAGCACCTGCTATGGAAAATAGTGTTAAGGGGACCTTTTATGACCTGCACTTGGTTGTCAGAGGGGAGTTGCTTAGGCGGTGTGGCCTTAGCCCAGAGTACTGTCTGAGAGTGGGACACAGACATATTTTTGATGGAGTGTATCTTCTTGTAATAGTTTCCATATTTGAAGATAATCTTATATTGGAAAAGAAAACTAATGATTAGGAACATCTAAAAGTTTTCTCTCTGTTTTGGGGGACTGAGCTTTGGAGATTAACCCTGGAATGTGTCTGGTATGGTTCAAACAAAGATACTCAGATCTTTTTTTCAAATCAGTGGACTCTGAAGCTTTGTTTCCATATTATCCTAAGAGTCTTGTTTTATGCGCCCAAGGGAAGATAAGTGGCAGAAAAGAGAGTAATGATGATTCTGCTGTAATTTTATGTCCACAATAGCATGACCATCGGCTTCACCAAGATGGGTCCCTCTAGGGGCACAAGTAGAAAAACAGATGGCAAAGAAGCAGAGGCTGCTCTGTTCTTGAGGCTTGACAAGCTTTTCCAAGACTATTGTGCCATCATTTTAAGTTTCATATGGTTTATAAAACTAAGAAGCATATAGGACATATGTCAGTAGCTCCTGAATCCAGCCTTCTCAGTAGCAAATGCTTGTACTGTCTTTTGAAATGAAGAACAATGAAATGATTGGTTTCTAGAACATCTTTAGAATAAATGTACCTGAAATAGAATAAAGTTGCAAATAATAAAAGTAATTTTGTGAAACAGAAAACATAGACCAGCTCAAAGATTTAGTGATGTAATTACCAGAGATAGCTTATGTTTTTTTCTTAGGTATTTTACACACATTAGCGAGAAGAAAATAGAAGAAATTATGCAATCGTAGTGCTTAAAGATTTCACTATGACATTCTCTCTAAATTGATTGAGAGTAGAAATACTTATTTCTCTCCTCAGAAGTTGACTTAACTTCTTTTTCCTCTTACTTATTACCCACTTTTGTGGTGTTTCTTTCTAGATTTATGTTTTTATCCTATCTGCATGTGTGATGACATTCATTTTTTGGCACATTAGGACATTTACAAGATTAATTGGCCAATCTTTTTGGCCAGAATTTGTGGTGTGGTTATTATATTAATGCTCTCCCCAGCCAGAACTCTTGGTTTTTCTTTCCACACTTCTTCCTCTCCCTGCCATTCCCCTGTTAGTTAAGGGCACCATTGTGTACCAGTGGCTCAAGTCAAAAAAATAAGGAGTCTGATTCCCTTTTATTTTATGGCCTTTTTTATGACCTATGCTGCAGCTGCAGCAACGCCAGATAATTTTAACCCATTGCACCAGTTTTTTTGGTTTGTTTTTTTGTTTTTAATAAACAGGCCTTCTGCTTCCACTCTTTGCCTGTACTATAATTCACTTAAACACAGCAGTTGAAAGGATCTTTTACAACTGTTAATCAGGCCACCTTACCTGCCCAGTAACAGCCTATCTTCTTTCCATAGTTGCAATTAAAACATTGTGATTTAGTACTTAGATTCTGCAAAGAGTCTACCTGGGCTCATATTCTAATCCATCACTTAATAGCTGTGGGATTTTGAGTAAGTTACACTTATTTGCACTATGCCTCGGTATTCTCATCTGTAAAATAGGGATAATAGTCACTATCAATTATCGTGAGTTACTTGCAGTGTACCTAGTACACAGTAAACAGTAGTAAATCGTCAGTGTCATTCCTTTTCCTGACTCTTCGGACAGCCGAACTTATTTATGTCTTGTGAGTCACTGGTAATATTTAAGGGGTGGTAGCAAAGGGTGTATGTGATTAAAAATGGTCTTCAGAACAAAAGAAGCCATGGGGGTTAAGTGATCAGGTGGACATGAACTTTTTTGTTGATTTTTTAGGGCTGCACCCTAGGCATATGGAAGTTCCTGAGCTTGGGGTCGAATCTGAGCTACAGCTAAGATGGGAACTGCAGATGTAGACTTTTTAAACAAAGCAGTCTTTTTAAAAATGAGGCTGCTCCGGGAGTTCCTCTCATTGCTCAGAGGAAACGAATCTGATTACCATCCATGAGGATGAAGGTTGAATCCCTGGCTTCGCTCAGTGGGTTAAGGATCTGGCATTGCTGTGAGCTGTGGTATAGGTTGCAGACACAGCTTGGATTTGGCATTGCTGTGGCTGTGGCTACAGTTCTGTTTTGACCCCTAGCCTGGGAACCTCCATAGGCCTTGGGTGTGGCCCTAAAAAGACCAAAAAAAGAGGCTGCTGGGAAGTTCTCTTGTGGTGCAGTGGGTTAAAAATTCAGGGCTACCGCTGCTGCAGCACAGGTTATAGCTGTGTCACAGGTTCAGTTCCTGGCCTGGGAACTTCTGCATGGCACAGGCCCCAAAAATGAGGCTGCTGGAGGAGGGGTTGAAAATTCCAGGCTCACAGTGAATTGAGATTGTTTTGTTAATCGGTCCATTCCACACATTTAGCAAATAATTGCTGAGTGCCTACCTCTGTGCTAGGTACTGAGCTAGGCACTAGGAGACAGTAATGAATAAAACACACAGATTAGATTACCCCTCTCTGAATCTTGTATTTGTATGGAAGGAAGAGAGACGATAAATAGTAAATTGACAGATTTAATAACCATTGTGAAGAAATAAAGCTGATTGGAGATGAGGGATAGCCACTCTGGGTAAGTGATGGCTTAAGTGCAGGCTTGAAGGACATGGAGGAGCCAGCTTCGCAAAAATTTGGTTAACAAACGCTCTCTGCAGTGGGACAGGGTTGTGCAGCGGGAGGGTGATATTTGGGTAGAGAGAAGATTTCAAATAGCCATTTCAGTGGGTGAGAACATGAATGTATATACCAGAGAAGCTTAGTAGGATTGCTGGCTGGTGAGATCTGTGGTCCTGGATTTAATAAGGTCGGTGTTCTTCAGCAGCGTTCAACAGTATAGGCAGAGAATAAATGCATGTGTTAAATCTGAGAGTGGGCTGACCATAGGGACAAAGTTAGGATTAGAAACCTTTTCTCGCACAAACCATATATAATTGTGCGGTAGATAGGGGTCCCTTAAATGTAATCTTTATGGGAAAGATCACTGCTAGAAAGTCCAGTGTTTTTTAAAGAAGTAACTGAGATTCAGATTTTGATAACTCTTGAATTAAGCTCATGGCCTGAGTTCTGTGCCATATGGTGGCACCATCATATGGTTTGGCATATTTGGATTACATATCTATAGCTTTTTCAGAACTCTGAAAGTTATAAAACCTATTATTTAGATTCTAGAATCTAGGAGGTAGCTCATGCTTATCTTTGGAGAGTAAAATTCTTAATAATTGTAATCCAGCTCCTGGCCAAATTCTCACCTGTCTTCTCACCCCCAGAGAGCTTTTGAAGTCATTGGAGCTCCCCGTGCTGAGCATTTCATGGGGGTGCAGAGCCAGGTGGGAATTTGGGATGACAGAAGTTAATTATTTTTAAATTCAGTTTGCTTTATCCATCAAAACAAGAATTTATTTCTCTGGTCCAGTTTGGAATAGGACACTAGAGGGCAGTATTTACCTGCTTTTCCATTTTTATCTCCATCCAACCTCTTGTTTCTAGAAATCACGTAAATGTTATATGCATTTTAAAAAATGAATATAGTTAGATGGTTTTAAGGTTTGTGAGGCATGTGTTAATGATGCAGCCATGTTTGAGAACAGTGTATATATTTTTGCAGTGAGAGCAGCTTCTTATCTATATATAATTGGGGATTTGGGGTCTGATTTAAGTTGGCAAAAATTCAAAGAGGCACTTTTGGTAAGAACAAATGAAATGCTGAAAGCCATGCCGTGCCAGTGCGCACTGAACAGAGGGACTTTGGTGAACAGTATAGCTAGTCCTCACCTCGTTGTATAAATAGAGACTTGTTTACTTTGCTTATCTGATTTAGATGCAGCAATTCAAATTGAACAACTAGTTCTTTTAGCTTGGGCCTGGCAGGTTTCTGTTTGTGAGTCGTTTAGTAACTGATACTGAAATCCAGGAACTCTTAAGTAGAGGGAAAGTAAAATTGTGGTATCACTTTTACCTGACACTAAGCTAAATTGTAAACTAACATCTAAATTAAGTAAATGAAATCTGTGAATGAGTTATTAATATACATGCCTTTGGCCAGAAAGTTGGCTTTTAAGATCCCATCAAACCCTGAGTATTTTTTAAAAGACTCCCCCCATTACAGTTAAAGATTCAGCAAAAGATTTGGGTTGTTATAGAAGATATCACAAAATAACTAATTTTCAAAATAGACTTTTCACTTGAAAGTCACTTTCTAGCTTTTTGTTAGAACCAAATAGTTTACATACATAGCTTTCTGGTTGGTCAAAATTTGAAACACATCCTGGCTTCTTTCTAGAAATTAATATTTTTGTTATATTAAAAGCTATTTGTATGTTTTTTTTATTTTATCAGGTTATTCTTGGAAACTATAATTGGCTGTCCTATGAAGAAGTCTTTGTTAGAGCTTCTAATTTTGGAAATGGCTTACAGATGTTGGGTCAGAAGCCGAAGACCAACATTGCTATCTTCTGTGAGACCAGAGCAGAATGGATGATCGCTGCACAGGCCTGCTTCATGTATAATTTTCAGCGTATGTGGGCTTTCTCTTCTTTAAAGTGTGGACTTAAATGTTGTGGGAGAGATGATACTAACTCCTTTTTTTTTTTTTTTTGGTCTTTTTGCCTTTTCTTGAGCCGCTTCTGCAGCATATGGAGGTTCCCAGGCTAAGGGTCTAATGAGAGCTATAGACGCTGGCCTACACCAGAACCACAGCAACCTGGGATCTGAGCCGTGTCTGCGACCCCACGCCACAGCTCACAGCAATGCCGGATCCTTAACCCACTGAGCAAGCCCAGGGATCGAACCCGCAGCCTCATGGTTCTTAGTCGGATTTGTTAACCACTGTGCCACAACGGGAACTCTAACTTCTTATCATAAATATTTACTCCCAAGAGATTAGAATTCTGATACAGCTTTTCACTTTGTATCCAATCAGTGGGTAACCCTTTGTTATAACTTAGAATTATTGTCTGTTTTGGAAAAGGAACCAGTTATAGAACAAATGAGACTATGCAGTAAGGAGACTTGAACCTATTTATAGGGGACTTTCGGGGTCTAGGAAACTAGATCTACACAATGGGTCGTTTGCTCTGCTTCCACCTCTCAGAATTCCCTCTTGAAGTTAGTGTCATTTTCTTATGTCACTTCCTTTTTTTCTTTTCGGCTTTTTAGGGCCACACTCAGGGCATATGGAAGGTCCCAGGCTAGGGACTGAATTGGAGCTATAGCTGCCGGCCTAGGCCACAGCAACACAGGATCTGAGCCACGTCTGCAACCCACACCACAGCTCAGCTCACCGTAACTCACTGAGTGAGGCCAGGTATTGAACCTGCATCCTCATGGGTCCTAGTCTGGTTCATTAACCACTGAGCGATGAAGGGAACTTCCTGTTATGTCACTTCTGTCAGTAATGGCTGAGCTAAAACACTTCCAGTACTCAAACCTAGCTGCTGTGTCAAAAGATAGAGAATTTTTATTATTTGAATAGAGGTCATGATGCCTCAGTCTGTGTGGTAGTCTTGAAAGATTAGTCCAGAGGTCTTGATGCCAAATATGGTGTTAAATATTATCTTTCAGGTGAAGCAGAAAACCGTACTTTTACCAGATTTCTGGCTGGAAGTGTCTCCACTTTTTGTTTGTTTTTTTAAACTGGCATACCCTTTTGTTTTCACAGGTTTGGGTTTACAGTATGTTTTAAGAAGCTTTAATTATCTCTTAAAGGCACTTTTCTTTCCTGAGTTAGGCAGAAAGCAAATAAACATCCTCCTTTTATTATTATTTAATTGTAAGATTTCTAAGAATGTTTTTCTTTAGATTTTTCTATTTTAGAATAAGCAATACTACCACCTGTTCATGCTATTTTCTTAACGTATAAGATCTTAAATACAATATTCAATGTGTTATCTTATGGGTGTATTTTTCATATTTTAGTATCAAGTAATTAACAACTAAGACTTTGACATTTTAGATGTCAGATATAATTCAACATGATGGTCTCAGAGTAGCCTCTGTAGATGAAACAAAATAAGACAAACATTTAAAACTTTGAAAATACTGGAGTTCCCGTCGTGGCGCAGTGGTTAACGGATCCGACTAGGAACCATGAGGTTGCGGGTTTGATCCCTGCCCTTGCTCAGTGGGTTAACGATCTGGCGTTGCCGTGAGCTGTGGTGTAGGTTGCAGACGCTGCTCGGATCCAGTGTTGCTGTGGCTCTGGCGTAGGCCGGTGGCTACAGCTCCGATTCGACCCCTAGCCTGGGAACCTCCATATGCCGCGGGAGCAGCCCAAGAAATAGCAAAAAGACAAAAAAAAAAAATTTAAAATACTGAAATTTGGGGAGGGATTACAGAAAGATGAGTAGGTCATAATGTTGATTATGTTTTAGAAAAACAGCATAGTTAGATCGCAAACTATGGATATAACAATTTACGGTATAGTATACTCCATTAGGATTCATGTCTGTGATCAGAGGCTTTATTTAATTGCATTTAGTACTTCCATGAAATGTTCAAATATTTGACATGTCCTTCTTTTCCCTGTAGTCGTTACGTTATATGCTACTCTAGGAGGTCCAGCAATTGTTCATGGATTAAATGAAACAGAGGTGACCAACATCATTACTAGTAAAGAACTCTTACAAACAAAGTTGAAGGTGAGGACTCGTTTTCTAATAACTGCTCCATACTTTAGAATTTTCAGTGTCGGGAGCTCATTATTGATACTTAGTTCTTTTATGAGCTTTAAAATCCTTACTATCTTTGTTACTTTTGGGAATATCATATTTTATTCTCCTTTAGAAAAGTAAAAGTGGGTTTCATATATATTTATAAGTAGTACAGCTACAAATTCATTGTTATTATGTCCATATCTAAGGTGAAGGGATTTCTGCTTTTCCTTACTATATGTTCTCTATTTTCTAGCCTATTTTTAATAAATTTGAAATTATAAGGGTTTTAAACTAGTGGTTCATTTATTTCTGAAGCATTGAGTCATTATGAGTTTCAGACTTTTTAAAGGGAAGAAAAGGACTTTATGAAACATTAGGAGAAAGAGGTTTCTTTGGTCAGCTCCCTATGAAAATGATAATATCTGATCTGATTTTTTTTTTTTTTTTCCTCCTGCATCCATGGCATATGGAAGTTCCTGGGCTACTGTTCCTGGGCCAGCATTTGAAATGGTGCCGCAGTGACCTGAGCAGCTGCAGTGACAACACCAGATCCTCAACGCACTGTGCCACAAGGGAATTCTTTCTTTTTTTTTTTTTTTTTTAAATACAAATTAATAAGAGAATTCCCTTCCTGAATTTCCTTCCTGTCCACCCTCCCCCGCATCTTTCTTTGCCTCTTCCAAGCATGAGGAACATTTGGCTACTCTGTAGTTCAGGGTTTGTTTACATGCCCACTTCGTAAGGAACTAACTTTCTTGATTAGGATTTTTACCAAAGGACAGGGCTATACACAGTAAATCTAATGTTAAAGTAAAGCGGTAACTTACATTTCAGGCCAGCAGCTCTCTATCTGAAAAAAGGAATATTCATTCCAGTATATCCCACTCTTGATTTTTTTTTTTTTTTTTGTAGGCAAGAAATTACTTTAATAATTTGCTGAATACTTTTGTTGTGTCCTGGACTGTTTGCCAAGCTGTTTCGTGAGGATTGATGATGAGTGTAATGAATGCTTGTGTCTTTCCAGGATATAGTCTCTCTAGTGCCACGCCTGCGGCACATCATCACAGTGGATGGTAAGCCCCCGGCCTGGTCGGAGTTCCCCAAGGGTGTCATCGTGCACACCATGGCTGCAGTGCAGGCTCTGGGAGCCAAGGCAAGCGTGGGTACGTCGTGGTTTCCCACTTCCTTGTGTACATTCTGCAATGACCATGTTCTCCAGAAGTGCTCCGAATATTTGATTCTAAAGTTAGATCGAGCGACAAACCAGTCAGTTCTCTAGACCATCACTTAGGGAAGAAAGGTCACCCTAAGTATGCTTTCCTCTGGCCTTTAAAGAAAGGCTTAAGGAAAAATACGAACATTAATTTATTACTATTCTAAAAGTAGTATGTATTTGAAATTAATTTAAAATACTTTTTACATTATACGTTTTTCCCACTTCCTTTTTACTGATTATTTTGGATTATTATTATTATTTTTGTCTTTTTGCCATTTCTTGGGCTGCTCCCGCGGCATATGGAGGTTCCCAGGCTAGGGGTCGAATAGGAGCTGTAGCTGCCGGCCTACGCCAGAGCCACAGCAATGCGGGATCCGAGCCGCGTCTGCGACCTACACCACAGCTCACGGCAACACCGGATCCTTAACCCACTGAGCGAGGGCCAGGGATCGAACCCACAACCTCATGGTTCCTAGTTGGATTTGTTAACCACTGTGCCATGATGGGAACTCCTGTTTTGGATTATTTAGTCTTACCTATAATGCCATTAAACTTGTCCTGTGTGAATTATCTATAAGTATTAACAGCTAGAGTGGCTAAGCCTGGATCCTTCCTTTTATTTTCTGCTCCCTCTGCCATGTCCAGAGGGGACATCTTTCTGTCCTCCAAATTTCCCACCCAGGTGTGGTGACTCTGGAAATTTCCACTGTCAATGAAATGTCAGAAAATGTTAGAAAAAGTAGTGATGTTTAGGATGTCACAAAAGCTGTTAGGATGTTGGGACTGTACTTCCTGTATTTTATTATAGGTAAAAATAGAGTGATGAATTAAATATAAGCATTTGCTCTGTTTGAAAATGGGGTATTGCCTAGGTTAATTTTGGGCATATTGAATTTAAGGGCTAATAGGACATTCAAATGTAGGTATATAGTAGGGAATGGCACATGGAAGTCTAGTACGCTGCAGTTAAGTTTGGAGTTAAAAAAATTTTGAAGCTAGAAACAGACTTTTTTTCCCTTTTTTTTTTTTTTTGGCTGCCCAGTGGCATATGGAGTTCCCAGACCAGATCCAAGCCACAGTTGCAACCTATGCTGTAGCTGCAGCAAAGCTGGATCCTTTAACCAACTGTGCCAGGCCAGAGATTGAATCTGCATCCTGGTGCTGCAGAGATGCTGCTGATCCTGTTGTACCATATTGGGAACTCCTAGTAAAAGATTTTAATTAAAACTGGGGGTATAGGTGGGATCAACCCCAGAGAAAAGTGCCTCTAGAGGATACTGAGAATTGGTCCAAGAGGAAGGAAGAAACATGCCTTGTGCGGCTCATGAAAGTTGAGGGAAGGGAGCCTCTCAGTGAGGCAGGAGTTTTTAGTAGGACCAGATGCACTGGAGAAACCTAATGACACAGGGATTGCAAAAGCACCATTGGACTTCTTAGCAAATGTCACTTTAGAGACAAGTAAGAAGTGGCAATGGAGAATGGTGCCATGGGGTAAAGGAGTGAACAGTGAATTAAGAAGCAAGAGTTTGAATAATAACAATTGTCAAGATATATATCTTGGCAGGGAAGAGAGAAAGGGTTAACTTGGAAACATAATTAAAATGTTTTCCCCTATTTATTTAAGAAGTCCACGTTTAGGGTAATTACAAGATTAATTCAGATCAACAGTGCCATCCATGGCCCACATCTCTCTCTGTAGGATAGGATGTAGGCTGCTGTTCTTAGGCTTGTTTAAGTGGGGGCGTTGTCTTCTAGTCCAGGATTCTGAATGTAGCTGAGCTAATTTCACCACTGGGAAGCAGAGAACATTTTTAAGCAACATCTAGGTGCCCTAGTCTAGCCACCCTTATTTCTTAGTTGAGTTGCTGAAAGAGCCTTTTGCCTCTCTACCTCTTTTCTTAAGTTAGGTCGTTACACAACAGCCATATGGTCCTTGTCACAGGTAATGACAAGCCCCTGTTGAGAACAACATTGCTTTTCACCCAGAGTTGAAATACAGAGTCCTCACTTTTCTCACAGGCTTCTGAGACTGTACATGATGTGGTCTTGGGGGCTTCATCATCTTCATTTCCTGCCACTTTGCTATCACCTTCTCACCTTATCTCTCTTCATTTTTTTAAATAGCTCTTGTAACATAGATGTCCATATGTCTTTCCCAATATAATATGTCTCTCATGTGCAGGGGCTTGATCTGTTTTGTTGACCTTTGTATGACTATAATGAATATTTGTTGAATTGAGTTAAATTTGATTATGAAAAAAATTGTTAATGTTGTTAATTGTTAAACAATGAAAAGAATCGCTGAGTGTGTGTGTTTTTTTTCCTCCAATTCAGAAAACAAACCTCAGAGCAAACCGATGCCCCTAGATATTGCGGTGATCATGTATACAAGTGGATCCACAGGACTTCCAAAGGGGGTCATGATCTCCCACAGTAACATCATTGCTGGGATTACTGGAATGGCAGAAAGGATTCCCGAACTGGGGTACGTCATCATTACGAAATGTGGAGGAGTCCAGTATTTGGTATCTGTTATGGACAGTTGTGTCATCTAGTAGTATATGGTTAAATTAATCCTTCAGAGTCTGTTTACAGTCAGCAGTTCTTCAAAAAAAGGACCTTAAAATTATGAAATAACAATTTCATAATTTTATAGTTGTGCAGTTTAAAATATAGTTTATAGGTAACATTCTTAATATTTACTTTTTACTTTAAAGCGCAAATTTTAAGTGAGTTAAATGCCTTAAATTATTTTAATCAGTTGATGTTACCTCTAGTCATTTTTTAAACCTAAATATATAATAAGTGAGCAAATAATATATCCAGTAAGTATTTATTGAGCTTCTGTATTTGGGTTTTCTTTGACTTTTATTTTTATGACACATTCTAGTAGTAGCAGGGGGGATGTGGGGTGTATTGGAATGGGATGTAGCCCAGTGGAGGAAACCAGACGGGAATTTTTTTATGTGCACGTGTGTATGCATACATCTTATTACATAAGGCATAAATTAATTCTCAGAACAAGAATCTCTTTTTGTAAAATTCCTGGTAGAAAGTTTTGGATTCTGTTTGAGATTTCTGTTTGATAGCCCGTTAACTTTATTTTTTTAATTTTTAAAGTTTTTCTGATAGGCAAGAAATGGATTTATTAGCATAGGACACTTGTGAGAGATGCAAGAGGGCAGGCACGGAAGCTCTGGACACCCCCCCCCCCCCGGTTAACTTTAAAGACTAGTTCCTCCTTGGAGGATTTCTCCCCCCCCCCCACCGCCCCAAGACCATATTTCTTCTGCCTCAGTGCTTTGCTTCTGCAGCACTTACAACTTGAAAGCATCTTCCAGTAGGACTGGAAACAAGAACCACTTCCTTAGTGTCTGCCTCCTCAGTTGTAGGTTGAGCTGATACCCTAAGTGTCTGACACATACACGTGCGCGCACACATGCAAGGAGCCCATATTGACTCCTGAGGACCCTCCCATGTGCCTTTTCTTCCTCCTCTTGCAGTCACTCTCAGCAGAAACAGGACCTAACCATTGTTTCCTGTATCTACCTTTCCTTTTAGGGAGAAGGATGTTTACATTGGATATTTGCCTTTGGCCCATGTTTTAGAATTAAGTGCTGAGCTTGTCTGTCTTTCTCATGGATGCCGCATTGGCTACTCTTCACCACAGACTTTAGCAGATCAGGTAATTAAATGTTCGTGTCTTGAGATACTAGAAA